>NC_142034.1:303552-604605 GCF_982192425.1 Myodes glareolus | reverse complement strand
TGGCTCTCAACCTTCTTAAAATGCTGTAGCCCTTTACACAGTCCTTCCCGTTTTGGCGATTCCCAACTGTAAAATTATTTCTTCACTTCGTCGTAGCTGTAATTTGTTACTGTTGTGAGTTGTAATGTAAATACCTGATATGCAGAATATCTGATTTGCCATCCTTATGAAAGGGTCATTTGACCCCCAAAGGGGTTATAACCCACAGGTTGAGAGCGGGTGGTCTACAGTAAGACCTAGGAATCGTGTGGGTTGCATGTCACTGACGCCAGGCTGGTGTCAGCACCGGAACACAAGGGAGGTGCTCTGGAGCTGCGTTCTGTTAAGCCCTTCTGCTTTTAAAAATGCAATAAATTGCATCCTGTATCGTCTACCCGTGTACAGTTGATGGTGGTCTCTGACATCACGTAACTTAACCTCAGAACATTCTCATTGCCTTAGGCTGGATCCTGCACCACAGAGCAGCCGTTCCCACCCTGCTACCCAGCCCTAGGCAAGCCCTGGTTCCCTCTTCTGTTCTGCCCTTTTCAGGCATTTCATGTCAGCAGACCTTGATGCTTGTTCTTTTGTGTTTGGACGTCATGTAATTTTCTGATGGTCACCGTGTGGTAGTGCTTTGTCCTTTTTCCTACTGACCGGGATTCCACTGCATGAAGGACTGCTTTTTGCTTAGTCTTACAGTTAAGTAACCATTTAGGTTGCCTCCACCTTTTGGCTTTTTGAGTAATGCCGCAGTGAGCACTTGTTTGAGTGTCTGTGTAGACGTGTGTTATCGTTTGTCTTGGGTGTAGACCTGGGAGTGGAAATGCTGGTTCGTCTAGGGAACAGGTCAGGCTCTTCTAACGTGACTGCATCGCTGGACCTTCCCACCAGCCCCACTTTCCTCACATGCCCATCATTTTTTATTTTCATCTTCCCTCTTTTTCGAACATAATTACTATTGTAGTTTTAGTAGAATGTCAGTCATTTCATCATGGCTTGGTTGTTCATCTCTGATTGCCAAGGAAGAGGTCCGAACCGGCTCCAAGGTGTTGCTAGATGGTGACTGTTTGCAAGCTAGGACTGCCTCTTTGTCAGGAGATGTGGTGTGGCAGAGTCACACTGTTCTGTCAGAAAGGACCGGACGCAGACTTTGGGAAGCCACGGAGCAGTTTCCTTAACCCATGTGTTGGTTTGGCCCGTTCTGTGAGGTCAGCAGGTCTGTGCAGATGGATCGTTGTGGAAACCTATTGAGTGAAGTGCTGCTATAGCTTGCTCTGCCGTGGAACCTGAACCGGTGATGTTCTCTTCGGTTTTCTTCAGTGGGGCCAGCTTGTATGTGTTACGCCATATTTCGGGACGTTAGACTGCATCAATCCCACCACCTGGAGTAAGGATAACGGTATTACTGGTGTCACAGTGTCAAGCTGTTGCTTACAACATGATGTGGAATAAATTAGCCCATTATCTCTCTGTGGAGAGCTGTCCTCCTGCCCCGCAGTGCCTCCATGTGAACTGAACCCCCCTGAAGCTTCTTCTTGTGCCAGGGGCACCCTGTACTGTCTCCTGATGGGGAAAGTATCACTTCAGATAAGGGGGACAGGAGCTCTGGAACCGGCGTGAAGATGGTAACCCTAACATGGAATGTCTGAAGGATGCTTTTTATGTTCTTGTTTTAGATCCCACACCATTCCTCTGAGAGTGGTCTTGTTTGTTTAAAGTCACGGCTGAATACTTGCTTCTCATAGCCATTGTATAGTATGTAGCTTTCTGAGTTGACAGAGAGCAAAAGCACCACAGTCCCAACATTTGGAAATTAGAGGCAAGAGGATCAGGAATTCATGTTCTTGGTACAGTGAGTTTGAGGTTAGCCTGGGCTATATGAGAGACCCTGTCTCTTAGGAAAGAAAAAGGATAAATACGGTCTGGAAAGACAAGGTGTTGAATAAGTTGGTAAACAAAACTTCTGTTCTTGTCTCAGAAGACATGGGGAGCTTTCTGGGTACATGCTGAAGTCAGGGAGGAAGTGACTTTGGGGAGGTCAGATTGACTTTACCACAGCCTTAGAGAGCAGACTGGGCAAAGTCTCAGGAAGGAGCAGCTTGGTCGTCTCTTTAAAGAGTTCTGCCAGGTTATCTTCATGCACACACATGTGAGCACTTACACACGTGTTCCCCCACACACTGTACCTAAGTTTGTTTGATCTTTGCTGTGGTGGATAAGGACCTCGGCCATTATCAAAGGACTGCTTAGCCTTTATTTCAGGTGGCCCAAATGCCTGATTGGTCCTGGTTTTGGTCCTCTTGGTTTTTGGGGGGAGTTGCTCCTTGAACCTTGTTCACTGTGGATATGCCACAGGGCATCATCATTAGCCTGAGCAGGCTTGTCTATGGTTTTGGCTGGATTTTCTCTGTGGCTGTATTTGATTAGTGTTAGTATTCTAATAGAATGTATACCAGTGTTCCTAATTTTGTGGTTGATTCCCTTCCCCCATCCCCAGTTTTAGGTTTTGAAATTAAACATCCGTATCTCTTTGGACACTTGGTTAAAACCTTCTGTTTCTTTGCTGTTTTTACTCAGTGGAGAATTTTGTGCCGATAAGTCATGTGTTTTGAGCTTCTTAGGTGTGTCCTATCTTTCATCCAAACTTCAGTGTGTTCAGCCTTGACTTCCTTAAATATTCCACCTGCCTCTTTCTCCCTTTTTACCCTGGGATTTGAATTTTGGGTAATTCAAATTCAACTTTACAACTTTACAACAACAATGTAAAGTTGTACTCTGCTATGTCCCTCAGGACTCTTAGGTTTCTATTCCTTTTCCTTTATTATTATTAATTATTTTTGCTCCTCATACTGGGTGATTTCAGTTTCTTTATGTTCACTGATTCTGTCTTTTACCTGTTGCAGATCTGACTGTAAGCCCCATGTTAGTTCCTGTCCTCATCACTGTGACCAGATTCTACCTGATGAAAGTAGTTAAAAGAAGGAAGGGTTTATTTTGCTCATGCGTTTTCAGAGTCCAGTCCATCTTTTCTGGGAAGGCGTGCGCAGGAGTGTGAGGCCGCTGGTAAGGTTGCATTCTCAGTCGGGGAGCAGAGAGAGATGAATGATGCTTAGCTCACTTTTCCCTCTTCTGTAGTCTGGGACCCCTGCTCCTGGAATGGTGTGTCCCACATTTAGAATAGGTTCCTATCTTACTTAACTCAATCTAGAAACTCCCTCATAGACACACCCAGAGTCGTGTCTTCTTAATAATTATAGATCTTGTCAAGTTGGCAATCAGTATCAATCATCACATCCTTCTAGAGAACCTTCATTTCAATTGTTGACTTTTCAATTTCAGAACCTCTGTCGAGTTGCTATAATTTGTCTCTTTGTTGACATTTTGAGCTTGTTCAGATATGGCCTGTGGTTCCCTTTGAGTGTTTTAAAGTCTGTGTTTGGTAAACTCAATGCCTGGGCTGCTTTCCTGTTCCTTTGTCTGCCTTGCAATTTTTTGTTTTTGTTGAAAATAAAATATTTTGAATATTCTAATAGGCACCTGCAGAAAAAAGCCTCCTCCCCACAGACACTTGCTCTTTGGATGCATTGAGGCCTGTGGTGTCCTCTGACCCAGTGATTGTCTTGTGCTTGTTTACTGCGGTTTGTTCCGTATCTCATCATTAGATGTGATATGAGGGGCTCTGTGGTGCTAAAACAGTGGTTTCCTTCTGTAAGCGTTCCTCTGTTGTCATAGTGCTTGATTAGTATTCAGACTTCTGCAAAAGTTGATCCTATCAGTTTTGTTCAGCTTAGCACTTCAGCACGTTGTAACGCAGTCTCGCTGGGGGCCTCCACTTGTAGCCTCAGTACTACTTGTACTACACACGCCTCTAGTGTACCGCCTGCACCATGGAACCATTTGCGAGCCGGAAAAGGGGCTGGAGATGGACACGCACACAGACAGAGAGGCAGGGACACGGGTCATCCTTGAATTCCCCAAGAGTGCCCCCTTTATTGTGTTCAGGGGCAGCTTATATAGCGCCCTGGCCACGCCCCAGCTCTCAGGATCTTTCAGCTGCAGACTCATCAGAACCCACTCCCCTACCATCTGGGTCTCATGCTTAGAGCAGCTGCAGGCTGCTCAGAGCAGAGGAAAACAAGTTGTTTACAGGAAATTCAGGGTATGGTGGTCTGCAGTCCCCAACAGCATATAACTCCTGTTCTACTGTGTTGCATGACATCATCCAAAAAACAACATTTGGGTAGTGTTGTGGCATCTGTCTGGATCTTCTTAAGTAGCAAATGCCATATAGGATTAAATATGCAAGAGTTTGTTAGGATAATGCTTGTGTGTGTGTGTGTGTGTGTGTGTGTGTGAGAGAGAGAGAGAGAGAGAGAGAGAGAGAGACAGACACACACACATACACACACACACAGAGAGAGAGAGAGACAGACAGACAGACACACACACACACACACACACACACACACAGAGAGAGAGAGAGAGAGAGAGAGAGAGAGAGAGAGAGAGAGAGAAGATTGGACATCTTCATTGGCCCTGGTATACATATATGGGATGCCTGGCATGGTAGGTCCCTGGTCAGGGCCAGGTTGACCAGATCCCAGAGTTGCACTATTATTTAGTTTTTAGCATTTGTGCCATTTTGAGCTGCCAGACACCCAAGTTTGTAAGAAAAGGACAATGTGGCATCTATGACTTTGCTGCTGGACAGATTGTCCTCCATGCTTTCCTTTGAGGGAGTGTCTGTTTCGTATCTGTGGTTTTCTGCCCTGTCGAAGGTGTTGTAGGAAGAGGACAGATCTCAGTGGATTGTTGTCAGGATTGTTGAGAAAGGGTTTTGTTTTTTGTTTTAAAATATAAATTGAGATACAGTTTACCTACCTTACAGTTTACTCATTTAGAATGTAATTAAATTGATTTTAGTGTATTTCGTTTCTTTTAAACATATAGTTAAAAATATATAAAGCAAAATTATTGTAGCCATTTCCTAGCATTCTATTCAGTGACATTAATTATGTTCTTGCTGTTGGGCAACTATTTCATACATCTGGTTCTACAACATCTGTTATTCCGAGTAGATAACCTGTCTCCCATCCCACATAACTCCAGGCGACCTCCTATTCCTATGGTTTTTGTCCATTCTTGGGTCTTCATGGAAGTACAAAGTGTGTATAGTATTTTGCCATTGTGGCTGGACCATGTCATAGAATATAATGATCCCAAGATGGTGTGGAGGTCCATCTGTCTGTGTGTTGCTTTTTTTGGTTAATGAATAAAGAAACTGGCTTGGCCTACAGCAAGGTAGAGCTAGGTGTCGAGGGGAAGGGGCGCATGACTAAACTGAATGCTGGGAGAAGGAAGGCCAAGTCAGAGAGAAGTCATGTAGCACCTGCTGGAAACAGACGCTGGATGGAACTTTACCCGGTAAGCCACAGCCACGTGGCAGTTCACAGATTAATGGAAATGGGTTAACTTAAGATATAAGAGTTAGCCAGAAATACACTTAAATACGCTTACTCTTAAGCCAATCATTTGTGAGTGTAGAGAGGTACTAATTGGGAAACATGATCGTAGGATTTTATTATAGAACTATAGGGATCCCTTTGTTTTATAGGCGGAATATCTACTCTAGTTGCCTTGGGTATGCTGTTGAAGGTGACCTTTGGAGCAACTGTTCCTGGAGGGTGGTGTTTCTCCATGGCGGGTCTCTCAGCTGAGGCCATGGGCACCATGTTTGGTAGAGTAGTTTCTCATGCTTCACCCAGGCATGGGAGGCAGCTGGCCAGGTTGTTTTCCATTTAAGGTGAACTAGACAGTGGGTAGAGCTATCTTTCTGGGCCTGAATGGAGGGCTGAGTTCTTACGTGGGTTAAGCATGCCAGAAATCTGTTAATTCCAGGCTTTGGACATGGAGCAAACAGTGCTTGGTGGGTCTTTCCTCTTTCCTGCAGGCCTTTACTTGATGGGGAGCAGGAGAGGTCATATTTTTGTTCTTTGTCAAACAAACAAAAAAGAGCCAGGCTGGAAAACATAATGATTGTATCTGTTGGTTTTCTATCTTTAGAGAGTACATTTAGGTTAGTGGTATGTGGTGGTTTGATGAACCCAAAGGCCTTGTCTAGCTCCTTGGAAGGGAAGGGCTCCTCCTGCCTCACCGGGTGGTAGCAGAAAGCTTTCTTGCTTCCATGAGTGGGAAACCTGTTGTACCTTTAGAGGTGGCTTGCAGCACTGGCCTCGTGTATCTCATAAAGGTTGTGAAAAACTCTGCATCCTGCTCATATGCTGGTATTTGAAATTTTTTTAAAGAATTTTTTTAAAGATTTTTTTTAAAATGTACATTGGTGTTTTGCATGCATGTATATCTGTGTGAGGATGCCAGGTCTTAACCACTGAGCCATCACTCCAGCCCCGGTATTTGACATTTTATATGACCTTAACCAGTTGGCGAAGTGTTTCTCTAAGCCTAACATCATCTGGAGGTCAGCTTTCACTGGGCATCCTCTATGGGGACTGGCTAGGAGCTGGGAATCGATGCCAGAGGAACCATGAATTGCTGTGCTCAGTGCCTCAGCTTGGTTCTTGCATGCGGGATGAAAGACCATCTCTGTCTAGACTAGAAGAGCTTTTGGGGACCGAGAAAGGTGGAACCCTTCCCACGTAGCACTTGGGGGCCAGGGCTCCTGAGACTTATCTCCTAGGCAGTCTGAGACTCAGGACTCCTAGATGATCCTTGAAAAGCCCCAGGGGTGAAGATTTGTCCGTGCCTGGACAGAATGCTTTCTTTGTTTGACTGTTGCCTCAGCGGTCAACTCTTTCTTGCTGAATGCTGTAGCAGAACACTCGAAAGAACCCCACAGACCTGATGCTGATCTTTGCTCTATGTGTTCTCAAAGTTTACACAAGAGTTTATTGGAAAATTAACAACATGTACATCATTTTAGGGAGTTGAACGTGAATGAGAAAGTTCGTTGTGACATCATAAACAAGAAGAATAAATTGATCCTCCCTTAACCAGAAATACATTTCCCTGATGGAAATAAATTACTTGTAAAATCAACCTCTGGACGCTTGTGGCCAGTTCAGTAAAAAGTAACCACAACACTTTTTACATGTAACACTCGATGCTTAAGCTGAAGATGTTTCTGGCATCAAAACACATAACTATATTCAATAGGAAAACAGTAAAAGTTTACTAGTCCTGAAAAATAGTACATATAAAACGTCTTTCCTCACACTCCTCCGCTGACTCACGCTGCTGAGCTGGTTTTTAGTTCTGTATAGTTCCTTGATGTGTCTCAAACAGGAAAGCCCAGTTTAATTAATCAGTCTTGGAGAGCATAAGCCACTCAGATTTTTTTTTAAAACCCAGAAGTAGAAACACCTTTTAATATTTATTCTTAATGTTTACAAAAACCTGAACAAGATTACAGCCATTTGTCCTTTTTTTGAGAAGAAAAAGAAACTGTTTATAAAACTGATGAAAAATGAAGGTAAGCCGGGGTGTATTGGGTGTCCCAGCACTTGGGCAGATGCCAGCTTGAACAACATGACAAGGCTGTACCTCCTCCAAAAAGCAAAAAAGCGAAGATGCTGCTTAGAACATGTGTGAAAGGCATTTTGTTGGCCACAGCGCCTCAGGACACCCGGGTTCTCTTGCGTAGCGTGAGCACTCGCGGTATGGTGTCGTTCAGCCTTGGCTTTTTAGTTCCTTGCTGGGATTTCCCTGCATCCCTCTGACTTGTCCTCTTTTGTCCTTTGGGTCTGAGGTCACACTGAGCCCCCTGGTTCTCCGTAGAACCGAGGGTGGGCACATCTTGACCGGTGGATTCCTGGGCTGTGCCTTCCTCATCGCCCACTCGGACGTTCCCCGGACTGTAGGCCGCCAGCTGACAGAGAGCGACAGCCGCGGTTTGCTTTTGCTCATCGCTGCTGTCTACCGTGTGCGCGTCTGGGGCCGTCCTGCCGTGGGCCTTGTCTTCCTGCGTCTCCACGGGGCTTGTCCTATCTTCGGAACCTTTTGTCTCAGTCTTTAGAGCATCAGCAGGTTCAGCAGCTTGCGGTGGGCTGGGGAACACAGACCTAGGAGCCCAGGCATTGCAGGGATCCTTTACAGAGAGATTGAGTGGCAGGTCCTGCAGCCCTGAGAAGCCCAGGGCATCTGCCTGAGCATTGTCTACGTACATGGGTCCATAAGTGGCTGCAGGGTTTGTCTCCAACTTCTTTGAGAGGTTGAGGGGGCTTATCCTGGAGTGGTCCTCTGGGCTGGAAGGTGGGGCCTCTGTGATGAGAGAGGTACTGGTCCCTGTCTGGGCTGGAGAGTCACTGTTCATGACCTGAAGGCTGGAAGAAATCAAGAGAAATTTTAGGAAAATAATCACGTAAAGCATTTTAATCAAGTGTGAGCTTGGTGTTAAACAAAATTACATTGAAGCTTTTGAGAAAGAAATTTTCTTACCTTTTTGGAGACTCTGATCTGTTTGCAGGAGGCTGAGACTGAGGACTTTCTGACCCCCTCTGGACAGGTTTGAAGGCAGTGGGGCTCTGTTCAGGCTGCTGGAGTCTCTCTGGGGTTCCTGAGGAGGCCACTTTGTTTGAGAGGTCACACAGGCCTTCAAATGTTTGGCTTGTTTGGGTGAAATTGGTGGGGCTTGGCCTCCCTGGGGAACCCGTGGCAGCGCTCCCTGCTCGGGGGCTCATTTTGGCCTCTTCTGCATCCCTTTGCCCATCTTTAGAAGGATCTTTTGCCTCAGAGAGAGGGCTTTCCTTCTCAAACTCGGTGTGTTTTTTGTGAGAGTTTGAAAGATTTAACTCGGAGGGACTTGAGGCTGGGTAAGCCAGGGCTGCTTCTTCAAGCAGTCGAGAGCTCTGATCTCGTGCGATACCAGGGACAGGTGGGAGCCTGAGGCTGTAGGGGGGAAATGCCGACTCTGGTCTGTAAAAGCCATAAGGAATTGGCAGATTTGAGTGATATTGCTGGAAAAATCTGTAGTGGTCGTACGTCGACGGCGTTGTGTTCAAATGCTTGGGGATTGGTCCAGGATGAGACAGGAAGTGTCTTTGGTCTTGGGACCCATAGACAGACAGCAGAGTGGCGTCACACTCAGGCGTGTTCCCCGTCAAGAGGTAGGGGGAGTAGATGGCAGCCAGCCCGTGCTCTGTGTAGAAGGGATGGGGGTACTCGGGGATTGCAGGGTGCATATAGGGGGAAATAGCACCAAACCCCTTTGTAGATGGGATTTTATGTGGAAAGTCAGGTGGCAGGAATGGGGAGCCAGCTTTCCAGGGGTACCCAGGAGTATGGAATGCAGACTTGGCATGGAAAGAGGTGGCTTTGGTGGTGGAGTTGGTTAATGCCAGCATTTCAGGAGCCTCTGTGTCTTCCGGCCCCCTGAGTCTGTGCTCCCCGACTGGAACAAATGCTGAAGACCTAACCCCACTGTCTAGTTGGGTGCTGAGGATGGCTTCTGGTGTCACTTCTTTCTGAAGGACTGGTTTCTGGGGACCCTTGTGGGTCCCCCGGGCCTGCATCTCTAGGTTCTCTTTGGCATCTTCCTTTGTAGAGCCCTGTTGAGACTTTGGATCGAAGCTGGAGAGTCCATTTGGGAGAGTCTTGGAAGCGGCTGGCTTTGAGGTGGGCTCTGGCTGGTGGGTCTGCTTAGGGTCCAGCGAACTAGATTTGGGACACTTGGGGATGCGATCTTGCTCTGACACTAACGTGATAGAGTTTTTACAGAGACCATACTTCATGTGATTGAAAAGATGCGACTTCTCATTGCACGTGAAAGGACACTGGAAGCATTTGTACTTGAAGGGCTTTCCTGGGGGCCGAGGAATATAGTGTGGTTTTTTTGGTTTCCGTTCCTTTAGGAGACTCATTGTCCTTTGTATCTGGACTCTTGTCTACTCAGTGTGTGGTCACTGCTGATGACTCTTGGACCAGGATGCGATAGCCTTGAAGGAGGTAGTGCCGGTCTGTGTTCTTACTCTGAGCACTTTATCTGCGGTCAGCCCCATGTGCTGGGGGTCTAACAAGGGAAATTCCTTCCATCCGGCACCTAGAACTGTGAAGACAGACAGACTGGTGTCAGGCGCGGTTAGTGGGTCGTCTGCACTGCCACACTATAGACAGATACCCGCGTCCCTACCCGTCTGCTCTGCATTTTCTGCAAGAGCTGCCTGGGGACCAAGAGAGCACCGTGCTTAAGGTGATTCTTTGAGTTTTGGGGACCTTTATTCTGCAATCTGGACCTTTCCTTGGTCAGTTTCTATGGGGTTTCTGATAGGATTCTTTTCCAAGTGCTGTGTGAGAGCAAGCATTTAGGGAATATACTGCTATGGCATTGCTCAGTTCAGTGCTACAAGGCAGCTTGGCCCTGTTTAGCTGTGTTACTGCTGTACTTTGTATTATTATTAGTGAATATTTAAAAATGGAGACTATTTAAGAATGTAGGACACTTTACCCTGCTGCTTCTAAAAATCACAGATGAAAAGCCCACTTTATCAGCAAGTGGTCCTTGCTGATGTTGGGGGTGGTGATTATATAGCTTCATATTTGCTGGGTAATTGTTCTACCACTGAGCTACATCCTTATCCCTAGTAAGCAGAAGCATTCATGTTGGCTCAAAAACTGTGAATGCTTTATTTCAGTCAACTCGGTTTGCAGTGCCGTTAGGATGATTTACAAGTCCCCGCGACTTTATGCCCTGGCACCCATCAGCATTTGGGAGTAAACTCATAGATCTGCCCCTCCTTTCCTTGGATATGCCTTCTCAAGAGACTGGAGCAGTGGTGTTCAGGTGGAGGGAGGAAACTATTTTGCCTCAGGTATATCCAGCTCTTAACCCAAAGCTGAGCACATAGCGAAACTGCCTGCCTGGACATCTGGGGTGACTCTAGATGGAGCTTGGTATAAGGTGAAGAATTCAGGTCAGGTACCTTGATTTGTGTAGAATATGTGAAAAGGGAAAGATCTCCTGCTAAGTATTTTAAACACTTAAAAGTAACACTCAGTGGAAATTATTTAAGAAAAGTTTTCTCAGCTTTAAAACTAAGTTTGTGAGAAAAGTGCAAAGCTATGCCCTCTAGACCTAGCCAGACACTTGTCTGCCAGCCAGACCTTTAGAAATAGAAGCAGCCTCTAAAGTCTTACTGTTGTCTGCCTCCCCTGTCCTCAGTGTGCGGTGGGGTGGAGTGGCCGGCCTCAAGAGCAAGTTCCTTATTTCTACTTGTATACTTTATATTCTGAGGATGTATCTGGTTTTATTTATTTTTTCTTCTAATTTATTTGTCTCTCTATGTAAATATATACTATACGTATAATATATAAAACTAAATTACACATACATATATATTAAACACAAAGAACTGTGCCCAGCATTGTGATTCACACCCGCAATTCTATCATGTATGAGACGCTAAGGCATAGGTTCTCAGGTTCAAGACCTGCCTGTGCTGCTGTCCCTCAGAACAGCGGGTGCAAGCCCACAAAGAGCTAAGGTGCCCTTCACCAGCTACCCTAGTACCGTAGTTTAGGGCTGGTGTGTTAAGTGGTTGTTCTGGAGAACTGTGGCTCATCTGATCCTGAAAGTCCACTGTGTGAGTCTGTGTAGCTGTGTAAGTGAAGCACAGATTTTAGATAAGAATGTCAGGTGCCCCAGGGCTGGAAGGAAACTGGGGTCCTAGGCTTCTTTTGGGGATGGGGGAGACTAAGACTGTCAAAGGGGGTGCTGCCTGGACCACACTTTTGCTGCAGAAGCTATGAGGCACACTGTCAGAGCTGAGCATGTTAACAGGAAAAGCCTTGTGACTTTTTCTTTTCTCTTATTAAAAGGAAAATGAAAAGAAATTCTTTGTGGGCCCCGCGTATACCTGGAGTACATTTTCCCGGCCTCCGTCAGGGAACCTGAGAAGCCTTGTCTGACTAGCTGATGAGGGCATCTCGATAAGTCAGTGAGGCCTGTGCTGGCATGTTCATTACACTCTTGATTCTGAAGGCGTGAGAACCTCTGCAAGACAGGTTCCCATGGCTGTATAGGATATGTCATGGCACAGATCTGAGAGAGATGATTTCATCACTGACTGGGAGCATCATGATCGAAATGATGACAGTTGCAAACGTTTATCGAGGGTGAGCTTCTTCCCAGTTGCTGAGTATGGACGTGGACACTGTACTGCATGTCCTGGATAAGCTAGAGAGGCCCTTCCAGACGTAAGGAAGTTATGATGGACCTTCAGAAGCAACCTTAGGGAATGTCACTGATGGTTTGGGGCAGAAGGAGTAAGCTTACGACTGTGGCTAAATAAACATACTGTCATTGTAAGGTTTTCTTATGTCTCTCAGGAGGCAAGTATTTTACAAAGCACCATATGTTGTCCTAAAGAGCAACTTAGGAAATAATTGCTATTATATATGTATAAAATTACATACATAATATATTAAATTATTAAAGGATACTGTATATTAAAGTAAAATGCTATCAGAGTTTTGGTTTGACCCTTTTGCCTTTTTATTTTTTAGCCTATGAATCCTCAGGATAGTGAGCGGGCTGGGTGGAATAAGCCCCAGTGGCTCATGAGCAACTATTCTTGGATGAGACTATTTACTGAGGTTTATTAAAACTGGAAGGGAGTGAGTATAAAAACGGAGTCTCAGCTGTAGTAGTTTCAGTAACAGTGGATAAACTGACCCCTCAGGATTTCACAATTGCTAATTAAGGCAGAGCGCTCACTGCTTGGAGGCAGGTGTAAGGCGGGTGTAACTCATCTATAAAACTCCTGTGTTAGAGAAGTAAGTGGGATAAAATTGATGCTTTTGTAAGCTTTCGAATGATGATGTCAGCCCGTGAGTTCTCTGTCCTACCCAAATGAGGTTTATGAGTATAAAGAAACTAACCCACAGCCATGACTGCAGCCAGGCACATATGTCTATGGGCATGGAGGCTTATATGAAGTCCTGTTTGGTCAGTTTATACCTGCTGGACTTTGTACTGTCTGGCAGCTGCTGGTATTAAATATTCCCCAAAGTGCACATTGTTGCCAAAACAGTAAAGCCTAGAACTTTGACTGTTTACAGTAAGTTTGGATTTGTATTGAGAGTGAAGCTCTTCCTAAAGGCAGTAAGAAGGGTATGTGGCTGTCTCTCTTTCGGGGCGTGCCTGTTACTACTTTGGGAATACATCTCTGGAAGGCTCTATGTGGAGCTGTGACTGTCAGAGAACTGTGGTGTTAGCATGTTAGGTGCCGACACAGTCCCAGAGGAGTTTTACCTGGCACTCTACCCTCTTCCCCTCCACTTCCTATATGATGGTCAGGGGGCTCCTGAGGGTGTGTTCCCACAGACATCCAGCCTGGGTCAAGGGCTGTTGGTAGAGAGCTTCTAGGTATCCTCTGTCCTCTTGGGGAAGCCCTTTTCTCAAACATGCCTCCCCAGACCACCTTGGCTTGAGACTTCCTTCTCTGAATCCTCTTGGGATGCAGTAGAGACTATACAAACGCTACAGTGACCTAAAATCGTGTACAGTGTCCAGCTTAAGATCCGTAAGATCTGTCCTAATTTTTCTGCTGACATATATCAGCCGTGTTTGTTGAGACTTGACTGACTCTTATATTCAACTGCTTGGCTTGGCCTTGGAAAGGACCCTGGGCTGAGAACACCTTCCTTCTGCCCACAGTGTGCCATCCGGGATACCTGCCCACACAGCGAGCACTGTGTGGTTTCGGTTGGCCCCAGAGTTCTGTTTGTCTTTAAAGCACTCTAGCAGATCCCTAAGTGTGTGGACCTGTAATGTAGCTGCTGGCGTCAAGGCAACAGTGAGTGGCTTGCAGGTTTTAAAAGTTTCTAAGGGGCTTGCACTTAGAAAACAGACAAGAGAAAGAGTAATTTAAAGGATCCCTGGTAGGGCACAATGGAGGTAATTACAGCTTTGCTTTATGGGACGGCGATGTGACAGGCTGGGCAGCTGTTTGTCCTGTGAGTTGACCTGCAAAGCGAGGCCGTGCTGCAATAGTCCTGCTGGTGGTGTCCAGCTGCCTGGCACAGAGCCTCGCAGGTGGAACGTCGTGAAGGGCACGCTATAATTACAGCACTGTGATGTGGCATTATTGCACCACTCAAGGGCACGCCACTGTCGTCTACCCACTGGGGTGTCGCAAGAACGAGATCTGTGAGTTTTACTTCAGTTGAGTTTTTGCAGTGACTGGCCGCCACACCCTCCCAAACTTTCTGTTCTTTAAGATGAAGGTGAAATTAGGACGGCCATAACCTTAGAGGAAAGCAGTTTTCTAGACTATGTGCGGAAGAAAGATCCAGAAAACAGATGGGTTCTGTTGTGTCCCAGGCCGGCATTGCACCAGTGGTCACCTGCCTCCTGTTTCCTTAGCACACATTCTGAAACACCAGAGAGCCTTTCTAGTGCTCAGAAAGCTCCGGGGTGACAAATGTAGGTGGCTCTGCCTAAATGAAATCTGATTTGGTCGAAATTGGCCGATTATTTGATCAGTAATTATTTTCATACAGATTTATGGGAACTTTCATATAGGAAAAACACCCTCCCGCTCCGTCTGTGTAACCTTAGCAACCAAACAAAAGCTTCAACTTTGTTGGCTTCTTGGTTTTGAAAGGTTTTGTCAAAGCAGCACTTATTTTAAACTTGAAGTCTTAAGTATTGAGCTAGAAGTGAAACCCAGCAGTTGTATAGTTATATTTCTATATGCATATATGATTTTTTGCTTCATTTATGTTGAAATTTATTGTAATTTCTTTGAAAAGTAGGAAACAATTAAGTGCTAGTATAAATTCATGTTTTGGCATATTTTTAAAATAAATTTTATAGCAGAAAGGAGGGCTTGATTTTTAAATAAGCTTGCTCATATTCTTGGAATAAAGTATCAGCCCCATTGCGAGTTTTGTAATTGTGGTCTGCATCTCCAAGATGCACCTGCCGGGTTCTGAGTAATCCCTAAGGAACAGAGCAGGAAAGAACAGACAACAGCAATCATTTTACCTAGACAGACACCTCAAGACACATTGTAGAGTAGTTTTGAAAGAAAACTTGAAGAAATCGTAAGCACTTACCTGAGGTGGGCAGTGCTGGGATGCGGAGCCCTTCTGTGTAAGGTGCTGAGGACTGAGGAGCAGGATCTGTTCTCACGCTGGCTCGCTGGCTCGGTGAAACTGGAGCCGGCTGTTCCAGTGGGAGGGATTTAAGTGTAGGAGTTGAGCCCTCAGGGCGTAGAGATGCACCTGATATTCCTCCGCCTGCAGCTACAGTTCATGTGTTTGCACCCACTGAGCCTCACCGAGCAGGGACCCAGAGAGTCCTGTGCCACTCCAGGTGCCCCGTAGGAGTCTAGGTTCACTGGGGGGAGTCCTGTCAGGGCTGCCTGGTCGCAGAGGAGTCAGGGTTCTAGGATGTGGAGCACGGTGCTGATGTTTCTGTCTTATAGGCATTTGATGTACGTTACAGACTCAGTGAAGAACTTCCCTTCAGTACTCCAGCATATGCACAGAGCTTCAGAGAGACGCACATTTATCCTGAAGTACTTATCGCCAAAGACAACACCAGTAGTGTTTTTGCTGTGAGGGCCAGAGAAGCCTCTGACCACCCTTGTGACTTTTCACCCTTCTTCCCGAGGATTTTTGCCGTGGTCACCCTGAGACCCAGGGTGGCAGAGAGGATGGTAACCTTGCTGCCTTGTCACGGGAACCTGCCGGAACATGCCCAGGGCCGGCACTGGTGGTGGAGCTGACATGTGCTGCCTGTTGTTCGGGCAGCAGCGTACACGCTCACACCCCCCTTCAAGCAGTAAATCAGATGCTTAATTTTGGAGCCATTCTATTCCCCCACTCCGTTTGCTTGTTTGCTGAGGCTCTGCTGAGGCTCGTGTGGGCTGCAGCGAAGGCTAGAATGTGATGGCAGTTTGGGGCCAGGGAAAGGACAGCAGGGTGGTTGTCAGGCTCTTGGTCATACCGTAAGCTGCTGGCATGGGTCAGAGCACCAGAGCACAAAGGGCAGGCTCCCTAGGCTGGAGGACTGGTGCTCTGCACCTACCTGCTTACGACTTAAGAGTTTACTGGCTTCACCTTTATGCTTAATTCTTTGTGTGTGTGTGTGTGTGTGTGTTGTTGTTGTTGTTGTTGTTGTTTTCAGATTTATTTTATGCATATGAGTGTTTTGTCTGCGTGTATATTTGTGTACCCTATGCTTGCCTGGTGCCCACAGAGACCAGAAGAGGATTTTAGAGACCTCAGAACTGGAGCTACAGACAATTGTGAGCCACCATGTAGGTGCCAGGAATTGAACCCAGGTCCTCTGGAGGGACAGCCAGTGCTCCCAATCGCTGAGCCACCTTTCCAGCCCCCTATCTTTAATTCTTTAAAGCTTTCTTCAGTTACTTTTGTCTCATTTATATGAAGAGTCAGAAACATGTGCAGTCTTAGTCTAAGAACAGCAGCTCCCCAGGATCCCTCACAGCTCTCGCTGGGTAGCAGATGACCTCATACTCTGACTTAAGACTTTCACCAGTTTGTTATACCCTTGGTCCTCGTCAGTACGGGGCTCCTGGGGCAGGATTCTGCCCTTTGGTGTTTACTGAGGTCCCCAGTATGGTGAGGTCCCCTAGCTGCTCTGCCTGTTTATTGGACCCTATGGAAGATGATGGCATTTGGATGTCTCAGGACAAAGGCCAGGCTGAGAATTGTCCTAGTGCCGTTTCTGATGCACTTTTTGGAGCAGCTGTGGCAGCCGGGCTCAAGGGGAGGTCGGTAGGACGTTGCTGGATATCCTACTGACAGGTTTTACCCCTGTCCCTTCACTCTCACTCACCTGGTAGTTGAATTTACCCCTTGATTCTAATTTGTGGTCCCAGTTTTAGATGTGCTTTTAGTTGACTCCCTCAGTGCCTCTGTGCCACCCCCCCACATCCTCCTGGGGGCTCCACCTCCTTCCTGTGTGGGTTGTGCTCCTTTAATCCATGCCACCGGCTCACTTAGGTCACTCCTGTCTCTGCTGCTTCCTCAGGCACCAAGTGTGGCAGTTTGGATAGGGACTGTTTTGAGTCCCAGCCTTGCCGCCGTTTTCCTACATGGCTTGGCAGCTGTGGATTGATGGCATCCAGATGTTCTGGATTTTAATTAAGGACAATCTCTGACTTTATGAGAGCATTTGTAGTTGCCTCCCATTTTTTTTGTTTTTATTGAACTATACATTTTTCTCCACTCCCCCCCGCTTCCTCCCCTCTCTACTCCTGCCCTCTCCCTTGACCCCACGCTCCCACTCAGATCTTGTCTTTTTCACCCTCCTATGTAAATCCGTGTATGTCTCTCCTAGGGTCCTCTTTGTTGTCTAGTTTCTCTTGGGTTGTGGCCTGTAGGCTGGTTTTTCTTTGCTTTTTGTGTAAAAGTCACTTATGAGTGAATACATATTATATTTGTCCTTTTGGGTCTGGGTTACCTCACTCAATATGGTTTTTTATAGATCCATCCATTTGTCTGCAAATTTCAAGATGTCATTTTTTTTAAACCTCTGTGTATTACTCCATTATACAAATGTACTACCTTCTTTATTCATTCTTTGGTTGAGGGACATCTCGGTTGTTTCCAGGTTCTTGCTATTACAAATAATGCCGCTACTTTGATTAAGGGTAATCTGGCTCTATGAGACCATATGTAGCTGCCTCTCCTTTGTCCTTATAGTCTCAGTTCTGACATTTCCATGAAGCATATCCCGCAGTCAGTATCTGTGGTTTCCGAGAGTTTGATATCGTGTTTTAACTTCTCTGAATATTTCTGTGATGGTTTCTGAGAGCATGGGGGGCTCCAGGACTCTTTGCAGGGTTTCATCTTCATCTCCTGGTTGAAAGAAATCCCAGAGTTGTTGGTGGTCCCGACCTTGGACTTTTTGTGGACTGTGATGGGCTCCCTCTTTGGTCTCTCACCAAATGCGCCTGTAGCCTCCCAATGCATCTTCCTGTTGCTGTGTTCCCCATTCTCTTTGACCCCTTAGCTTACGCCTTAGAAAGTGAAGGAGGGTCTGGAGGGATACTTAGCAATGAAAAGCACTGGTTGCTCTCTCGGTGAATCTACCATCCGTTCCCAGCACCTACACAGCGGCTCAGCCATCTATAGCTACAGTTCAGGGTATCTGATGCCCTCCTCTGGCCTCTGAGGGCACCAGACATACACGTAGCGCATAGTCATACGTGCAGGCAGAACACTTGGAGTCATAAAAAGAAGGAGGTCTTTTCTGTTGTCTTTAGTGGGATTCAGATCCTTATGTTTTGCCTGAGTCTTTTACACGACCTAGATGTCTTAGTGAAGCTTCTGAGCAGTAAAAGTAAAACCATAGGGGCGAGAGCTTGGAGTGGCAGTTGGTGTTACTCGGCATCTTCCATGTGGGTCCTTGTACCGAATGGCACTTGCATCATTCCTGTAGTCACAGGATCTGCCGTGCACCTGCTTTACGAGGGTTAAATGAGCACAGAGGGGTTAAGTAACTTGACCCAGGAACCTAGTCTGGTAGGTAACAATTTCATCATGTGGCATGGGAGGTAAGCTGGGGTACAGAGTGGGTGTCTGGGGCAGCTGCCACCTCTGGACAGCAGCATCCCCACTGAATGTGGACGGGTGCTGTCGGCTCAGCCTCAACAGAGCTTATTTTCCCTGGTCCCTGCTGGAACCATCCGAGGGACGCTGTCCTGCACTGCAGGCTGTGGAAGGCAAGCAGTGTGGTCAGATGTAACGTAACATAGGCACTCCTCCACAGCACGGGTTGGCTCTCAGTTTCCTTCCTGTCCTTAAACATCTATTTTCCTGTGCTTGGGCTAAGCTGAGTCTCCTTGAGTGCAGGGCAGGGCTGGGCTGTGCAGTCTGTAAGAGGGTCAGCACAGACTTTGCCAAGTCTAGGGAGTTGCTTCACACAGCAGTCTCTCTCAGAAAACATCTCTGGAGAAAGAAGGGGAATCATTTATATTTCTTTCCCCTTACAAGAAGTCACAAGATGACGTTTCCTGTAATCTTTTTGTGCTCCTTTTGTGAGGACCATCTGAAAAGTAAAAAGGATATGAAGATTGCTGTAGTGATTACTACAAGTCTGGTTTCAGTTTCCTGGTATCCTGCAGTGCCCCAGGGGCAGTTCTAGGCAGCAGGCAGCTCGCTCTGGGGCATGCTACACAGGTCTCCCCTGAACTGGAGCTTTCTCTGGTGACGTGATCAGGATGGGAGGACAGGGTCCTTGAGTGGCAGGAGAAGGACAACAGCAGCTCCATCCTGCCCAGTTCCAGACTCCTGGGAGTGTACAGGGTTCTGGGGTTTGCGGCAGTCTATCTGCATAACCGAAGACCCAGGGCCTGTCCCAGATCTTAGTAAGTCTGTCTTTGGCCTTGCCTCGATGGCTTCTTTCCTGTGGAGGAGGGTGTCTCTTAGGGTTTCTTGACTGGAATTCCTTTTCAGGTAGGATTATAGTAGGGAGAGACGCTAATCCTCTGAGAGCCCTGGTCATGAGCTAGTCCTGAGGTGATGGATGGCTCCTTCCCAGCATCCCTTCCTCTCCTTCTTCTTACTCCATCTATTAAGATGCTGAACTGTGCAGAGCTCTGCTCCCCATGGTCTGGACGCTTTCCTAGACTTGGGTTTGGCCATCAGCACTGCTCTTGTTTTGCTCAAAGCCACTGGCCAGATCTGGAGCTGTAGGCCAGGGGCAGTGCTGCTGCCCAGGAGACTGAAGGGTCCAGAGCTTCTGCAGGCCCAGCAGATCCTCTGGCCAAGAGCGGGAGGACCCACCTCCCTCCCTCCTTGCTCCATTTCTTAGAACCTCTCCAGGACGGTGGGCCAGATGCGGGTTGTGATTGTTGATTCCTGGCCAGTGAGGCCTGCGCCCCAACTCTCAGCCTTAGGGGTCCTCGTCTGCCACAGGCGGGAGGTGGACATGTGAATGGGCTCAGTGCTTCCTGGCAGGCTTTAGGGCTCAGGTGTGCCCAAGCTTTTGGCTCTGGAACATGACATTCTTTTTTATAGAGTTTATGCTCAAGAACCAGCAATTGAATTAATAAAACAAAACAGCAGTACAAACCCTCAATGTTTTAAGTAGTTTTATACTTTTGTGTAGGCCTGAGGCTGCATTTCTCACTCTCCCTGGCCGTATGCGACCGTGGGCTGTGGGTTGAACTTGCCTGGTAGGTGGTGTATTTGGTTTCTTATTTTAAGCAAAACTAAGACTACCGGTGGATTTTATCCACCTGTTTGGCAATGCAGAGTGAGCTGGGCAGCTCTAGAGAGATGGGGCCGAAGTGTGTTAGAAAGTTTCCTTCTTGGTCGTTTACGTTCCTGAGAAGGGAGACCTGAAGGCTCAGATGGTGATACCATCACTTAGGTTTTAATTCTTTATTAAGGTGATGCCACTCTGACATTCCATAAACTTGGAGATAATTTATTTTGGGGAGTAGAGAGGGCAAAAGGTACCTCTTACACTTTTCCCAACAGGTTGGTGAAGGTGAGTGGTGTCTCCCTGAGACATGCCCTGTGGTGGGAGGCCTGACTCTACCAGAATGTGGCCTGTGGGGAGCTTGTGTAGGGCACATGTTCTCCTGGCTCCTTTGCCTCTGAGCTGTGTGGAGCCAGGTTCCTGTGGCTCCTCAAGAGCCTTCAGGGTGAGTGATTAAGGGTGAAAGGCTTTCTGTTTGTGTTTGTGTCAACAGTCCCTGGTTCTTCCCGTCCCTCCTGGTGTTGGTTGGCGCCGATGCTCTGTGTCTAAAGGGAAACCTGAAACTCTGAGCAGCGGCTTGCTTTGTCTTTGATTGGGAAACTCAGTTTGGGTTTGTGAACTTGGGCCAAGTCTTGAGGATTCCCACAGTTTTCCTCACCTGCCTGCTCTCCCAGCCCAGCAGTGCAGCTCTGGGGCCTCGTTTTCTGGCCGTGCTTGAGACTCGTACGACTTCCAGGTGCAGCCCAGGAACTTTTTCTGGACAGTTTTGCTGTGCTCACAGCCATAGAGAGAAGTCAGTTAAACTGAACATGGACAGATAAAATTTAAAAATTGACATTAAGATTTCCTTTTTTTTTCTCCTCATGCTACACATTAAAAAGAAGACGGGGGAAAGCCAGGGTCTTGCTGGCCCGGAACTCATCCTCTTCCTGTCTCGTCTTCCCCATGCTGGAATCACAGATATGTACTACTGTGCTTGGCTTGCCCCCTTTCCTCTTTTAGTGTCCTCTTTGTTTTTTGTTTGCTTTGTTTTGTTATTGTTGCTTGTTTTTTGTTCTTGTTTTTTGAGACAGGGTTTCCTCTGTGTAGTCCTGGCTGTCTTGGAACTCACTCTGTAGACCGGGCTAGCCTCAAACTCAGAGATCTTCCTGCCTCTACCTCCCAAGTGCTGGCGTTAAAGGTGTGTACCACCACCACCTGGCTTCAAGTTTGTATGGTTTTGAAAGCAAGAATTAAGTGAGACTCACCCTTCATTGAACTTGTTAGGCATTGCTCTACTTGTTGAAGTTTTAAGCCCCATGGCTATCTTATAGCAGGGAGTCCACACCTTCATTCTCAAGTCTTCAGAATGGTCCATTCATAGAAAATTACACATCCTAGGCTGGTGCCCAGGGTTTTCTATCCTGTTAACTATCCCAGGTCTTCCCTGGAGGTTCAGGAGACAGCTGTTTGCAACTAGAGGAAAGCAGCAGTAGACTGAGTGCCTATGAGGCAGGGTACTTCCTTCTTCTGCAGCGCCTCAGCCTCCCCTGGCTGGTCATGTGCGTATAGTTGCTCAACCCTGGCTCTGAGCTGTGCCTTGCATGTGTGTGGTACTGCTGGTGACCTCCATGTGTTACTATAGATGTCTAAGCTGATGGAAAGCAAAAGTCCATAGGGCTGCAGAGCTAAGTTGGTAGCCACAGGTCCCTGGAAGTTCTCTACATTATCGATAATAATAAAGCCAAGTAGGAAGCTGACAGGAAACAAGATACCAGACATACGTGCTGCACTGTCTTATATTGTGCACGAATGTAACATTTCAACAGTAGAAGCAACAGATTTGGGTTTATGTAAAAGACTAAAAAATTTGCCTACATCATTAAGTATAACATAATCCTTAAGAAGTATCAAGGATAAAATGTCAAAAAAAAAAAAAAAAGAAGTATCAAGGAGTTCCAGTGGTGACCATATCCTCATTGTGAAGTGGCAACATTATTGAGTAAGGCACAGATTTTTCCTTAGAAAATTTTTGGTTTGGAATTTACACTCTTTTGGTTTGGAAAGTTTGTATTGTTGCTTTTGTGACTAGATAATTCAGGCTAGCCTACAGTGGATCATGGGCAGCATACTTGATTGCTGTGTTTGTATTGTTACTTCTGTGACTAGGTAGTTCAGGCTAGCCTACAGTGGATCATGGGCAGCATACTTGATTGCTGTGTTTGTATTGTTACTTCTGTGACTAGGTAGTTCAGGCTAGCCTACAGTGGATCATGGGCAGCATACTTGATTGCTGTGTTTGTATTGTTACTTCTGTGACTAGGTAGTTCAGGCTAGCCTACAGTGGATCATGGGCAGCATACTTGATTGCTGTGTTTGTATTGTTACTTCTGTGACTAGGTAGTTCAGGCTAGCCTACACTGGATCATGGGCAGCATACTTGATTGCCGTGTTTATTAACCCATGCTCTGTTTTTACTGAGTGTTTGACGTTGTTTTTAGGCTCTTCAGTCTCTCTATGCATACAGAATTTGCCTATGATATCTTTGAATCTCAGAACTCTTCTTTAGGATAATTTTCCTTCTTTTGTCGTTTTGGGAGTTCTTCAGTTAAGGTGTGTTAGTCATTGTCTGAATTTCCTGGGTGGTTACTCCCCAGTGGCCTATTGGTTTGTTTGTGCATGGTCAGGGTAGCTGTCCACATGATTGTACTCAGTACTGGCTACTTGTTTCTGAATTGTAGCATCACCCTAGATATATGTATATACCGATTTCTTATATCTTCTTTTTGTGTATCTGACTTAGGTTTTTCAGTAGTTTGGAAAATTTTTCCCCTTAAGTCTTTGGAATTTTCTTATTTCTATTTTCTCTTTCTAGGACTCAACTGGATCCCTTTTATCTTATTGTGTCTCCTAGGCCTTTCTCTTTCGTATTGTCTACTTTCCTTTTTCTTGGATTTTGTACAATTTTTTAGCTTTTATTATCATTGCTAGATTTTTTTCCTTTGTTAATGCCAGACTTTGCACTTTTAATTTAGATATTTGTATGTTATGTATAATGAGCTTTAGATTTATATATGCATATTATGGCTCTTTAGGCATTTTAAATTGTCAGGTCATATTTGATCCTTATTTGTAGCTCATTTTAAATTTCATCTTTTATTTAAACATTTCATGTAATGTTCTGCAAAATTGGAATTGTGTGTATGTGTATGAATACATATATGTGTGCATAAACATGTATGTATGTGTACACAAGTGTGGGCAGGCCAGAGGACAATCGTGGGTGTCATTTCTCTGGCATTTTCCACCTTTTTCTTAAAGATTTTATTTTTTAAATTGTATATTTGTATACAGGTGGCTGTGGAGGCCTAGAGAAGGTGTTGGATCCACTGGAACTGGTGTTTGAGGCTGTTGTGAGCCGCTGGGTGTGGATGCTAGTATCTAGACTAGAGTCTTGTTAGAGTCATAGGTCCTCTAACCACTGAGCCAGCCCTTCAGCCTTCCACCTTGCTTCTGAGACAGGGTTTCCAATCGGCCTGCAGCTCCTCAGTAGGGAGGCTGGCTGCGAAACAGTCCCCCAGGGATATGTCTGTCTTCATCTCCCCAGCACTGAGATTACAACACACATCACTATGCCTGGCCTCCTCTTCTGTCTTCTTTTTTCTATTTATTTTTAAAGCATAGGGTTCTGGGGATTGAACTAAGGTCTTCAATCTTGCAAGGCTTTACTTTACTGACTGGGGCATCTTCCAGATCCATAGACTGCTTTAATGTTAATTCAGTAACATATGGGATATGTGTAGGTTGCACAACCATTGCTTCTGTCTCCCTCCAAGACATTTTTATCACCACAGAAGACACCAGAAAACAGTCACGGTCTCCCATAGTCTTCCCCAACGTCCAGAACTACCAGTTTGTCTTCTGTCTCTGTGAGTTAGTAAGTCAGAACTTTTGGATCTGGTTTCTTTCACTGATGTTTCTGAACTTCATTCCTTTTAACGACTGAATACAGTGATGTTTGTGTTGTTTCCTCTTCGTGGCTGTCGTAAGTAGTACTGCTGTGGACATTTCTACAGCATTACTGGTTGAGTTACAGTTTCTCTCTCTTCTGGGTGCACCCCATATCTCATGACACTCAGTCCTCTGTCCGCCAAGTTGTTTTCCATAGTGCAGTATTACCTTATATCTCTAGGGGTGGTGCACCACTGTGGTTCTACCCAGTCTGGTGGGTAGAGTCTGTTGATGTGATTCTGACTTGCGTTCACCTCCATGACAAGTGATCCTGAGCATCTCATGTACATGTTGGCTGCTTGTCTATCCATTTGGGCAAATGTCTCTTCAAGAGACATCTGTTTAAGGCTGAGTATGATAGTATATACGTATCATCTCAGCACTCAGAACAAAGCAAGCAGAACACACGTTTGAGGCCATCCTGGACTACCTAGTAAGAGAATGTCTCCAAGGAGACAAATCTCTGAAAACCTAACAGCCCATACCTGGTTTGTACCTGAGGGTGTGGGTGGTGTTGAGAGAAATTTATTTTTTGAGAGAGTCTGTTTCTTAGATGACCTTAAACTTGTGATCCACCTGTCTAGTGCTAAAGTTACAGGTGTGTATTGCCATGCCTTTGTAGTTGGTATAGAATGGCTACTAACCCTGACTAGCTACATGATTTTCAGGTATTTCTATCATCCTGTTGGTCTTATTCCCTTGATACTATCTGTGTTACAGCAATATGTATTTACCACTCTCTTCAGTGTGTTTTCCTTTTCTGCACAGTATGTATATGAATGTGTCTAAATACATGCACACATGCATTAAGAATGGACTTTTAACTGGGCATGGTGGTTCACACTTTCGATCCCAGCATTTGAGAGGCAGAGGTAAGTGGATTTATGTGAGTTTGGTGTCAGCCAGGGCTACCTAGGGAGGCCCATCTCAAAAACAAAAACAAGAGCACAAACCCCCAAACCTTTAAAATTATCTTTGATTCTTTTTCTTTTATTTGGTGATTATTTAATTGGAGTTGGTATTCCCCGTGAAATGTGTATTATTCAGTAAAGTGTCAACACGTCAAGGTGGGCTGTGTCTCAGTGTTCACCATTCAGGTACATTGTAAAACCTCTCTACTTGTGTTCTGCAGTTGTCTTGTTTGTTTTTGAAAGTGGGAATCAGCTTAGGGTCAGACTTTAGCCGTGATGCTTGTGAGCATGGGTGCTAATGCCCTCTTTGGCTCTGTAGTACACTCAAGGTGCCTTTCTACCCACGTCTTTCTGTTATCTTAGAC
Source organism: Myodes glareolus (assembly GCF_982192425.1). Lineage (NCBI taxonomy): Eukaryota > Metazoa > Chordata > Mammalia > Rodentia > Cricetidae > Myodes > Myodes glareolus. Next base: position 579,160 of record NC_142034.1, on the reverse strand, counting down.
ACTTTGATGGTGTTTATGCCATTTGATGAAAAAAATTATATTTATTTTTCTTTTATATTTCTCCCATGCATGTCATAGCACACATATAGAGGGCAGGGGACAACTTTTGGGTGTTTTCTGTTCTTCTATCATGTAGTCCCCTGGGATAGAACTCAGATAGTTAGGTTTGGGGGCAAAAACCTTTGCTTACTGAGCCATCTTGCTGGCCCATTGATGAAAAACACTTCAGTGAGAAACCTTTCACTTGATGAGCTTGCTTCACAGTGTCCAGTCTTGTCTTCTGTGTTTTTCTGGCCAGCCTCTCCTGGTGGTGGTGGTGGTGATGTGTGTCCAGTCCATTTTACTAGGGAGTTGTACAGCTGATTTTGCTGGCTGAAGAACCCGGTTCTAGCACAGGTTAGCAGCATATCGGACACTGAAACTGCTTCACACAGTTCCTGGACCTTGCGTGTGTCTCCAGAGTGTGCCGTTGTGGAAGTTCCATGTGTTGGTTCTCTGTTCTCATTGTTGTGTTTGCTGATCCCTATTGTTGTGTGAAGGGCCTATTATGAGCAGATCACTGTAGCTTCTGAGACCCAATTGCTTGCTTTACCCAGACACATTGGGCTTTTGGGGATGAGGGGAGGGACTTGAGGTATGTCTAGTTGGTAGATATGAGTGGAATTCTTAGCTTCTACACGGGAGTCTAGGCTTTGTCCTTGGTCCTGAGTCCATGTTTAGTGTATTCACATGTGGCTCCATAAAGTGACAGTGTCTCCAAGGCTGTGTTTTCTGTGTCACTTAGCCTTTTGTTATTGTGACAAAGTTCCTGACTTAAAAGGAAAGATTTATTGTGGCTCAAGTTCCAGAGTTCCCGTCCAAGGTTGGCTGGGCCTCTTTCTTTGGCTCAAGGCGAGACAGAATATCATGGTGGTGCAAGTGTACGGAGGAGGAAGGATGACTTGCCTCATGGTAGCCAAGAGGGAGAGAGGGAGGCGTTTGACCTCCCAAAATATACCCCCTCACTGACCTATTTCTCCAAAGGATTCTACCTCCTAAACTTCCTCCTCCTCCCGATAATGTCATCACATTAAACATTCGCCAGTATATTAATCTATTAAATCAGCACTCTCACGATCTGGTCACCCCTCCGTCCCTGGCTCCAGTAGCTGGGAACCGAGCCTTTGCACATCTGGCCGGACACTTCTATTGACTTGGTTTTTTGGAGAAAGTGAGTGCTGTGAAGAGTGGATGATGTGCCTGTGAGCTGTTCCAGCAGGTGATAGGTATGATGGGGGTTAGAGGTTTTAATTGCAGGTACCAATTGAGCATCCTTTGGAATTGGGAGCCAAGGATGACTGGCGGGCAACGTAATGGTGGAAAGTCTGAGACCTACCCAGTGGGGTTATACCCACCAGGAACTGCATGTCCCCTGTCCGTGATCATTTGTACAGGAAATCTGTAGACATGTGAAGTGGTCACACCAGAACCTCTTCAGTCAGTTAAAGATGGGTGCTAGGCTTGCCCTTAACCACAACTAAGGACTTGCTACCATGTTAGATGTGCCCTCTATGACCTTGGGCCAGTTGCTCCTTATGGGGTCTTGTATATCTCTTGCAACATTGCTTTGGGGTTAGGGCACACCTCTGACAGCACAGTCTCCTGGGATCCTGCTGTCTCTGAAATAGCTGTGATGTTCCTAGAGGCCAGAGCCAGGGTCATAGTCTTGTGTCATTGGTGGCCTGGGCCTTGGGGTTGGGGACCCTGGCTGTAAGTCAGGTAGAACTGGTCTGACTTCCTGGTTGAGCCTTTAATCCTCCTGGACGCTGTTTTTGCTTCTTTCAAGCCGTGGTACCCGCCACTCTGTCATTAGCTGTGGGTGTTTTTGTGCCAGTAGCACAGCATCAGCAGGGGAGCCACCCTTGGTCCTGGAGGCACCTCCTGCCTCATGGTTATACCATGGCGCGTCTTCCTCTGTGGTGGCCTGTGGTGGTGGCAGTGGGCAGGAGACTGCTGCTAGGGTGGTAACAGGAGGAACCAGTGGCACAGATAAAGGGAGCCACTGGGTATTGTTGAAAATGGTCACTCAGGGACTCTGGGAATGTTTAATTGACAAAGAACCACTAGGAGCATTTGGAAAGACTAATGTAGCACTGAATACAAACTTGGAAAGGCTTGGCCTGACTGGAGTCAGCTCTTGAGTGTCTTTGAGATCAGTCTTTGGCTGACTGATAATGGAGAAGGTATTGAGTCTTTTATTTGTCAGCCTGGTGGTCTTTTTATGTGCCTTTGCTGGGCACCACCAAACTCCTGGCAGGGGATCCAGCTACACCCCAGTGACCTTGTTGTGTTACCTGTGTGTTTGGGCAGTTGTGAGACTCACATCCCTTTGCCCTATATTGAGGAGTCTATGGTCTACTTCCCTGGAAGACTATACTGCCCTTGCTTGAATATTCCAACCTGCTTTTGTTTGGACAATATAGGATGGGGTTCATGGGGCTGTTGGTGAGTCTGTTGTTGGGGTTCATGGGCTGTCGGTGAGTCTGTTGGGGTTCATGGGCTGTTGGTGAGTCTGTTGGGGTTCATGGGCTGTCGGTGAGTCCATTGGGGTTCGTGGGCTGTCGGTGTGCTCATGGAGAACACAGAGAAGGGGAGGTGCAGCTGTGGGAATGACCTGCTGTGGAGCCGTGGTACTATGTGCACACCCTATCATTGGCAGAAGTGGAGTCCATGGCGCTGTGTCTACACCCGTGGGTAGGTAGGATGGACTCTGTGGGGCTGTGTATACACCTAGTTTGGGTAGATGGAATGAGTTTGGTGGGGGCTGTCATGGGCAGGTGCAGGGAAGTGAAGTCCATGGCATTGTATGCACGTCCTGTCCAGACAAGTACAGTGGTATTCAAGGGAACGAGGTCTTGAAGACTTACCTGTTTGCCCTTCATTTCAGTTCAGTATGGAAGAGAAACATCTCATGAGCTGATTTCGGCTGAAGCCTTCATTCATTTTTGTCGAGGCTCTAAGTTGAGGCCTCAGTGGGCCTATTCTGGTGAAGCGGTGTTTGGTAGGAAGTGAATTGGGCATGCCCGTGGATGTCTGCCTTTCCCTTCTGCCTTGTAATATGGAGCAGGGTCTTGCATGTGAAGGTGAAGGTGACTCCTCAGTCTGTGGAAAGGGTAGATAGCATAGACCTGCCGTGCTACCTTGGTAGTTGTTACTTCCAGGGTGTGGAACAAGCTTGGGAGGTGCCTGTAGCTTTGGACAGAGAGAGAGGCATTGCTGCCTTTGGTTAGCTGGCTGTAAGTAACACCTCCAGGTAGGGTTCTCTCTCTGGAGAGAAGCCCACAGCCCCAGGGAAGTGCTCACTCTTGGTGTCTTCTGCCAGCCCTCTGGAATACTTGGGGCACAAGGGGACTCTTGCTGCCTATCCTCTCTGTTACCCTAACCATGTGGACGCTCACAGAAGCTGTTTTGTTTAGTTTTGCTTTCTGTTTTTTAAGGCAGGGTTCATTCAGTAGCTTAGGCTGATCCAGAACTCACGGAAATCCTTTTTGTCTCAGCTTTCTGAGTGCTGGTTTTACAGATGTGAGCTGTCAAGCCTGGCTTCACGTAAAAGCTTTGCTGTGCGTACCGGGACGAAAGAGTGTTGCTGTGTTCTCTCAGACATCTGTGAATGTAGCTTAGTGGAGGTTTCGCTGGTGCCCTTATTCCTCACCATTACCTATGCCTTCTCCATGCCTTTCCATCCGGACGGCTGCTAGACCATGCTCTGTCAGTGTGATTTCTCAGAGTTTTGTGCTTTTCTTGATGTAGCCTTAGTTCTTTTGGGCTTGTGTTCCCTCAGTATTGTTCCTTTATCTCACCTCTGTTCTCTGCTCCCAATTACTTCCATCAAGCACATGGTGTTTATGGGTGCCCGTACTTCTTACTAGCTGTTATGTAGATTTCACCGATTATTCAGCTGGTGGGGATGGAAGACAATGTCCACGTCTCGCCTATGTGTTTCTTGTCATCGTTCCCGGAGAACCTGCTGCACTACCAGGAGGCTGGTGTGGGTGGGTTGGTCCTCCCCTAGTGAGACTTCACTTGAAGTGGAAATGTCCTCTGTGACTGAATTTCTTTGAGGGAAGGTACCCATGGAATGAAGGGCACTGCCAAGCTGGTAACTGTGTACCTGTCTGTCCGGGTTTCTCATGGGGACTTCAGAACACCTGCCTGGGCTCTGTGACGGATGGGCCTTGGCTCTCCGCTGTACAGCTGGAGGGTTTCTTATTGGTTGGAGGGTTTCTAGGACCCACATGAATGCAGAATCTTTTTCTGGGTTAAGTGTGGACTTAATGTAGTATCTGCGGGAAACTATACCTGAAGTGCCCCTGGAGAGAGCAGAGCCAAATGATAATCTGGAAGTTTCTGTCTTGCAGCACTAGGCATGGAAAAGTGCACTCCCCAAGTGTGGGTGAGTTGTCCCTGGCTCTTCAAGGACAGGCCAGACCCACAAGTCTATACCTCCCTTGTTGCACAGTTGAGGATCCCATAGCCATAGGCAAGATGCAGATTAGTGAGGGGCCTCTGGGACCATTCTGCCATGGCCTACAGGAAATTAACCCACAGGTCTATGTTCTGTGCGCCATTCTTCCTATCTCCAGCATATTCAAGGGGCATTTTTCCTGAGCAAGTTGGACTACATTCTTAAAGACAGTACACTGGCTGTTGGTACAAGGGGCAGGTCCTGCAGCCACACCTGATCCCGGAAGCTGGGACTCTGAGGCTCAGGTTTTGTAGGCATGGCTCTACTCATGGGATATGAGATAGGTCAGGGTATTGAATTAGGCATAGCTTGGGAGACATTGCTCTCTGTGATGCCTTTGTTCATGGCCAGCATTGCCTGGTTTTAGCCTCCTGGGTTGCATTGGAAGAATTGATTTTTTTTCATACCCTTCTCTTAGGATTGCTCAGGCCATTGTATACCTCTGTCTCTGCAAGTTCTTGTATCATCGAGTTTGAATTGGGAAGGTCGAGTAAAGCCTGGGGTTTGCACTAGACACACCTCAGGAACCTGCACAATCCATGATTGCCCAATGTGATAGCTTGTTTTAAATTAGTGTGGCTGAGCAGCTGTCAGGAGATGTAACTGTGTGGTGACTTTTATGGGCTGGTTGCTTCTGCTTCTGCAGAGGATGCCTGAGTCCTTGTGTTCCTGGCTTATGGGCTCTGTAGACCCCATATTGAGGAATGTGGGGCTCTGGGGTTAAATCACTTCTCTCACCTGGAGGCTGCTTCTTCCTTAGGCAGCCTGTGTTAAACAAACGACATGCTGTCTAGAGAGAAGGGTGTTCAAATTACCTTGCTGGACTCCAAGTTGCCAAAAGGAAGCCCTCTGGGTATGATATATATTTGACATGCATTTGCAGTGTGTAATTGGAACCATGAGAAAGGTTTTTGTTCAAAGCTATTGAATAGTTTCCTTATTTTTTAAGCTTGTTGAATCTGGAAAGAGCTGTTTTTGAATTTCTGTCTGATAATGACTATAAAGGTTGACAGCAAAGAGTTTCCTGTTCCAAACCACCTCCTCCTTCCCCCAAGCCCAGCTTCATGAGTGCTCATTGCTCTTGTAGCCATTAAAGACACCCCCGCTCTTGTTTCCTGGATCCCTGACTGCCAGAGCTGGAAACTCAGTGCCTTCCTTTCCCATACAGAGGCTACATACAGCCCAGGAGGTTATCAACAGAGGTGCCCTTCTTAGGAGCAGCAGAAGCGGGCCTAGCTTGTCTTCCCATGCCAGGCTTCCGCTCTCACTGCCTTGGTATGAATCAGTGGCCTTAGTCTGGCTTCCCTATTTTTAGTCGTTTCTGTCTTTCCCAAGCCGTTGTCTTTCTTTCTGGGCTAGCCTCCACTTAGCAGCCGGCCATTGGTGGCCATTGCCTCATGCCACATGGTCTGTCTGCTCCCGGTGTTTGCTGTGCGTCTGTGGAGGATGCTTTCTTCTTTCTCAGCAGGAGAAAGGCCAGGATGCTGTCTCTGAAGACTGCTGACTGGGCTGTAGGCCAGAGGAGGGAGAGGCCAGTCAGGTCTTTGCTGGGCAACATTGGCACTATGGCTGGCTGTAGGACCTGAAGCCCTAGTGAGTTTGCTTTCTGCTTTTCTAACTTAGAATTGTAGAAGAACACATGGGAGGCCCAGCATATTTTGACATCTGAAGGTCTTCACCCTAGCTGGAGACAGGGAAGATGTGAGTGTGTTCTCGGAGCCTACAGCTCCTGCAGCCTCTCAGGCAGTCTGGGTAGTTGGAACCACCAGGTATCCTGCGAGGCAGCTGGTTCTCCGAACAGTAAGTAGGATGGCACCCTGAGAAAGTCTGTCAAGGTGTCCTGTTGGTGGACAGAGACCCATTCCTTGAGTTTCCAGTGACTGGCTGTGTAGGACTAGTTTCCATAGTGTTCTCACTTCAACGTGGGGACAGAAACCTGGGCACTCTGGCTAGGCCGGGCACTGCGGTGTATGTGGTGCGTGTCTGCCCGTTGGGGCTGCCCCTGGGAGGCACCGCACAGTTTTCTGGCACGGAGTCTGTGTGGGGAGAAGTGAAGTGGACACGGAGAGTGCTGACACTGCTGCTTGCAGTCATCTGTCTGGAAATTGGTTCTGTCCTGTGGAGTGATTCGTTGACAGCACATTCAGATTTCCCTGAGGCCAGAGGCTGGCCGGCCGGCCTTGCCCAGAGCGTCTGGGCTATGGTGCGGACGTGAGCCCCAGGGAGTCGAGCTGGCAGTGACACCACATATACGAACACTGCCCTCCCACAGGTGCCACAGCCAATTTTCTTGACATTGTTTGCTCCCTACTGGGCAGCCCTGTTAATTAGCAGAGTAGGGAATTTGAGCTGTATACCGGCAAACTGGGAGCAGTTCCCAGCCAGCCAGGCCTGTTTCGGTAGAACAGCTGACGACTTTTTCAGCATTGCCCATTGGATATAGGTAAGTTGAGATGATCGTAGTTATAATTCCTAGTCCACAGCAGCCATGGTGGTTCTCTTTTGCTAGGTTTATATTTAACCATCAGCTCCATGTTTGGGGAAACATCAGGTGTGTACAGGAGTAATAGTCTGTCAGATACTGGGTTCAGCTTCTGGCTTGCTGCTTCCTGCTCCAGAGAGTCTGCCTGCTGGTGCCTCTTCCCTGGGGTGTAGAGGAACCTTGAATGTTCCAGGGAGTCTCTGGAACATTCTCTGATAGACGGGAGCTGGTAGGAGTTGTAGGGACCTTAGGAATCATCTAGCATGGGGAACAGGTTACCAAAAGCCTGCTCAGCGCCAGGGAGAGGTCCTGCTCTCACTGTTAGAAGCCTTACTAATGCCCTGCTTTGTGCAAGCCCTTGGGAGGCCTGTCCTCTTCTGAATGGAGATGGAGGAGGAGTTGATGGAGGTGGGGGGGGAGGGGAGAAATAGATGGGAAAAGGGAGGAGAGGAGGGAGGGGAAACTGATTTGTATGTAAAATAAATGAAAAAAAAAGATATTTAAATTTTTTTTAAAAATCGTGATCCACTGGAGCCAGCCTTTATTTGTGACCACAGGGTGTTTCTGGGGTGATGGGAGATGGGACTGGACTGAGTTCTTGGAATGTAGGAGCTGCTTCTGTGGATAGGGCTGACTTGGAGATTGACAGTGAAGAAACCAGGAATAGCTGACCATGGGATGACCACTTACTGGGTCCACACTACACCCAAGACTTCACTGTGGCCACTTACATGAAAAAACTGTTGTAAAGATGGGCTCTGTCCTGGACATCTAGAGGGACATCTGTCCGAAGTCAGATGTCCTGATGCTGTGAGACTCGTCAGGGGATAGGCTTTATTTGGCTTCTTAGCAGGACCAGACTGAGTAACCTAACATCTGCATGAGGCTGCAATGCATACTGCATTGCTTCCCTTAGGATGTGTGTGTCCAGGCCTCTTGCCCATCACTTGTCCTGTGCACACTTTACAGCTTCCCTGAAATACCACAGGTATATGAAACATATTCCATTGATCCATAACTATGTTTGCTATTTATATAGAAAAACCCTTAGAATCAAAAAAGTAGAGAATTGGTTTTATAACATTGATAGTTCTTCAGGATTTTTTTTTGTATATATTTACCTCAAGGTGCTATTTTCTGGTTGACAGTCACACATGCAAGAGATGGGTACCTCCCCAAAACACACCTGAGTGGTGCCATTCTTCACACTGCTGTGGACACAGGGTTGGCACTCATGTGGTCAGGATGTAGAATACATGGGTGGCACTTTCATGTCCTCTGTGTCTCTTGCTCCTCCTTGACGAACTCCTTTGAATTGTCTGTCAGCTGTGAATCTTACCTTGATGGCCTTCAGTGTTTGTGGCCAGCTTCTGCAAGTAAGGGTGATCACTGAACCCCAGTTACTTTGGAACCTCCTGCCATGTTATTGAACACATGGCTAGGGGCACTGCTAGAACTGTGATGCCAGCAGGATATTCCTCTGTCCCTCTTTGGATGTGGCGCTGGGAATTGAACCCAGGCCCTCACACATTCTAGGCACCTACGGGCTCTCCCATTGAACCATATTACTAGTCCTCCAGCCTGTTTTAAACACATTGTTAAAGTACCACTGAGAGCTGTCTAGCATTCCTTACTGCAGAATGGCTATCTATCTGGGTGGCATCAAAAACCTGGGACTTTAGCATGCTCTTTTAGAAAAGTACACTCAGTATGACCTTTGCATTGTAAAATCAAGTGTTTTCTTAAGTTTTTCTCTGTCACATTTTCCATTACCACTTTTAAGAGTCTTTTAAAAATTAACTTTCAATCTTCTTATTAAATTAAATTCCGGACTCTTGGGATGGCTTAGATAAAGGTGTTTACTACCGACCCATACAACCTGAGTTTGCTCCTTGGATCTCACATGGTGGAAGGAGAGAACTAATTCTGAAGGTTTTCCTCTGACCTCCACACGTGCACACCACGCGTGTACCCACCCACAACCCTCCTACACATAGTAAATAAATTTCTTATGTGATTCAGTAAATATAATATTTAACCTTTAAGAAATGTACAATCTTTAATAAGCAACTCTTCACAAATACATGCATACACAGAGCAAATACAGTAACATTTGTTTTTATTGGTTTTTTTGTGGTGTGTGTGTGTGCGCGCGCGCGCGCGCACGCGTGCGTGCGCCTGTGTATACATTATGTCTGTGGAGGCCAGAGGTCAATTTTGGGTGTCTTCTCTATTTATTTTGTTTTTGTTTGTTTGTTTTCCAGGACAGTTTCTCTGTGTTGCTCTGGCTGTCCTGGAACTTGCTCTGTAGACAAGGCTGTCCTTGAACTCGGAGAGATTCGCTTGCTTCTGCCTTTTGAGTACTGGAATTAAAGGCATACACCACCACTGCCTGACTCTACTTTACTTTTTAATATAAGGTTGTTCACTGAATCTGGAATTCACCTATTTGATAAGATTAGCTGTTCAGCAAGTCCTCTTATCCCGGCCTCTCCAGTCCTAGGATTACAAGTGTGAGACACTATGCCTGGCTTTTTTCATGTGTACTGGGGATCTGAACTTAGGTCCTCAGTGTTGCATGGCAAGCGCTTTACTGACTGAGCTGTTTCCTCAGTTCTTAATTAATTCTTTGTGGGCATGTGACTGTTGTACACAGTATAATTTTTCTTATCAATTCTTCTCTTGATGAATACCCAGGTTGGTTCTATAACTTAGCTATTTTGAACATTGATGAATGTGCTGGACATGGTGCCAGACACTTTTAATCCCAGCAGTTAGGAAACTGAGAGAGGCTACATAGCAAGTTCCAGGCCAACTAGAGCTACACAGTGAGACCCTGTCTTGTATAAAACAAAACAAAAAACATTGATGAACAAGTATCTTTGTGATATGTTAACCTAGGTCCTTGAAGTAAATACCCAGGAATGCTATAAATTTAATATTCCAGCATTCTTGAACACATCTTAAATTCTCTCACTTCCTTGTATCAACTGCCGTGTGTTTGTGTATGTGTGTGTGTGTCTGTCTGTCTGTCCATATGTATTTATGTATGTATGTCTCTTATTCTCTCTGTGTATGCATGTATATCAATTACTTGGTTGTATATTTTCACCAGAACCAGAAGAAGAATTCATGTGTCTTTATCTCTCGGCTACTATACACACTTCAGATGGTGAAACAGATAATTCTGTGCACACAGGACCGCTGGGACTGGCTTCTGTGTCTGACTCCTCAGCCCTGGAACTTCCAGGGCCCCTCTCTGGTCCAGGCACTCTCCCTGGTCCAGGCTCCGTGGTGTCTCCACCCTTCCCTGAGGTTGTTGAAATCTTGTGATGAGAAGACTTGTATAGTGTCCTATGGCCTCACATCCTTCTGCCTCATTTGTGGGTGTCACCATCACTCCCCATAAATGCATGACCCTTTCTATCCGTGAGCTTCTGAGTTTTGCATACTCTTGGTATGGCCACAAACTTGGGAGCCTGGCTGTGTTTATTGCTTTGAAGAACCATCGTTTCTTTGTGTGACTCTTGGGAAACTCAAAAATACCTCTTTACCTTTGAGCTGGTGAACTTTTTTCATTTCAGGGGTTTGTTCTGAGCAGATTTTTATTTTTTATTTTTTCATTTTTAAAATTGATTTTATTGAACTGTACATTTTTCTCTGCTCCCCTCTCATTCTCTCCCCCTCCCCTTCAGCCCTCGCTCATGGTCCCCATGCTCCCAATTTGCTCAGGAGATCTTGTCTTTTTCTACCTCCCATGTAGATTAGATCCACGTATGCCTCTCTTAAGGTCCTCTTTGTTGTCTAGGATCTCTAGGATTGTGAATTGTAGGATGATTTTCTTTGTTTTATGTTTAAAAACAACTTATGAGTGAGTACATGTGATAATTGTCTTTCTGGGTCTGGGTTACCTCACTCAATATGATGTTTTCTAGCTCCATCCATTCTCCTGCAAATTTCAAGATGTCATTTTTTTCCCGCTGTGTAGTACTCCAATGTGTAAATGTACCACATTTTCCTTATCCATTCTTTTTGGTCGAGGGGCATCTAGGTTGTTTTCAGGTTCTGGCGATGACAAACAATGCTGCTATGAACATAGTTGAGCACATGCCCTTGTGCGATTGAGAGATTTCCTCACAGGCCTGTGCGTGGCCTGTCTGACCCTGCCTCATGATGTGCCACCGGTTGCTCTTTGTTTTTGTCTTCTGCCAGTTGTCACAGTGATCCTGAAGGCGCTGACCTACGACGAGAAGAGGGGTGCCTGCAGCGTGGGCGCCAACGTCAGGGATGCCGCCTGCTACGTGTGCTGGGCTTTTGCACGTGCCTATGAGCCTCAGGAGTTGACTCCTTTCGTGACTGCCATTTCCAGGTAAAGCCTGTTGGTTGTGCTGAAGGGTGATGATGCCATGTAGGAGATATACCTCAGGCAAACATCCCATTCGCCCTGAACTTCTTTCCTCAGATAACTCATTCTCAACAGCTACCTGCCAATCCCAGCATTGCTGGAATTCACTACTCCCCTCTAACAGGTGGATAAGACAGGAAAAAACAACCTTATCTTGTGGAATGGTACATGATGTGGGATTTCCCTCTGTATGCTATGATTACCATTGATTAACTGCTTTGAGCCTATGGCAGGACAGAACAGAACTAGTCAGGGAAAGCTAGGCTGAATGCTGGGAGAAAGAGGGCGGAGTCAGAGAGAAGCCATGTAGCCCTGCGGAGTCCCACGAACTTTGCCGGGTGCCACGACCTCGTGGTGATTCTCAGATTAATGGAGATGGGTTAAATTAAGACGTAAGAGTAAGCCAATAAGAAGCTAGAGCTAGTGGGCCAAACAGTGATTTAAAAAAATACAGTTTCTGTGTGATTATTTCAGGGCTAAACAACCGGGAGCCAGCTGGGGGCAGGATCTGCTAGGTGGGGAGATAGGGTTCCAAGCACCACGGTCCAGGGAAACAAATGGGCTCCGGGTCCCACTTGAGAGAGATGACATGGGTAGGAACGGAGTAAATCTCAGTCATCAGAATACTCTGGAACCCCTTCTGCTAGTGACTCTGGAGCCCCTAGCAGCTGTCCCACACTGAGGAACAGTGTGGTTTGAGGACAGACCAAACCATAGACCTTGTCCTAGTGAGCATGGAAAGACTCCGACAGAGAGGACCCATTATGCCATGATGAATACACTGAGCTGCTTGGTGCCCTCACTTGACTTCTCAGAAAGAAACAGAATAAAGCTCAAACTCAAAGAAAGGTGGCTCCCCCCGCCCACCCCAGTGTTACATGCCAATTGTTGCTTAAAACTGAAGAGACGCTTGTGCCGAGGACCCATTTGTTCTGCATCTTTCAAAGGGATAGGAAAAAGAAAAAAAAAATACTCTTGAAAGTCAGGCAGAAAAGCCCTGGTACTATACCAGAGGCACGGGAGTCTGGTGGCCCAGCACCTTCACTCCACTTCTAAGGATGCTTCCATGCCGCACAGAGCTCTCCAATATCACAAGTTTATATCACAAGTTGCTGAGTGAAGGTGAGGTGCAAGTCTACTGGCCACACAACTTAGGAAATCAAGACAGACAAAATCAGTGTCAGAAAAAAACAGATATTTCTACATTCCAGAACTCTGAAAGTGTGAGCCAGAACCCCAAGTATGATGCCCATGGTGCTCCTTGCCCCCTCAGCTCATTTCGAGGCACACCTCCAGAATATTTCTCCTGGACATCTTACTTGGAACTCCCTGCTCTCATAAAGGAGCGTCTCAGGATCTGTATCATTTATGGGGCATAAGCGCATACTGAGGGTGCACCACTCACAGGGAACATGACGTATGCAGGATTATCAGGAAGCTTGCAGGAGCCCAGGTGCACCACTCACAGGGAACATGATGTAAGCAGGATTACCAGGAAGCTTGCAGGAGCCAGTGGTCCAGGGTCTTCTGCTGAGCTTTGGGCCCTATCCATGGTGGTGACCTCTCTGCTTCCTACTCCACTGCCATACAGACGTGTCCCCTCTTTGCTGTTTATGTGCCTTTGAAGGAGGTTCTTGCAACTGCTTTCTTGTCCTTATTTTCAAACTTCTGGCAGTATACCGTATAAGTAGAAAACAAGATTTTCTCCTGCGCACAACTGTCCCAGAGCCGGGCGGCTTCCTCAGATTGATGGCATCTTGTTTAGCTCCATAGGGCTCTGCCAGGTGGCTAGCTGCGGTCATTGCCCAGTTCTTTCCCTGAGGATGAAAAGAGGATAGAGCATTAAGCAGGAGATAGGTGCGAGCCAGGTGTGACCCTGGCATGGCACTGATGAACGCCAGGTGATTGTGAAGGACTGGGAGGGACCTTGGCTTTGATGTACAGGAGCTTCCTGCTTCAAAGTGAAAACAGTCCTTACAGATCCCACTTAGTTTCACAGTTTTGATTGGAAGAGCAGCAGACTTACAGAATGCTGTGCCCTGCCCTTCCACCTCTCCTGATCCCGGAGGCAGGAAGGCAGGATGGCCTGATGGAGGAATCGGAGTGGTGCCAATGGGTGCTGGCTTGGGAGCATGTGGCCATGTGGAGTGGCAGTGCATGGCTATCTCCCCATTCTCTTCTGTTAAATGTGGGGACCCAAGGCCCTGCTGCTGCTTTTGAAGGTAAGAGGTACACATGAGAGGTTCCTATCAGCTTCCTCATGATTGGAAGGCCCTGTGGGGCACCTGGTCCATAGGGAAAAGCCAGAGTTACACAGTTCCCACCAGAGCACCTGTCTTCACTTAGTGTTGTAGGACTTGTGACACAGCCCTGATTGAGCTCTGTAAAGGACAATGGGTTGGCTTTGTAAAGGACATGAACAGTCTTTGAAAAACGTGGCTGATAGGCGTGATGTGGCCCTGAAGTTGGCTGCTGTGACCTTTTGTTGTGGCTGCAGATGGGGCTTTGGGCTCTGTCCTGTCTTCTTTAGCCCTAGCTTCTCTCACACATAGAACGATGCAGTGAGCAGCTTCCATAGCTGCTACAGGAACTCGGTACCTTTTGTTTCGGGGTTGTCCTCGCCTGCTCAGGGAAGAAAAGGCAGCTGCACGTCAGAGTCGAGGGTCCTTCCCATCCCTCAACATTCCATCCCCTTTTCATCCTCAGAAAAAAAATACACACCTGATGCACACTCAAAGGTGGCCCAGATTGAGCTTGACGTGGTCTTTCCAGAGCTTATGTGAACTACAATTGCTGAGTGAGGTGTCCCATGGGGAGATGTGAGGTCTTCTTCCTGTTGGGTTAGGATTTGGGGTGTGGTGTGGAGAATGCTACTTCTGTCAGGACTCTGGGTGAGCACAGAAGTGGCCTTGACTTTACACACAGCTCAGTCTCTGGAATGACCTAACTTTCCTGGCCCGGGAGTAGTTGGTATGCAGCTGTGTCTAGCTTTAGTCTTTAGAAACTCTTGTGTTTCTTGGGCCTAGGAGAGGTTGGACTTGCTGACACGTGGGAAAAGCCTCAGGGGTTGATGAGGCTCATGCCTGTGTGTTACACATGGAAACTGCAGCCGTCTGGCCTCAGGACGGCTGGCTTCTCTTTCACAGCCTCCTGATTCTCCTAAGCTGGCAGTCAGCTGCTCTGGAGTTTCTTCTGAGAAGGCTTCTTCTCTGGCTCCTTTGCCCACACCTGCCTCACATGGGCAGCAGTGCCCTTTGGAGCTGAGCTGCTGCAGGTTTCTAGCCGGTTGGACAGGTTCTGAGGAACCTGTGCCTGGCCCTTTCTGGCCCATCTGACTCCAGGCATCAGTGGGGGAGGGCACCTGGTGAGTCAGGTGCGCCAGTGAGCTTGGGGCATGCACTACCTCCCGCCTGGAGCTCTGTGTCTGAGTATCGGTCGGGTGTGCCCTGCAGACTTGCTTGCAAGGTTTGTCATGAGTGACCATGCTCTTTAATTATCAGGTTTTAAGCCCATTAATTCCAGCACATGATAAAATCTTGGTATCTTTACTTTCACAAACCCCTCCGTGTATCCTGTAAAAGTGCAGTTGAGATCCAAATATAGTTCCCAGAAGAAACAGAAACATCTGTCAGAAAGAACCAGGGAGGCGATACGAGTCCTGTTGGCCTTGGTGCCCGATGCAAAGATAGCCACTAATCCTTTCTAACTCTTGGCCGAAGAAACTGGGAAGTTGTTCTTCCCCCCTCACAGGTGCTAACTCTGCTTTAGAAATGTTAAGGGCAAATTTTTATCTTTTCGAAATTGTTTTGATCGACTCTGAAAACCGTCTTTCCTTGACTTTGAGCAAAGACCGGTGGAGAAGTTATGACTGTTCTGTGGCACACA
Source organism: Myodes glareolus (assembly GCF_982192425.1). NCBI lineage: Eukaryota > Metazoa > Chordata > Mammalia > Rodentia > Cricetidae > Myodes > Myodes glareolus. The sequence continues at coordinate 563,884 of NC_142034.1, read as the reverse complement.
TCTGGCTTCCTGAAAACCCCCAGTGCAGTGGCAGCAAGATGTGACGCGAAAATGCATTGGGATGGCTGTATATTACCTAGACGATTCTTTCTAACCAGAAGTCAGGATCTGATCTACAGGAAAGAAAAGAAAGCAAACCTGCTGCCGCTGCCAGGGTGCTCTGCCTGTCACCTTCTAGTGATTGCCTCACCTGAAACTCTTTTGTAAGCTGAGCTCCTGTTGACGTTCACTCCGCCCAGGCACAGGCCCGCCCATGCCAGGGGCAGCTCCTGACTCTCACCTCCACTGTGCAAACCGGCTGGGCAGCGTGGGCTGCCTGTGAACTGCCTGGGATTGGCTCTGTAGGATCTCTTCCTCCAGGGCAAGATTGTCCTGGAAAAAAAAAATCAGGAAATAGCAAGCATTGCTCAAAGCTATGTCTTAGTCTTCTCTGCCTCTGAATGGCCCAACTTCCAGAGAAGGGAAAGCTCCTATTGCCAGGACGGGGCCAGCAATCAGGCTGTGACCCCAAAGTACATGAGTCTTCTGCTTACAGCTTAGGGAAATTCAATAAAACACAGGGCTTATGTTTTATGTGATTTACAACTTAAAAAAACCAGAGATGGACAATGAATTATTAGTCTTCTCTTTAAAAAGTTGCATCAGTATGGAAGTGCTGTCCTTTACCAGGCAGCCGCAAGTATGCTTGCTTATTCAAATGAAAAACAAATGAGTTTGGGGTAAGTGCTGTTCTCACGGCACATGCTAAACTGAGGTATAAGACTGGGAAAGGAGAAAAGCAGGCTGAGGCATGTCACTTTCCCTTGACTTATACCACAAAGAGGATCCCTTCTTGTTGGTAAATCCTGGTGAGCTGTCACACAGCTTCCGCAGAGAAGTCGGGCAGGTGGACTCAGATCAGCCTCACTACATGTTCACTACATGGCTGGGAGAGTTGAGAGTGAGGTCGAGAAAGGCAGACTTGGCTGGTCCTTGATCCATAGGTCTCGCACCTTGCTGTCTCCTGAGAATATCCCTGGGGCTCCAAGGGATGTAGGGACCAAGGAGAGAAATCCTAGATGGGGAAATGCTTCCCTGAGGAGGGTTCCCTTGAGGATGGGACCCATGGCAGTAACTGATGGCCGCAGGGGAGGTGAGAGACGTGAGATGCAGAGGAGCAGGGACTCTCTAGATTCTGACAGTAATAGTTTGTTATATAAGAGAAAGCCTGTTGGGTGTCCTGAGAGCTGGGGGAAATTGGTTTGCTGTGGTGGTATTGCTTAAGAAAAGGCTTATTTTGACTTGTGACCTGGGTCTGAGGTCAGGAGGCTGTGTGTAGTGGTGGCCTTTTTGCATGAGGATCACCAGAGGATCCAGTCTTGGCCTCTACCCTGTTGACTTCATCTAATGATACAGACAGTGCTCGCTCCATTGTGCCTCATACTGGGTTGAGGCCTGTGAGCATTGTGGAAGGCATAGGCAGCCGTGTCTGGGGGTTAGTGTCAGCCACCCACTGGTGACCGTTTGTTTGTCTGCTGTCAAGTCTCATCCTCTAGCACCGTTTTGTCGAGCACATGTGACCCCAGGAGGGCAAAGACATTTTTCTACAAGGCACTAGAGGCTCAGGACATTTGTTAGGGCTGGGGCTATAATTCTTGCTATCTGCGCAGTCACTCAAATCTGTTGTAACCTCTAGGAACCTTGAGCTTCCTGCTGTCTGAGAGGCACTCACAGCAAGTGAACAGTAGGGAGATGTCCCATGGTCTGTGCCCATTCCTATGCATGCGGAGGCCAGAGAACAAGCTTGGTGTCAACAACAGGAGTTCTGTCCGCTTCTTTAAGGCAGGGTCTCCTGTTGGCCTGGTGTTCAGCCGTTAGGCTAGACGGGCTGGGATTATTAGCACGCACTACCTCACCAACATATTATGAGGGATCTCATGCAAGACAAGCAGTTTACTGACTGAGTTATTTTCCCAGCCCTTGCATGTTTCATTTTAATTAACCATTTTCCTTGTTTTTACAGTGCGCTGGTCATTACCGCCATCTTTGACCGAAACGTGAACTGCAGAAGAGCAGCCTCAGTAAGTTCTGCTGTCCCCAGAGCATTCTCTTCCTGGAGCTGGGGGTGTAACTGTGGCTAATGTCCTGTAGGTGGGCCTCTGTCCCCCTGGAGAAGCCATTCCCCTGGGCAAAGGAGATCAGAGGAAAGAGCCGAGTAAAGCAGTCACCACGGTAACATTTGTAGGGCATTTACTGTGGAATTCTTGGGGAAGTCAGGACTCAAGGCCTCCATTTAGTGCTGCCGAGCGGTGAAATGCCTTGAACAAGCATGGGTGAACAAGTTTCTCTTCAGTAACCAGACCAAGTTCAGGGTAGCTCCGGCTCTGCAGGAGGGGAGGGGAAATTTATCCTGTGATTCTACCCTAAATGTCTGGCAGGACTGGTCCAGGGATGACAGAACAGGGCACTGGAGGGTTTGTACTCTAGGAGGAGCTGTTACTAAGCTGTGTTTAGCTCTGCTTTCCTGACCACATTGGAATGGATCTCCCTGGGTGGGCTTTGGCCTTATAGCTGACCGTGGGCCTTGTGTTTTGAGCTCAGTTACCCAGGTCCCCTGAGATCCAGCTTTTTGGGATGGGTTTGGGTAGACTGTGTGTCAATAGAGGTGTTGACTAGGGCCATTGATGAGACCAAAGTCCTATGAATTACAAGGGAAAGGGACTGAGATGTTGCCTGCATGAGGATGTGTTGCAGCTCTAGCTGACCCCACACATAGCTGGCCACTGTGGTCAGTTGCTGAGGCCAGGTCTGTGAGTGCTGTGTGAGGCCGCATCTGATCCAGGCTCTGTCAGGAGCACTGTGGTGTCTAGCAGTCTGAACCTGAGCCTTCCTTTCATAGATGGACCAGCAGTTGAACACATTTGGGGTGCTCAGAAACATAGGCGAGGCCTATGGGTGAAACTTGCTGTTCGTTGTGAGGAGTGTGGATTTGGGAGTTCCCGTGTTTTGAGCTCCGAGGCTCTGCATTCTCATAGAGACAGACCGAGTAGCACATGACTGCAGCTGCTGAGATTAAGGGAAAAGGCGGGTGCTGGTGCACAGGTGGGGTCGGTCAGTACCAATAAGGTCTCCAAACTGTGGGAGGCCTGTGATTGAGCAGGCAGTGTTGCAGATGTGGGTGAGATTTGTTAGTACCAATGAGATCTTCATACTATGGGAGGCCTGTGATTGAGTAGGCAGTGTTGCAGATGTGGGTGGGGTTTGTTAGTACCAATGAGATCTCCATACTATGGGAGGCCTGTGATTGAGTAGGCAGTGTTGCAGATGTGGGTGGGATTTGTTAGTACCAATGAGATCTTCATACTGTGGGAGGCCTGTGATTGAGTAGGCAGTGTTGCAGATGTATTCTGTAGGGTAGGAGCCAGGCCTTAGAATAGGATGGAGAGGAGACCCCTGAAGTCATGGAACTGAGGAAAAGGGAGACTTACCTGACTCTGCATGTCAGCAGGGGCTTCCTGTTTAGCAGGCTGAGAAGTTCTTTCCTGTAGCTTCTTTCATTTTATTCATGTTTTAAAATCATGAATAGGTATTTGATTTTGATGTAATCAAGTGGTCTTTAGCTTGTGTCCTTTTATGTGGTATACTGTGTGGTTCCTTTTCAGACTTTGAAATAGCCTTTCCTTTCTAGTGTAATTTCCACTCGTTTGTAGGCCCTGTTTATGTTGGACTCAGTTTGTTAGTGTTCTCAGGAAAATAATTTCTGAATCTGTTCATAAGAGTTATTAATCTTTCGTTCAGGTATTTTTGTCTGCAGTTTAACTGAAGATGAACTAACACATTGAGGGTGCAGAAGTATTTCTCTTTTATTTTGTACCATAGTTTTTAAAAAATTGATGTTTTTCTATTTTAATTATTTGGTAGTATTTTAAGAATACTATCTAGGCATTCTTTTTAAAAAAATTTCCACTGTTTGCTTTTATTTTTACTTATTACAGAGCTGCCCACCTTCCTTGTTTCTCAGGTCAAGTCTTCTGTGTTGTTAAGTGTAAATGGAGACTGCTCTTTCATTCCCGGCTGCCCAGACCTGAATAATCACAGAGAAACTATATTACTTACAACACTGTTTGGCCAACTCTAGCTTATTCCTAGCTCTTACATCTTAAATTAACCCATTTCTATCAATCTGTGTATTGCCAAGAGGCTGTAACCTACTGGTAAAGTTCCTAAGGTTCCAACGTGTCCCTTCTCCTTCAGCAGCTACATGGCATCTCCTTGACTGCACCTATTCTCTCTATAGCTCTGTTTGGATTTCCCGCCTGACTCTACTCTGCTAAGCCATTGGCCGAAACAGCTTTATTCATTATCCAATAAAAGCCCGTATACATCAGTTAAGGGCATCCCATATCAGTTAAGTGAAGTAACTTGGTGTTATCAAAGGCTTCAACTGAAAATCTTCTCTGTCACAGTGGTCCCTGTCTTCAGTTGACTGTCCCAAGTGATGGAGTTTCTGTCTGCTACCTGACCTCTGGCTGCACTGCAGTAGAAATGCCTGCAGGCCCTGCACCCAGTTCCTGTATATCCATTGCTGCCCCAGCCATGTGTTTGGCATGGTATCCAGCATATTGGGCACTCATATGTGAAGACCTACTATGGAGGGCTTCAAAGGCCTCGCTGTTCAGTACTGGTCATAGGATCTCAGCCAAGGGGTCATGCTTCTGGTATTCTGGTCAGGTGATCTTTGGGTCTTGCTGGCTCAGGATGCCTGTCATCTTTCATGGCTGCTGTTGGCTCTCTACCTGCATCTGCACCAAGAAGCAGCCTGAACGCAAGCACCCTGCTCAGAGTCCTTTAAAACTGTCACCAGCCCAGAGGGACTCCACTTTGTCTGCAGTTAGTAGGCCCAGTGCTTTCTTGGGAGGTCTTAGTGGTCTTGTTCTCATAGTTAACTGATAGGCAAAGTCTATATTAAATCTGAACTAATGTATTTTTGTGTTTTCTTTATTGTTTTCTATAACCTAGGACATATTTATGGGAAACAGTAATAAAATCAAAGCCCTGTGACTTTATGTGACCTGGGATGAGGTGAAATCATCATTCATCATTCTGTCCCGGCAATGCTCAAGCATGCATGGGCAGCCCGTTTATGGCAGTTCTCCAGTTGTTCTATCCTGGGAAGTCCTACATGCTTGTGTTATTGCGATACCCAAGGTTCCAGTCTTCCTTTATGCTGACTGTACAGCATTCTTTGGGCCTTCCTCTTCGCCTTATCCTGTGCACTCCTCCAAGCAGTGCAGTCTTCAGGTATCTGCCGTCATCCATTCTCATAGCATGGCCGCAGTATCTCATATCCTGTAGTTTACTTCCATCTGCAGATGGAGATGTTTCTTAATGTCACCGTTACACAACCTATCTCTTGGTGTGACGTCTAGAATCTTCCTGAGGCATGCTATCTCAAACACATGCAGCCGCTTTTCTGAGGAGCGTTTCATTTTCCAGGTTTCAGAGTTGTAAAGAAGGCAACTCAAGACAAGCGCCTCATATACTTGTAATTTTGTTGTTGTTATGTCTCTTGCTGACCAAACCTTTCCTCGTGCCTGGAACGCAGCCCTCGCTATCCCTATTCACCTCTGCCTCTTGATGTCTAAAATAGTTCCCTCCTTTGAACTGAGGTTTCCTCCCAGGTGGACAAAGCTGTTTGCTTGAGGTTCTGATTCTTTATTACAATGTTAAAATCCTTGTGCACCCTTCCCACGTGTTGTATCTCAGTCTTCGAGATGTTTACTTTCATACAAGTCTTTCACTGACTTCACTCTATTTACCATGGCCTGCAGCTTGTTTGGACTTTTCAGCAAGTAGTGCTGTATCATTGGTGAAATGCTAGTTATTGATTCGCACACCACCTATCTGCACACCTATCTCCTCATCCTCCAGGGCTCATGCTATTATTAATTCCAGGAATATATTAAAGAGCGTTGGAATAGGACACATCCCTGCAACACTCGTACGATTGTCTTAAAGATCAGATTGTCTTAAACTGATCACTTAGTTCTCCACAGACTTTGACTGATGCAAAGGTATCTTTATAGGCATTTTCTAGTATTCTTAAGATTTTTCTCTGGGTACCTATAGAACCTCATTGTTTACCAAAGTCCTTTACTTCAAATGCTATCAAATGTCTTCCTGAAGTCGCTGTAACAGACATGACTTTTCCAAATTCTTCATAGTTTTCTCAAAGTTGCCTCAAAGTGAAGATCTGATCAATTGTGCTCCTGTTAGCTCTGAATCCTTGCTGGGCCTCTGCTAGGATTTCCTCTGTTCTGCCCTTGATCCTGTGCAGGATAATGGAGAAGGTCTTGCTGCTATGACACAACAAACTAATGCCCCTATAATTTGAACAGTCCAGCTTGTCCTTCTTGTGTTTGGGAATTATGGCTGAGTGCTTCCATTCCGTGGGAATCACTTCGTGTTCCCATGTCTCTCTGAAGAGTCTGAGAAGTACCTCAGCCCCTGAGCCTATTGTAGCGGCCTCCAGCTCCTCCACCATGATGTCATCCACTCCCGGAACCCTCCTGTGTTTCGCTGTCTTGACAACTTCCTCTATCTTGCTTCTGTCAGTATTTAATATTTTCTCATCATCTCTGGTATTCAAGTGGCTGCCGAAGTGTTTCTCATTGTAGTCTGCGTTGGCTGCATTAGGGTCATTGTACAGGGTGTCAACGTATTGTCTCCATCTTTGCTTCACTCCCCGGGTTCTGTTAATAAATGACCTTGCCCATCTGTAATCACCTGAATCTGAGGAGCACGTCTGGCAGTCATCCGTCTGATAGCTTAACAGACAAGATGTTTAGTATGGAGTCTCGCCTCTTTGACCTCTTTGCATACACCTTGATTACACAGCTCTCTGACCTTCTTTGCTCCTCTTTCACCTCCCTGCACAGGTAGTTGTGTTTTGCTGCCTGCAGGTTGCCTCCCTCTTCGTTTGCTCTTTAGTTTCCTTCTTCCTCCAGGTTGATCATCTCTGCAGTAAGCCATTCTACTGGTGTTGCCCTTTTTGCGTAACCAAGCATCTCCTTGAAGACTCCTGTAAAGCTCTTTTGATTTTCTCCCATTCACTTTCTATGTTTGTAAACAGTTGTTTAATGATTTCCCTCATCTTGTTTTCAGTGATTCTCTTACACTCTCTCCACACAACAGGGTCCATCAGTTGTTTATGTTCAATCATCCGGTTGTCTTGCCTGGCCTGGCGTTGCCTCTCCTAGGTTTCAGATGAATGTTGGCCATAGAAGTTGGTGATCTGACCCTAAGTCAGCACAAGGAAATGATTGGCTGTTTTAGATGCCAGATAAGAGTTTTCCGCTGACCAGAATGTAGTAGTTTGATTGTATGTGTGTTTGTCAGGGGATTCCTGCCTCCCGCATCTTGATGGTTTGGCCTGCTTGAATTTTGGGTTGGATGTGTCCAAATCAGTTACATAACAGAGGTCAGGCAGTCGTTCCCTGCTGGTTCCTTTGTCCGAATCCTTGCGTTCCCGTGACACCATAGTCTGTTCTTTCTTCGGATCCCACTCTTGTACTGAAGTCACCCATAATGACTAGTGTCATTTTTACACACCCTGCTGACCTTGTTCTGTAGATCTGTGTAGAAACTGTTGATGACATCATCTTCTGCTTCTGCTGTTGGCACGAATGCCTGTATGATAGTTACTGGTAGTGTCATGGTCTGAAATCTGGCTGATACAATTCGGTCACTTACAGGTCTGTACCCGAGCAAACATTTTGGGGCCAAACTGGATAGCACCAAAGCTACACCTGCTGCATGGTTCCCCTCCACCTGAGTTTGTAGTCTTGTATCCGTTTACCACAAGTTCTTGTGTTCCTGTCCAAAGCGTTTCCGTCACTCCAGTGACATCCCACCTGAACTAACTGAGCTCATGCGTGAGCAGGCCGGCTCCCCGACTGTGTGTAGTGTTCTCATCCTACAGGCCCCTGTTGTGGTGACTCTTTTTGGCGTGAGGAAGTGTCTTTCCTGTCCATTTCTGTTAGCTCCCCTCCCCCCTTTTGGCTTTAAGAAAGAAGAAGCATCTGTCCTGTGCTTAGGACATGGAGGTACTGGGCCCCGGTCAGATCCTGGGACTTTAACCCAGGTGTTTCTGTTGAACTTGTCCATGTTGGGTTTCGTGATCTGAGTTGATGAGGATGATTGACAAGGTGAAAAAAAACTCTGTAAATCTGTTTGTATTTTCTTGAAGCTAAAACCCTATTAAGCTAACAAGAAGTTCCTTGTGTTCCTTTTGAGTCTGGTGCTGTTTATATAGTGATGTGGGATTTAAACACAGGAAAATGAGGGATGCCTCCATTTGAGGCCCATTTGAAGACATAAAGGTTCTGAGTGCACTAAGAACTTCTTTCCAGGAAGCTGCTGCTCTGGGTGCTGCTTCGGCCTCTTGGCTGACGCCTTTCCAGGGTTTCTCTTTCTGGGTGTGTGAGATGTCTGTTTACCTGACCAGAATCCAGGAGGTGTGAGAAGCGAAGTGGCCAGATGTCGCCAGTTCCCTGACCTTGGCTTGCAGCTGTTGTTGGTCACCCCTCTCCTCTTCCTGGGTCCTTTGTCTGGCGGCCACAGTCCTTCTAAGGCAACAGGGCCTTTGTTTGGATCCTCATGAGAGCTTCCTGTTGCCAGCTCTCTCTGGTGGTCAGCATGCAGTGGCTAGACAGCAGAGTCCTGGCATGGCTTGGTGGAAAGGATTAGTTACACTCTGCTAACTACTCCAGGTTTTGCATGCTAGAGAGTGTCTAGCAGGCTAGATGTGCTGCTGACTTTGAGAAGAGGCCTGTTCCTCTCCTGAGGACAGGCAGTGGGCGTGGCTCTTGTGAGAAACTTGGGATGAGGAGTGGAGATGAGAGAGTTGGGAGAAAGGGGAGAGGGAGAGAGAAAGGAGGGCCGATGGAAGGGGAGAGGCGAGAGAGACTTTCACCCAGTATTTTATTTACTGTATTCTCATAACTCTACGTGAATCTCAATAATATCAAAATTAAAAGGCAAAAAATAATACAAGAAACAATTGGAATGAAACATTAAAGTCTGCTTACCCTTTTCCCTGGGTCTCTACTGGGTAATATCATAGGTTATGTCCACCAACTCAGTAGTCGCAGTCAGAACTCTTAGTGGTCTGTGTCCTGTGTATGTGGTTAGCTCTGTGTGCCTGCATCTCATACATACCTGTGAATCCCCTACAGTTAAGACACATGGTAGTCATCACCACAAAGGTCCCTGCGTGATCCTTTTAAACTTGGCTGCTTCTCTCTTTACTGCTAGCAATCATCAGTCTACTTTTCCAGCTTAGTAATGCTGTTCTGTTGCTGAAGTAGCAGCCTTTGGGACTGGTCTTCTCACTGAGTGTGACCAGTACGTTGGGAAGTTCCTGGTCATCGCCTTCTACTGTAAGTGGGTTTGTTCTCTAACCGAGTCTTGGCTTTACCTGTAAAAGGGCATCCGGGTTGCTGCTGACTCAGGATTATTATGAGCACTTTCGTACAGATTGTGTGTATACACAGTTTCTGTTTCTTAGGGTGTGTGCCTAGAGTACAGTTTCTGGGTCCCATCTTCCAGTACACTGCTAACTGTTCCCCAGGGCGACTGTACTCTGATGTGTTCTCCTCATCTTTGCAGAGATGTGGCGTGGTTGCCTGGTTTCTTCCTGCTCTTTCTTTTGCTGATATGTGTGTGGTTTTAGTTTCCCTTTCTCTGATGATACTGAGTCTGTTTGGGGTGCTCATTTGCTTTCTGTGTCCTCCTGAGTAAAATGTATCTTTTCATTGTCTGATTGGATTGTTAGTCTTCACTGAGAGTTCTTTATGCATTCCAGGTATTTGGCCTTTCTGTTGGAGATGTGTGTTGCAGAACCCTAGTCTGTGGTTGTTTTCACCCTTCTCGTAGCGTCCCGTGGACAGGAGTTTGCTATTGGAGTGAGGTTTCTGTCTTGTGTATCTTTCTTTGGTGTGTGCGTTCAGTAGCAAGGCTGCGAGCCACTTGCCCCTGTTCCCAGCCTTCTTCTGTTTTCTGTCTGGGTTGAGCGTGTTTTCTGAAGTGACGTCCATGTGGTCTGTCTTCATATTGTGTTGGGTGATCCCCTAACCTTTTATTTTCAAGATTGTTTCAACTTAAATCTTGAGTTAGTTCTTACCCTGTTTGGAGATGTCCCTGCTTATATTTAAGGTGACGTTGCGTCTCTTTACATCACCTTTTTTCTGTATTTCTTTCTTTTTTTTAATAATTGACTGCCTGGTAGTGGTGGTACACGCCTCTAATCCCAGCACTCGGGAGGCAGAGGCAGGTGGATTTTTTGAGTTCAAGGCCAGCCTGGTCTACAGAGTGAGTTCCAGGGCAGACAGGGCAACACAGAGAAACCCTGTCTCAAGAAAACAAAAAGAAAAAACAACAACCCCCCCCCCCAATACAGGAAAAAGAATTGACTGCAAGGAGCTGGGGCAGTAGCTGCTCTTCCAGAGAACCCCGGTTTGATTCTCAGCACCCACACAGTAGCTCACAACTGTCCCTAAAAGTTCTGAGGGGTCCAACTTCTGACCTCCCTGGGCACTCGGTATGTGTGTGATACACATACGTACAGGCAGATAAAACACTCAAACTCTTAAAGGAGGCAGTTTGCAAAAGTTACAAAAAGACCAGCAGCAAAAAGCAGCTCCTTTAGCCCATTTTAGAAGCGCGTGAGAGCCACCTGAGGGCCAGTCACCTAGTGTCTCCATTCTGCCATGAGGCTCTGTTCTGGAGATGTCCCACATTTCTATCCTGGTAGTTGCCTGTTCGGTGGGGTTGATAGATTCTGGGGTCCCTTGACTCTGTTCTCTTTCTGTACATCTCTGCTTGCTCTCAACCCCCTACCCTACGTTGCAATGTCTACTTAGGTAAGGGATGTTTCTTCTGCCACCACTGCCCTCCCCTTATATCTGTTCTCACATCTGCTTGCCAGGATGGTGCGTGTCACATGGTTGTGTGTAGCTTTGCTCCAGCTCCCTAGGAAGCTCATGTCCACACCTGTCTCTAATCCTGGTTGGAACTCAGCTGTGGATGCTTCGGGGAAGTCGCATGAGGTTTCATTGTCACTTTGTTCAGACGGTCCTAGGTAGCGCAGTGTGAGAGACAGGAAAGGTTGTCTTCAGAGAAAGAGGAGTCATCTGTACAAGGTTTACCTAGAAGTACTTAATTTTATTCAAGCCCCGATTCTGTGCCTGGCATGTAGGACTCCGGTAGTTCAGAGCTGGTTGGAGTCAGGCGTGTGCCCTCTAGGAGGCAGCCCTGAGGTGTTGGGGATGGTGGCGAGTTGTGATCGCAGAGTTCCAAACGATGTTTAGGAGTTGGCTTCTACTTATTGACCTGTGTAGTTTGTTCTCAGGGTTGTGTTCTGGGACCTTTGTTGGGGTGTTAGTGTGAAAGTGTATTTCCAGGGAAAGGCCAATCTCTTATTATATTTGATTTTGTAAATGGAATTCTTCAACTGTGGTTTTAAAGAGGACCAGGACATAAAAACAGTGACAAACCACCCTCAGGGCTTTGGTCCGCTAACAAAGAGGACTTTTATTTAAAAAGTAAAGCCATGGGTCATTTACACTGAGCTGTGTTTGTTTTGAATTTATCTTCTGATGTTGAGCAGAAGCAAACCTCACTCACCTGCTCTGTTTGTTCTTTTTGCTCCTTAGGCTGCCTTCCAGGAGAACGTGGGGAGACAGGTATGGCCACTTTATAAATCTTTATTTCTGAAACTTCCTGTAGGCTCAGAGGTGGGAATTTTGACAACTTTGGTTTCATATCTTCTTGTACTATTGGGTGTGGGTAATGAATGTGCCTCACCTCAGAGCAAGCTAATAAACATGGCAGTTCTGATCCCAGACCCACCGTCATGTGGCCAGGGAGCTTCGGGAGGCTCTGTATGAGTGTTTTATGCAGGTTAGGATCTTGCTTCACATATTGCTGTGGGCTGTATCTGTTTCAGGCACCAAGCATCTTATCCTAGTGAGTGAGTCTTGGATCCTGTAGGCCTTGACCCGTCCCTAGTGTTTTACATGGAGGCTGGGTCCTTTGGAGGAAGTTCTGGCCTCACCTCCCGAAAGCCTTGACCCTACAACTGCCCTTGATACTCACGAGTGTCGTATCTGTGCTTGGGGCTACTTAAGCTATGCCCCTGACTCTTGACACCCATCACAGGCCTTGCAAGTAGGGTTTAGATTCATTCATGAATAAGATTCTGGCACACTGAAGTGTATGGTCAGTCTTGCAGGAGGCTGGAGAGGGGCTGGAGCAATGGTTCTCAACCTATGGGTTGTGACCCCTTGGGAGTTGTGGAATAACCCTTTCACAGGGCTTACCTAAGACCATTAGAAAACAGACTATTTACATTACGATTCATTACAGTAGCATACATGAAGTAGCAACAAAAATAATTTTATGGTCGGGGGTCACCACGACATGTATGAAAGGGTTACAGTGTTAAGAAGGTTGAGATCCTACTGGGTTAGGGGCTGGGGAAAGTGGCAGCCACCGAGATGAGTCTGAGCAGGAAGGAGAGCCCCTGAGGAAACCCGCTAAGAATGATTGCTCTAGGGTTTCATGGCAGAAGTGGCTGGGGTGCTTCTTAGTGTTACAAGGGAGGAAGGTAGAAGGATGGCCAAGCCCTGCAGTGGTGTGCAGAATAGACTGTGTGTGAAGGATGATGGGGTTAGAGACGTGCAGACCAAGATGGATGTGCTCTGGGTCAGAGAACCTATACATGGTTTGGGGGATGAGGTAAGAATTTTGTCAGCCACCATATGTTTGTAGTAGAGGATATTGGGAGTAATTCAGGAAGTAACAGGACTACCCAGTGACCTGGGTGGGGGTGGGGGTGGGGGTGACTCCTCCTCTTGGGTTGGATTGCTGGAGATGTAGGTCTTGACATCAGAGTTGATTAGATCTTGCTTGCCTCCATCCTGGCCTAGACCCCTAAGTGGCTAGCTGAGTGGGCTCTCCAATAAGTAGAGGTGTGTGTGTGTGTGTGCTTGTCTGTGCGCACATGCGTGCTTGTGTGTCTGTGTGTGCGTGTGTGTGTGTTGTATGTATGATCTATTCCCTTCCTGTATCCTGGGGGATCTTTGCATTTTAGGGTTATCCCTTGGGCAGCTGCCGTGTCTAGCTGAGTAGCTGTGTGACTGCTTGGAGTGTTCCCGAGTCACAGCTCTGAGCAGGTGGTTTTTCCAGATGCCACACTTCTGTGTTCAAGCGAGACATCTGGGGTGCAGGGTGCTGAGACCCCTTTCTGGGGAGGAGAGGACAGCCACATGATTGGCAAGCCTTAGCCTATTGCTTATTCTGTTTTGGGGTGATATGGGTACTGCTGCCTCTCCTCCATCTTGGTCACAGTCAAATCTGGGCTCCACTTGCCTGCTCAGTCATGTGCTGCTGTCTTTTTGTGAATCATCCTGCAGTGATACCTTTGCCTGGGCTGTGGGCTTCTCTCTCTTTGTTATGTATGACGCTGGGGTCTACTTGATAAATAATTACCTAATCGAAAGCATTTTTTTTTAAAGCAGAAAGTTTTACTTCTGCAGAAAGGTGCAAAAGCCACCTTTATTTTTCTGTTTTGTTTTGTTTTTTTGAGACAGGGTTTCTCTGTGTAGCCCTGACCATCCTGGAACTCGCTCTGTATAGACCAGGCTCCAGGCTGGCTTCAAACTCACAGAGATCCACCTGTCTCAGCCTCCGGAGTGCTGGGGTTAAAGGCACATACCGCCACTACCTACTGCAAAGCCACTCATAACCCAGCAAGCAAGCACACCCAGTAGGGGTCCTGCTCTGATTTTTAACCCTAAGGCAAGGGGCTCTGTGCCTCACAGACCGAGTGGTTAGGCTTGGCCTCATATTCCTTGACTGATTGGCTCATTCAAAATGGACTAGCATTTTGCTAGGGAGGATGAAATCTTGACTTTAAGAATATGCTAATCTGGAGAAATTCTAGCCAGATGGTGTCTTTACCAATTTCTTTAAACACGGAATTTCCTCTGTCTTCATTTAACTCTGATAGAAAAGACACATTTCTCGTACCATCAAGCAATATGATAAGAGCACACAGAGTGTGCACCATGCAGAACCAGGAGCCGCACCCCAGTCACCCCACTTCAGCTCAGCCCCGGATGACTTGCTGGTTCTTAAGACACCTCAGTTCATCACTCTCCTCACAGGCCGAGGTTGGGGCAGCCTCTCTAGTTCTCAGGGGGGCTGTTTGCTGGGTAGTGCTTGTGACGTTGTGAGGTATTAATGATCCTCTGCTGGCTGTGTTTTCCAGCCCTGACTGGTAATGGTGGCTTTTCCTCTCAGTCTGTGCTTGGAGTAGCCCTAGGACAGAGGCCAGGGAGCAGGAGGCTGACAGACCTCACATGTTTTACTTAGGCCTGGGTTTTTAGCCCTTCTGGATTCCAGATGGGCGATGCATTCTACCATGTCCTCAGACTAATTGGTATTTATATGTAGCTTGAGGACTAAACTTTTGTTTTCGATACTGTCTCCATGGTTATAAATAGCCTGAATTCCATGTAGAAATTCACACTCAAATTGTCAATGTCTTTATTTTGTGTCAGTTTCTTTGGATCTGGTCACACACATGCATATGCTAGTAGATGCACGTCTGAGACTGTAGTGAGCTGACTGTTCAGAGGGCTGACACCTTTCCCTGTGTGAGATGCAGGGATGTGGCAGGCAGGCGCTGGTGGTGGGTACCTGCCGCTTTTCCTGGCTTTTACTCATGCCAGCTTTATGCATAGATTGGGAATCTCATCTGCTTTTGGAACAGAGTGTCACCTTTGGGCCCATAGCTGTAAGGCTTTCTACATTTGGCTACAACTTTCTACATTTACATTTTTAAAATAAAGTTTTTTAATTTAGTTTCTAGCTTGTATTACTTTTTTAACCACGAGTGATAATATTGAGGGAATACCAATAATGTGATGATTTTTGGGTTGGAGTTCCACTAGGCGTATTCTTGGTAGGTGAGAATGGAGGGGCCGGCCTCTTGGTTTTGAGTTTGGGGGACTGATGGCTGCTTTCCTTGAATCTCTTATAGGTTGGCTATTAGCCCTGGAAGTGGCTGTTTCTATCAGCCTCATCCGTCCTTATGGCAACTAGTAAATTGTGGGTCCTAGTCCACGCTTCAAAGACAGGCAGGACTTGCCTGTCTTTCATTGGCCTTTCTGCTCCAACAGGCTGTGGAATTGAGGGCTATGCTGTCGTCTTTGTGACCAGAAAGGGGGACCAAGCTCCAAGAGTAACCGCTTCAGCACTGTTGGGACCCAGTGCGTGTTTATTTGTCTGTCTGTCTGTCTGTCTGTTTGTTTATTTATTTATTTATTGGTTTTTCGAGGCAGGGTTTCTCTGTAGCTTTGGAGTCTGTCCTGGAACTAGCTCTTGTAGACCAGGCTGGCCTCAGACTCACAGAGATCTGCCTGCTTCTACCTCCCGAGTGCTGGGATTAAAGGCGTGCGCCACCACCGCCCGGCCCCCACTGTCTTTTTAAAGGAAGGACTTTTATAGCATTTGAAGATGAAACAGTGAGTTTGAAGAATAAGTTGTACTCCATACAGCGTCTGACCAGGCAGGCAGGATGAACACTGACAACCAGCGGGGCATCCCATGAGCCGTGTGGTTCAGCTTGAGCCGCTCTGTTGTGTGTGTGAGACCAGTGATTTCAGGTCCCATTTCGCAGCTTCTCTATTTTCTTCACTTTTACTTTTTTCAGGGTACTTTCCCTCATGGAATCGATATTTTGACAGCAGCAGACTACTTTGCAGTTGGTAACATATCTAACTGTTTCCTTGTGATAAGGTAAGTTTCCGTGTGTGTAGCACAACTGTAAGAGCACAGCTGTAACAGGGCTTGGGTGTCAAACGTCAGCTTCTACTGCTCCCTGGTTCATTGTACTGTGGTCTCCTTAGTGTGAATATAGCTTCTGTTGTAGGAAGGACAAATTGAAGTGGGACTAGTTACTGAGTGTTCTCATACCAGTTTTGTACGCCATGGTACACACGTGTGTGCTCACACGTCACTGTCCTGGGTTGGTACTGTAAGGGGAACAGCCACAAGCACAGTTACATGTGTGCTTCCCACCAGGTGTCACAGATGTATTGGTCTCTCAAAATGACATTTTGGATTCAAAATGACTGTGCATTTTTTCTCTTTCAATAAAAAAGTGTGTCCAAGTTGAAATTATCTGATTATCAGATCAGTAAGAAAGATTAAGAAATCAGGTCCAGGAATAAATATTTAACAGCCTTACCTGCTGTTTTCAGAAATCACATCAAATTACTTTTACTTGTATAACTTAAGTACCAGGGACTAGTTTTGCACTGTAATGCTAATGTGAAAAGGGGGTGCTTTATGAAGTAGTTTAGTTGATGTGAGTTAGGAGAAACATGCCAAATACAATTTTTTAAAGTTCCTGATTATTTTATGCCCTGGGGGTAGATTTCCTAACAGCCCTGCTGTGCAGACCGTGCAGAATTTACACTTCTCCATAACCGGCCTTGACAGACTTTAGACAAACAAACAACTAAATAACTAGAATCAAAAAGTGGCCAACCTCTTTCCCAGGAAGCATGCAGCCACGCGTGCCCTCAGCTGCATGCCATTGCCCTCAGCCCACCACTTCGTGTCTTGTGTTCATGTGTTCTTTGTTCACTGATTATTAGCACTTGAATTTTGTATGTGAAGTCCTGTGACCCCTGTTTGGAGTTTCCTAGGTAAAATAGATGGTAGTTAAGTTGGACTTAGAAAAATTCTACTTGTTGCTAAGGTTTCCTTCCACATCAGTTTAAAACTTAACCATATTATTACTTTCTGTAATTACATTCTGTAAAAATACAAAGAACGTGACCTAGCCCTAGCATGTTTCTTCTCCAGCACACTGGGCCCGTGTCATGCTCTGGTCTGAGCAGCAGGCCAGCTGCTCATTAGCAGGCTTCACGGCGTCCTTGCACAGGGCCTCCGACCAGGGTCTCATCTCCCTGGCTACCTCCTGGAGGGGATTTACACGGATAATAGCAGGTGCCAGGCTTGTAGAAGGCTGTGACTGAGAGCCAGGTGTGGGGCCTCAGTAAGCAGTGGGGTCAAGCGGGGACATAGTTTGCTCTGAGGTCCCTGTGCTGGATAATTTTATTGTCAGTTAAAAGCTAAAGTCATCCAAGAGGAGGGAACCACAATTAAAGAAATGTCTCCATACAGATCTGGCTTTAGGCAATCCTCTTGAGCATTTTCTTAATTAGTGATTGATGGGGGAGGGCCCAAGCCCATTATAGGTAGTGACATGCCTGGGCTGGTGGTCCTGGGTTCTAGAAGAAATCAGTCTGAACAAGCCATGAGGGGCAAGCCAGTAAGCGGCACTCCTCCATGGCCTCTGCATTAGCGCCTGCCTCCGGATTCCTGCCCTGTTTGGGATCCTGTCCTGACTCCTTCCACGATGAACAGTGCTGTGGCAGTGTAAGCCAAGTAAACCCTTTCCTTCCCACATTGCTTTGGGCATGGTGTTTGTCACTGCGGCAGAAACCCAAACTAAGACAACCCCCAAATGCAATATGCTTGTTCAGCATTGTGTTGTGGTGAACGGAAACTGATCTGGAAGTTGGTCCACCGAAGCAAACGGTACTGGGGTACTAGACGGTGAGGATTTAAGGAAGGGACTACGTTTTTGATGGTTACTGGGAAAGGCTGGGCCCTCTGCTGTCTGTGTTGAATTTGGGGGTCTGTGACAGTCCTCAATTGGGACAGGATCCAGGCTGCTATAGAGGAGCTTCCTCTGAACTAGGTGTTCTGCTCTGTGGACCAGAACCAAAGGTGGAGGAGGACCCTTGGGAAGATACTAGGTGAGACCCCAGAGCTGGTGCTCACCTTTGCGTGTTGAAGACGCGTGGTAGACTGCATGTGTCCAGCACATGTCTTGATGTGTTGCGGTGTGAGCAAATCTGTAGCATTTACACGGTGAAGGACATAGTGAAGCCTGTGGCCCTCGGCTCTGTGCCTGGTGGGAATTTGAGGATTCTTCATATATTTTCTCTCAGATTGTTCTGTAGCATGATTAGTAAAACCCAGAGACAGATATCGGGGTTCAGCCTGAAGGTCAGAACAGCAAGACAGCCAGCCACTGCCTCTTACCTCTACTTTAGTCCGAAATGGTGGTCCTGCCTCTAGGAATCCTTAGAATGAGACTGAGATTCTCTCCTCCCCTATTCTATTCCTCTGTAGTGCTGGGATTAAAGGTGTGCACCACTACTGCCCAGTTTCTGTGGCAAATTAATGTGGCCACTGGGATTAAAGGTTTGTGTCACCACTGCCTGGTCTGTTGGGCTGACCAGTGTGGCAGTTTTACTCTCTGATCTTTAGGCAAGTTTTATTTATTAAAATACAAGGAAATATCACCACAGTGTTTGGTGGTATTGTTTGTTGTTGGGGAATATTATTTTCAGGTGCGTGACTTCAGTTTACGCTGCATCTGTTTAACTCTGTGAAGCTGTGTTACTGGGCCTGTCTAAAGCACCTGATGGTCCTAATAAAGAGATGAACGGCCAATAGTGAGGCAGGAGCAAGGACAGGCGGGGCTGACAGGCAGGGAGGATAAATAGATGGAGAACAAGGAGGACATCAGAGGCCAGCCACCAGCTACACAGCAAGTCTTCAGTAACAAGGAGAGAAAGGTATACAGAAATAGAGAAAGATAAAAGCTCAGAGGTCAGAGGTAGTCCAGATAATTTAAGAAAAGCTGGCAAGAAACAAACCATGCTAAGGCTGTGCTTTCATAACTAAGAATAAGCCTCCGTGTGTGTGATTTATTTGGGAGCTGGGTGGCGGACCCCTCAAAAAGCCAAAAGAAGAAAACGTCATACAACAGTTTGTGTTTGTTTGTTTGTTTGTTGTTTGTTTTTTAACTGGGCTGATAGATTCTTTCAGTGTCCTGCAGGCTTTTGTGTCAGAACCTTTAAAAAAAAATTGTACATGTTTCATAACATACATATGGGCAGGCTGGCTGGCTAGGTGCGGGTATCTTTGGTTCACTGTTTAGCTCGTATGTTTCCCGAGTGAAAGCACAGCACATCTGTGTCTGGACTCTGTGATCTCAGCAGATCCTTGGGGTCAGTCAGTTTTCATAAATGCTGCGTGGTTGATAACAACTTTTTACTTGTGCGTTATTCATAAAGATATCATCAGAAGTGAAGTTGTGGTCCCGGGTATGCTCTTACCAGGGTGCTTGCTTAATAGCGTGTGCAAGCCCTGGGTTCCATGCCCAGCACTGTAGACAAAGTAGATTTGTGGGCCTGAAGGATTTTGTTTTAAATTTCCTAGGTCATGTGACCATTGTCTTCAGGGCTGCCCTGTCCACAGTGGGTCCTTCCAGCTCCTGACCGTGGTAAGCCCTCGGTAGTCGATTGGCAGATGCATTAAATTCTCTTTTTCATTTCCTGCAAGAAGGGGCTGAACTTAGCTTCTGGAGGTTGAGTACGCACTGCCCTCGATGCTCCTGGTGATTTTTCTTATGGATAGATGTCCTTATTGAGTGGAAGAATTTAAGTATTTCAGGAACTCTGCTGTGATACCACCAGAAGATCCTTTTTTGTGTGTGTTTTTTCTTTGTTTGCTTTGACTTTTATTTTTTTTTTCCTGAAAGATATTTTTCTTAGAGCTTTAAGTTTTGTGTTTTAATACTTTACCTTCTGTTATGGTTCTAGTTTTTTTTTTTTTGTTGTTGTTGTTAAATTAGATCCATCCCACCTGTAGATTGTGTTTTTAAGCCCTGCCTTGTTGTTTCTAAGAGTTGTTTCCAGTAATTCTAGGATGGAACCTGTACCCTCAAACTTGCGAGGGGAGCTCTCACACCTTGAGCTGTACCCTCAGCCTTGTAACTTTAATTCGTTTCCCTTGCACCCCACAGTGTATCTCTCATTATTGTACAGTTTAGCAGATGCCGACAGTGTGCCCTCCCAGGGAACCTATACTTTCACTGTTGTGCAGAGGCCTCCCACTGTCTCTGGGATCTGTTCTGCCTCGCTCTGAGTGCGGGTGCTCTATGTTCTCTAGTATTGCTTGAAGAGTGTGCTTTCCCTTGTCTGAGTTCTTCCACTGAACGCCGCAACGTTGCGGGCGCCTCTGTATTGTGTGTTGTGATGCATGTAGCTTGCCTGCTAGGTGCCTGCTGATCAGTAGTTAGCATTTTTGAGTTTGTTATTCTGATGAATAAGGCATTAGTAAACACTTACTTAGAAATCTTTATGTGGATGTGTATTTTAATTCTGTTACTCAAGGGCATGAGAATTTGTGGTGATTTTACTCTGTACAGGACTGTGAATGTGTGGTTTTGGCTTCTCCATACCTTTCTGAGATCAGTAGCAGCCCGTCTTTGAACATCTTACCATTCAGAGCATTTCGTCTTTGCTTATGACCTGTGTTGGACATATTTCCATGTGCTTATTGGATTTTCATTTGTCTTTTTTAGTGATGTTCCTAGGCAAATGTTGGCCTGTTGTTTTTTTTTTTCAATTTGGGTTTTGTTTCCTTTATATTTTTTAGTGTAAACTGACAACTGTGCCTTTTTTCTGTACACCATTTTTCATAGCCTTACTGCTGTGTAGTTAACACATGTTACAGGCATACAAAGTATAAAGCTTGCTGTGGCTGACAGAGGATACTTAAACTGTTGGATGGGTAGCAGGGTTGTGCCATCCACCAAGTTATTTTTCTATTATAGATTACTTTTCACCTTTGTTTAGTTTCTATCCCTTAGAGTGATTGTTTTGCAATTTGTTCATTTTATGTGTTGTGTCAAGAAATTCAAGAGAGAGGACTCTAGTTAAGAATGTTGCTATTCTTGCAGAGGATGCTATGCGCCAGACCAACTGTTGGGTCTGTCTGACCCTTAGCCTACCCAAACTATACCTAACCTCAAGGCCTAGCCTGGGTCAGACATCCTGTGCTCTGATCCAGTCTGATGAGTTCCTTGGACCCCAGCCCACCTACACCTTCCCCACCCAAAGACCTAGTCTGGGTTGCATGTCCCGTGTGCTGGTTTAGTCTGGAGAGTTCCTGAAACTCTGCTGGCCTGTGCTATCCCCACTCCAAGGCTTAGACTTAGTCATCCAGCCTGTATGCTGGCCTACCTTGGTGACTGTTTTGGACTCTGGGTCATTCATACCACCCTCACATTCCCTAGGCATAGACGGTTAAATCAACTTGCACACTTCCCCAATCTGATCCAGTGTGTTCCGTTTGCATGCCTTTTTGTTTGTTTCTGAATTGATGTCACCTTTGTTGCTCCGGTCCACCCTCCAAGATCCACCAGTTCTATAGAAGTGAGAATTACCAAAATGAACCCAAGAATACAGAATTTAAAAGAACAGTCGTGAACGTCATCATCAAAGAACCCAAGGGCTTTAAAGGCAGCGTGAGCAAACAACTCAGCTAACTTACGGAGAATAACTGCTGAGCGATGCTCAGGAAAGCACAAACCTAGGGCAGAAGGAAGTGGATACAGCTCGGTACTAAAAAACTGAATTCAGTAAAGAGATAAAAAGACTAAAGAGAGCTCAAGCCGAAGTGAAGTTGGAATTGGAAAAACGCAGTAGCTCAGTTAGAAAACCCAGAGGAAAACATTGCAAGTAGAAGACAGAATGCTGAGACTTGAATATAAAGCAGAGGGATTAGACCACACAGGCAAAGAATATGAAGTTTTTTTTTTAATTTATTGTGTATACAATATTCTTTTTGTGTGTATGCCTGAAGGCCAGAAGAGGGCAGCTGACATTATTACAGATGGTTGTGAGCTACCATGTGGTTGCTGGGAATTGAACTCAGGACCTTTGGAAGAGCAGGCAATGCTCTTAACCATTGAGCCATCTCTCCAGCCCCATGAAGTTTTTTTTAAAAAAAAATTATTATTATTTGATAGATACAGAGTTTTTCTGTGTAGTCCTGGAGCTCACTCTGTAGATCAGGCTGTCCTTGAACTCAGATCTGTCAGCCTCTGCTTGAGTGCTAGGAGTAAAGGCATGCACCACCACACCTGTCTATAAGCTTTTCTTTAATTCCCTTTCACAAGTTGGAGGCATAACTGGTTGGGATCTTGCTCTGAGGTCGCCACTCTCTTTATTCCATTTCTTAATCTGTTTCCCCCTGAACACAGGATTTGGCTCAATTCTATTTCCTGATGCTCCTTTTCTTCTCAAATTATATGTTTTGTATTTTTCTTTTCTTAGTTTCCTCCTCTTCATTATAAAACTGTTAAGTTACCACATGACAGAGTTTATAACTAGGCTGTTTTGAGATTTCCTTTGCCGACAGAATTAATCCATCTTCACTTGAGCCTCACTCAGACTCTTCAGACAGAGGCAGAGAAACATCTACATTCTTTACCAAAATATCACAGCAATGATCTTAGGCAACAAACTAAAATTCTTCTCCTCCGAATCATTTTGAGCCAGGCACCATAGTTCAAATCTCCCATGCTCCCATTAGGCAGTACTCAAAGCATTCCACTGATTTCCTAACCCAAATTCCCAAAGTCCAGATTCCTCCAAACAGAAGCATGGGCAGGCCTGTCACAGCAATACCCCAGTTCCTGGTACCAACTTCTGTCTTAGTTAGGGTGTCTAAGTAAGACACTATGATCATGGCAACTCTTAGAAAGGGAGACATATAATTGGGGCAGCTTATGGTTTCAAAGGTTTAGTCCATTATCATGGCAGGACACGGTGGCACATAGGCAGACATGATGCTGGAAAAGGAGCCGCAGGCAACAGGAAATGAACTATGTCAGTGGGTGTAGCTTGAGTATAGGAGACCTAAAGCCCTCCCCCATAGTGACACACTTCCTCCAACAAAGCCATCCCTACTCCAACAAAGCCACACTTCCTAATAGTGCCACTCCCTATGGGGACCATTTTTCTTTCAAACCACCATGAGTCAAAAAACAATCCAGTTTTAAAAATGGGTCATGGATCTGAACAGAGTTCAGAGTTCTTTTTTTAACTGATTTTTATTAAGCTCTACATTTTTCTCTGCTCCTCTCCCTGCCTCTCCTTTCCTCTTCAACCCTCCTCCAAGGCCCCCATGCTCCCAATTTACTCAAGAGATCTTATCTTTTTCTACTTTCTATGTAGATTAGGTCCATGTATATTTCTCTTAGGGTTCTCATTGTTACCTAGGTTCTCTGGGATTGTAAATTGTAGGCTGATTTTCTTTGCTTTATGCTTAAAAACCACTTATGAGTGAGTACATATGATAATTGTCTTTCTGGGTCTGGGTTACTTCACTCAATGTGATGTTTTCTAGATCCATCCATTTTCCTGCAAAATTTAAGATGTCGTTATTTTTTCTGCTGTGTAGTACTCCATTGTGTAAATGTACCACATCCTCCTTATCCATTTTTCAGTTGAAGGGTATTTAGGTTGTTTCCAAGTTCTGGCTATGACAAACAGTGGTGCTATATCCTTGTGGCATAATTGAGCATCCTTTGGATATATACCCAAAAGTGGTATTACTGGGTCTTGAGGAAGGTTGTTTCCTAATTTTCTGAGAAATTGCCACACTGATATTCAAAGCGGCTGTACCAGCTTGCACTCCCACCAGCAATGCAGGAGTGTTTCCTTTACCCCATAGCCTTTCCAGAATAAGTTGTCATCAGTGTTTTTGGTCTTGGCCATTCTTACAGGTGTGAGATGGAATCTCAGAGTTGTTTTGATTTGCATTTGTCTGATGACTAAGGATATTGAGCATTTCCTTAAGTGTTTTTCAGCCATTTAAGATTCCTCTGTTGAGAGTTCTCTGTTTAGGTCTGTACTCCATTTTTTTTTTTTAAATTGGATTATTTGTTCTTTTGATGACCAATTTCTTGAGTTCTTTGTATATTTTGGAGATCAGACCTTTGTCTGATGTGGGGTTGCTGAAGATCTTTTCCCATTCTGTAGGCTGTCATTTTGTCTTATTTGTGCCCTTTGCTTCACAGAAGCTTTTCAGTTTCAGGAGGTCCCATTTGTTTCTCTCAGTGTCTGTGCTACTGGGGTTATATTTAGGAAGTGGTCTGCTGTGCCACTGCGTTCAAGTGTACTTCCCACTTTCTCTTTTATGAGCTGAACAGAGTTCTTAAAAGAAGAAATAAAATGGCTAAGAAATACTGTAAAGAAATATAAAAGTGTTCGCTACCGTTAGCACTAATGGAAATGTAAATTAAAAAACTACTTTGGCAGCTCATCCTGCGCAGTAGCAATGGCTTAGATCAGGAAAGCAGCTGACAACAAGGATATAGGGAAAGGGGACGCTCACTTACTATTGGGGAGATCGCACACAGCCCCTCTGAAAACCTGTGTGGAGAATTCTCAAGAAGCTATAACACACCTTATGACCCAGCTGTACCACTCCTGGCTTTGACCTAAAGGCCTCTTCTCCTGCCCCGCAGATGTGCTCAGCTATGTCCTTTGCCACCCCATTCACAACAGCTAGGAAATGGAAACCACCTTCCAGCCGGTGGACAATGGGAATGTGGTTGGGTACACAGTGAAATTCTGTTCAGCTGTGAAGAGAAATGAGACCATGATAGAACTAGAAAACATTATATACCAGGTGAGGTAGGTAACCTAGTCCTGGTTATCAAGGTAAGTGCTGGGTGCTCTCATTCATCTGTGAGCCTCATTCCTAGTTTTTAGATGTGAGTGACCTGGAGTCACCTAAGAAACCAGGAAAGGAAAAGGATTGGTGCAATGTAGAAGGGTGTCTAGAGAGGGGTTTATTAGGTCACAGGGGAAAATAGGGAAAACATGGGGAGGGCTTTACCTGACGAGGGGTCAGGGAGGACAATGTACAGAGAGATAAATGACACTGAAGATGGGAAATGTTTTATGTTTACTTAAATACACACACACACACACACACACAGTACAGAGGTGTATTGCATACATGTACAAATAATTTAAATGACGTGCTAACACTTGGCGGTACTGCTGCTCCCATGACCCATTGACTGTATCAGTTACTTTTCTGTTGCCGTGATACAACACCATACCCAAGACAACTTATAGAAGAAAACGATGATTTGGGCTTATGGTTCCGGGGGCTAAGATTCATCTTGGCGGCAAGCAGCAGGTATGGTGGCTGCACTTCACACGTCAACCATATTTAAGAAGCAGAGTGAACTGCAAGTGGGTGAGGCCTTTTACTCTTGGAACCCACCCCAGAGACAACTTTCTCCAGCAAGGCTGGTCTCACCTAAGCCTTCCAAAGCAGCATTGCCGCCTGGGAGTCAGCTGCTCAGGTGCCTGAGACCATGGGGAACATTCCTCATCCTGACCACAGTGTTTTTACTAAGACCCCAGTGCCAGGCAGAGGAAGCCTCCTTTTGACTTACTAGTCAGGAAAGTTACAAGAGACTCCCAGAGTTAACAGGTTTCCGCTGCTGCCCTTGGCAGCACATTGCAAAAAGGGACTTGGAGGAATTGAGCTGGAACTAACCTGGAATAATCCTGAGGACTAGCTTTCGTAGTATCTGAGGGTGCTGTGCAGGCTGCCCAGGCAGAAAGGCAATTAATAGTTCTATCCACTGAAAAGTCTGTGAACCGCAGCGATCAGCACAGCAGAATATACCCGGGGCACACAGTGGCACTTGAGCAATAATATAATTGGACTTATGGCCTACTCAAAGTGGGGAGGTACTGCATCCACATCAGGTACTGTCAACCTCGCCAACCTACCCTGGCTGGTGAGGTCCCCCTAAAGGAGAGCCTACAACTGTCACCTTTTCTGAACCAGTATAATTACCAACTGCTTTCTAAATATCTGTTCGTATATCCACAGATTAAATATAGCTCTCATCCAAAATAAAAAAAAAATTCAGCAGAGAATCTATCATAGAAATCCACAATTGGTAAAAATGTAGAGAACAGCTGATCACTGGTGCCCATCCTCAGCAGATTTATCCACAACACAGCTTGTACACCTAAGGCTCAGGAAACACGGACGAGGAGGTGGAAGGGTTATCAGAGCCAGAGGACCAGAGCATCTTCTATGACCATATCTTCTGTATATGACAGGGCACTGTACCCAGGAAACAATAAACAAGACCTGCACCATGACAACCCCAGACCATAGTCCAGTGTAGATGGGGAAATCTCACAAGGCTGTATCTCTAGATGAGGAGCTGTAGGCAATTACTGGCTGCTGACAGAGACAAGCCCCCTCGTAGGTTATCCAATCCCAAGTGGTCAGCCTTAAGCATATTAGATGAACGCACACTAAATGAGACCAACAATACTCTAAAGGTTGTATTTATTCATACCCACTCACTAATAGTTGAAGAGGTCATGAAATTGTAAAGAAGTCAGAGGTGGACAGAAGGAGCTGGGGGGGGGGGGGAGGGTGGAATGAAAATGATGTAAATACAGTACTAGTGTGTAATTCTGAAAAGTTCAAAAAGCCAAATCAGATGGAAAAAAATCTTTAAAACAACAACAAAAAGCCAGGTTTGATGATGCATGCCTTCAATCCCAGTGCTTGGGAAGCAGACTGATCTTTGTGATTTTGAAACTAGCTTAGGCTGTATAGCAAGTTTTATGTCAGCCAGTACATAGTAAGACCCAGGCTTCAACCAAAAAGCCCATTCCTTTGTTCTGTTGTGTGCCTGTGGCATGGATGAATAAGCTGCTCCATCAGCTGCATGACCACAGAGTGCTGCTCCCAGTCACAGCCCTGGGTATGCTGCTGAGCTATGGGCATGGTTTCTGGACGGATGCTCTCCTGCCTTGAGTAACTTTTACTTTTGAAGGAATGGCCAAACTATTTTTGACTCAGTAATTGTTTTAGTTTCCATTCTCAAGAGCAGTACATGAAGGTTCTTGTAGTATTTTGTTTGTGATCTAGCAAATAAAGCTTGCGTGAAGATCAGAGTGCAGAGTTAAGCCACTAGTTAGCCATAGAGGTCATGCAGTGGTGGCACACACCTTTAATCCCAGCACTCAGGAGACAGAGGCAGAAGGATCTCTGAGTTCAAGGCCACCCTGGGCTACACAAGATTGAATCTGTCTAAAAGAGAAACAGAGCTCACACAAGGGTTAGCCCAGAACTTGGGATCACGTGCATTTAATCCCAGTACTGGGGAGGTGAAGACAGGCGTGATATGGCTGTGTGGAGAGAGGAGTATAAGGCTGGAGGAGGCACGAGCTCAGGGCATTCAGCCTGAGCATTCAATCTGAATTTTCGTAGAGACAGCATTCAGTCTGTAGATTCATAGGGACAAGGTTGCCCCTTGGTCTGAGGATTCCAGAGATGTAAGAACTGGCTGCTCTGCTTCTCTGATCTTTCAACTTTCACCTCTAATAGCTGATTCCAGGTTTTTATTATTAAGACCAATTAGAATTCATGCCATAGGTTCTGACTTCTCCATGTTCTTTATTTTTAATATTTAAGCAATGCATAAAATAATGGCTTAAGAGAATTTTATGCATGTATCATTGTACTTGCTCATATTTGCCCCTTTCTCGAGCTCTTAATATTATGTCTTCCAGTGTGTTTATTGCTGGCTTCCAAGAATACACCAAGCCGATGATTGACCACTTGGTCTCCATGAAAATCAACCATTGGGATGGGTAGGTTTTGTGGTTTTGTATTCTCTGAAAATTCCCCCTTTTCCCCCAACAGGAGAAGTTTAATTGAGCTTATAAGTCATGAGTGTATTTTCTCATTGTAGACAAACTATTTTAAAATAGGTATTTCTGATAAGTAATGAAAATTCCAGTCTCTATGTGTGGCATGCTTGTTAATGGTCTGTCTGTCTAGTTTCATTTCTGGAGCTGTTGTTGGTCAGGCAGTTCTGAGATGTAAATAATTATTGCTGAATACCCTTGTCATATGTAGCAGGGAAGCTATAGCCCAAGGACAGGACAGTCCAGGCAGCTGGCATAGCCTGGTCTTCCTGGTTGTTTGACTGGCCTCCATACTGATTCCGCTCTGCTTGGCCTCCCTAGGTATCTTAATATATTGTCCCCTACGAGCTGAGCAGACGTTAGTGGTAGTTTTCATAATGACAGTGGCAGCTTTGGGACCATCTTGGTATTTCATAGGTAGGTAAATGCATTTTCAAAGAAGAAAGGCAACTGTAACTTAGATGTAAGCCCTGTCAGTGTTTTGCTACCATTTCTAGGTAGGCCTGGTCAGCCAACACAGGGCAAATGCTCGGGGAATTAGTAGTATAATCATGGTGCCCCTTCCAAATCCCAGTGTCAGACCTGGTCTTTGTGGTTGAAAGACCCACTCTGACACTGGGGTTTCAGCTTCCCAAGGACCAAAGCCTTGCAAATGTTTGCTGGCTGTGGCTATGTTTGTGTAGCTGTGTGCAGTCTGCTTTGGACTCTCCAGAGTGAGGAGCCTCTGGCCCAAGCCTCTGTGTTGTTCACTTGGCTAGCTGTGACCACTTGCCAGGAAATCCTTCTCTTCCTTCAGGACCTTATGTGCCAGGTATACAGGAAGATGGGATATTAGATCTCTTATGGGGAGAAGAGCACCTAGGCTTGCCCAGGCAGTGGTTAAAATTAAATTGCCTTTCATATTAGTTTTTGAGCCAACAAGACCTTTAAAACCACATTGTAAATATGCAATCCATGAGTTAGCTTAAATTTTTGAACTTTTGAAATCTCTGATTGTTTTTCTAATTCTGTCAGTTCCTTCCTGTGTTTTGATTAGGATTTCTTTTTAGATACATGTATACCTCTAATTTTTCATCTTCCTGATGTGTTTATCATTATGAAATGTCTCTTTGTTTCATAAATGTCTTAAAATGTAGCATGATACTGAATTTGCTGTGTATGGGCTATCAGCTTTTTCTTTAAAGGGACAGATAGTTAACGATTGGGTCTCTGACTCATATATATGACCCTTAAAAATGAAAACAATCCTTAACTTATAGCCTTACAAAAGAAACCTTGGGCAGTTTTTGACCTACTGACTACAAACTGTCATTTTTGTCATAGCAAGTGTCAGAATTCTCTCCCTTTTTATTTGAGTAATAGTCCATTGTCTGTATCTACCATATTTGGCATATATATTCATCTGTTGCTAGATCCTTGGCTGCTTCCATCTCAAGGCTGCTGAATAAAGCCGGTAGGAGAGTGAGTGTGCAGACCCTCTACTAACAGCTACTCTTACTTCTCAGGGCCATCCGAGAACTGTCTGCAAAAGCGCTGCACCACCTGACCCCACAAGTGCCTGAGTACATGGCCTCTCATGGTAGGTGTGCGTTCCACTTCCTACAGCCGTCATACAAGTGCACTGTGTGCATACGTGTGCACATACACAGCAGAAATATGTGCTGTTCTCATAGTAGATGAAGATGACGTCCTATGTCTGTTGTCGAAGAGAAAGCTGTAGGCTAAACCAGGATAGAGTACGAAGACAAATGCAGTGTGTTTATCCAGAGGCAGCTTTGGGTGGCGTTCGGCACAGGTGACACCCACAAAACAAGCAATCTGTGGGTTGCATTGTGTAGGTTAAATTGATGGGGGATTCCGGCGGTTGTCAGTGCCTCTAGATTGGTGTGACTTAGAATTTGGAGCTGTTCTGCCTTCTCTTCCCTAAACATCAGAGGCTGAGGTTTTATCTCACTGGGAAGGATTGAAGAATGGAAGTACCTGTCACCTTTTATGGTTGTGTGGCCTTTGTTCTGCCTGCTGTCCTCAGCACCACCATCTGTGTGGCAGAGGTGCAGATGAGAGACTCTGCAGATGTGACCTCACTGGGCATCCGGGGGCCTGTGTGTGTATACTGATTTATATGCCGTGTCCTAGCACATTGCCCTGGTTGCCCAGGAGAGAGCTCTGCCCACCAGAAACAGGGGTGGTGACCCTGACCAACCCCAGAGGAAATGCTTCTGAGTAATGAGTTGTCCCATGTGTGTTCTCCAACTTGACCGCTGCAGTCTTCCCGGCACTACTGTTGATGACACTGAGCTCAGATCTACACAGCAGACATGGTGCCATCCTCTCCTGCGCAGAGGTCACCTATGCCCTGTACAAGCTGGCTTCACAGAGCAACAGGTAAGAGATGTCATCTGGGAAACGAGGTAACAGTAGTGATTTGAGGTTGGAGAGTAGCTTTTCTGCTCTGATGGTTGATCATTTGTGTGTTTAGGGTTCTGTGTTATGTTGAGGCGGTCGGTGGTTAGGACTGCTCTCTCTTTTCAGGGAAGGGCTGCTGGCTGGCATTCGTAAGGGGCCTCTACTTTCTCTGCTGTTTGGTTTCCCCAGATCATCCCAAGGGCTCAGACAGCAAAAGCAATGACTACCTGTTCAGGGGTGGCACTGAGCAGTTCCACTGAGCATTCCATGTGTGAATGTGTATCGATGCACACGTGTGTGACACAGAGCACATGTGTGGGTCAGAGGAAACCTTGAACGTTTTCCTCATGGCCCCCCTTGTTTAAGACAGTGTCCGCCTTGCGGCTCACCAAGCTGCCTATGAACTTCAGATGATGCTCTGGTCTCTATCTCCCATCTTCCTGGGGGTACGTGCAAATGCACCACTGTGTCTGGCTTTTTACCTGGATTCTGAGGATCTGAACCCAGGTTGTTTGACTTGTGTGGCAAGGTGTTTTCTTGGCGAGTCATCTCCTCAGTCCCCATTTGTCACTTGAATAATTTAAACTACTTTGGGCTGTGCAGTGGTGACACACACCTCTAATCCCAGCACTTGGGAGGCTGAGGTAGGCGAATTTCAGAGTTCGAGACCAGCTTGGTCTACAGAGTGAGTTCCAGGATAACCAGAGATACACATAGAAACCTTGTCTGGAGAAAAAACCAAGAAGAAAAAAAAATTTAAGTTTGGAAGTTTCCCTTGGAAATCCCCTCCCCCCATTGGCTTTATTTATAATATAACGACAAAGCAAGAACTCAGGACCATGCACAATGATGCGTCCCAAGAGCTGTGTGATTTCCTTATGTCACTGTACAGTTGAGTCCTCAAAAGTAAGATCTTAGAGACACAGTGCTATCTATGACCTGCTCTTAGGGTCAAACTTGAAACTTGTACTTAAATCACTTCCTGTGTGTAGGTGGCTCCCTGGGTCAGGGTGACAGCATGGACCTCATTTCTACCTGTCAGCCCCAAGGAGGCTTGATTGTCCCTTGGCCTCAGAGCACAGCTCACAATCTGTGTGGGTGGAATGGTCACCTAATGTTGAAGACCTTGCTGTCCTTGGTGAAAGGCACATGGGCCATGGCACTTCTCAGCAGTGCATTGATGACATGGTACCTTTGAGACGCATTCCCAAGATGTTGGGTTTATACAAGGCCTCAAGGTGTTGGACTTCACATGGTTCTGTTCAACACATAGGGGATTTCAGACCTCCAGGGCATCGGGGCTCTGTGTGGCTCTGCTAGCACCTAGCAGACTAGATCTCCAGGGAGCTGGAGTTAGTTACCACAGAGCTCAGCCTAGCAAGTAATAGACATCAGATCTCTGGGGTGTCTGTGGCTGTGCATAGTTAGGCCGGAAGCACAGGGGCACCACAGGTAGTTGACAATGCTTGGCTCTGTACATGCCTTAGCTCAGTCTAAAGCATGTGAGTTAGCGTGTGAGTCAGGCAGGTAGAACCCCCTGCTGAAGCCTTAAGTGCTATGTTGACTGTAGCAGAAATCTTTCTGAGGACAGTAGAAGGATCCTATGGGAACCCGTGTAACCCTGTAGGGGACTCCCACGGTGTCAGCAGGGGCCCAATGTTCAGTCAGGGTACTTCTGTCCTGATCATAAGGTTGTGTCTTCAGCAAACTGGCTATAGGTCAGAGTGTAAAGATAGCACCCAGCTGCCCACCTGCTGAAACCAGCATAGTGTGTGTGCACACACGTGTGCGTGTGCGCATGCGCATGTGTACAGATGTACTTGTCCATGTGTACTTGTGGAGGCTAGAGATTGACAGTGGGTATCTTACCTTCTCTGCTTACTTTCTTATTACTTGTTTTTTCTATTTTAAATTAAATTTAGTACCTGGAGACAATGGCTTAGTAGTCAAGAACATTTGCAGAAGACGCAGGTTTAGTTCCCAGCCCCTCACAGACCTTTGTAACTCCAGTTCTAGGGATTCCCAGTACATTCTCTGGACTCCATGGGCCTCAGTCATGCATATGGTATACATACACATGATGGCAAAAATGTGCATATGTATAAAAATATTGAACTTACATTTATTGAGAGAGAGAGAGAGAGAGAGAGAGAAACAGACACATGTGATGCAGACGTGGACAATAGAGGACAACTTGAAGGGGACTCAGTCCTTTCCTTCTACCTCGTGGGTCCCAGGGCTTGAACTCAGGTGGTCAGGCTGAGCAGCAGTGCCGCTGAGCCATCTCTCCAGCCCCCAGCACAGCTTTCATGAAGGCAGGGATTGTGGGAGCATGAACAAGGCAGATCTTTCTGAGTCTGTGTGTTCTTTGCTGTGAACCTGAACTCTGGCTTCATCCTTGTTGAACTCAGTGCTGTGCTTCTCTTTCTGCAGACCCGTCACAGACTATCTGGATGAGAAGGCACAGCAGAGCCTGAAGCAGATCCACCAGCAGGTTTGTGTGGTCTGTCTGCACCCCTTCCACCTGGACAGGATCCGCTAACCTAGTTGACCAGGACATGATGGGTCTCTCCACCAACATTACCCTTGTGGGAGTTTATCTGGAATTGGTAGTTGGACTAGACTTGTTCTCTGGGGCCAGAAGCCATCTTATTGGATGGGTATCACAATCAGTGGGTCTCAGGTAAGTATTGGTGTCTCCTTGGTCCTTAACAGGAGTTCCCAGCTGAGGGGTCAGATGTCCTTCTGGAGAGTTAGGTACCCAAAAATCAAAGGCCTTTCATTTCTACCTTTGACCCTGAGGTCCTAATCTCCACTCTCCTGAAATTTAATCCCAAATGTACATTTTAGGGAATGGGAAGGAAGCATGTATATTTTTCTGGGATTTGGAGATTCTCAAAACCTTCTGTGACATAAAAGAGAAAAAGTATTGTTGTAGGAGGCCGCTTGTTTGTTTTCTGGCTGCCCAGTCTCCCGAAATAACCACACAGAAACCATATTAATTAAATCACTGCTTGGCCCATTAGCTCTAGATTCTTATTGACTAACTTTTACATATTAATTTAACCCATTTCTAGTAATCTGTATATTGCCACATGGCTGTGGCTTACGGGTATAATGTTTCGTCCGGCTCCAGCCCTGCTCTACTATAGGCTCAAAGCAGGTTCTTTATTCATTAACCAATAAAAGCAACACATAGACAGAAAGACCTCCCACATCAAAGTATGAATCCAGGGTATTTTCGAGGAATCAAGATTCCTCCACATTCCTGAGTACCTTTTCCGGTTGCAAATATTTTTCTATTCCTCTTTTTATAATAACGGTTTGTCTTAGATCATAATGACTGTGATGAGGCCGTTTGGTTAGTTTTAACATTTTTTACTTTGAAACGGAGCCTGGCATCCTTGCTCAGTATTGGAAGTGAGGTGTGGAGGGGAGGGTGGAACCCCCCATGCAGAGGCTGAGAGAATGGAGCCCCTGTGTCCTCTGAACCAGGACTTCCTGTTTCTGAGGAATGTGGGTGGTAACAGGGAAGCTGCTTTTAGTTTTTGTGGGAATTTCTGGTATGTCTAAAGAGTTTGGTGGAATGACAGTTGTGTGACTCTCCAGCAAGTGTTAGATGTACTCCTAACAATGAACTAAATTACTTTTGAGTTTTTCTGGAGACAGAAAACACCAGAGCCATTGGCATGATGAGTTTTCTGCCTAAGTGGTGATCAGTGGGCCAGGATGAAAGGGGCCACCCTCTTTCTTCATGTCTGTGTGCCTCAGTTTCCCTTTAGAGATAATGAACCTGAAAAACTGTAACCGAGGCCAGGCACAATGAGGTGGGCCTTTTTCTTCTGACTTCCCTGGCAGCTAAGAGCTCAGCTTCGTCACCCTGCCATCGTTCTTACGTTGCTGATAGCCACCCTTTAATGCATGATAAATTAACCTAAATAACTTAAATAACTGACTTTTCATTCTTTAATTTTAGCTTTATGATCGGCATCTCTATAGGTAAGCCTCCAGAGTAAAACTTATGTGTGTAATGGAAATGTATGATGTTTGTGCGCTTGGTGTGCGTGTGCATGCATGTATGTGTGTGTGCGCATGTGCATGCGTGTGTGTGTGTGTGTGTGTGCGTGTGAGTGCGTGTGTGTGCATGCATGTGTGTGGTGTGTATGTGCGTGTATATAAAACACATCCCATGTGCAGTGGTGGAGGTCAGAGGACAACTTGAAGGAGTTCATTCTTTCCTTCTGTCTTGTGGGTTCCAGGGATTGAACTTAGGTTGTCAGCCTTGGTAGAAGGCACCTTCAGCTACTGAGCTATTTTGCTACCCCTTGTTCTACTTTTAAGCCAATAGCTCACCTTCATCTATTCTGTTACATGTTTACTTTGTAGCATTTTAACTTTGTAACATTTGTAACTTTGTGAACTGTTACATGTTCACTTTGAAGACATGCAGCTGCCACTCAGCCCAGGATTCAAGGGCCTGAAGGCTGCAACTCTTTGGTGTCTTTAGGCTTTTTGGAAGCTGAAGTCACAAGTCATGGCACCCCGGTTCAGTGTACCCTTGACAGTTATGTGACTGAAGACACTGTGTCCTGCCCATTTAGGTTGCCTTTCTGCTTTTGGTGGCTAATGACTCTTGAGTCCACCACCTTGAGTGCTCTCTGTCTCCACAGTCTGTGCAAATGGGATAGTATGTTGTTGTGCCCAGATCACGACCCCCAGAGAGAGACCACCAGAGAGGCCCAGACTGT
Organism: Myodes glareolus; assembly: GCF_982192425.1. NCBI lineage: Eukaryota > Metazoa > Chordata > Mammalia > Rodentia > Cricetidae > Myodes > Myodes glareolus. The sequence continues at coordinate 529,044 of NC_142034.1, read as the reverse complement.
AAAAAGCAAGGTTTAATCAGCATAATACAAACATGTTTGGAACTCATCTCCATCCCCGTTACAACAAGGTAGAAAGGAGTTGTATCTCCTCTGTGGGGTAAGCTTTTTTTTTTTTTCAAAGTTTATTAAATTATGAAAGTTTCCATTTCCGCCCCTCCTCCCAACACCCTCCCACCCCCCCCCTCCCTCTCCATCCCTAAGAAGAGTCAGGGCTTCCAGCCCTGTGGGAAGTTCAAGTTCCTCCCCCCTCCCTCCAGGTCCAGGAATGTGAGTATCCAAACAGACTGGATCCCAAAAATCCAGTATATGCAGAGGAAACAAGTCCCAGTGTCATTGTCAATGGCTTTTCAGAAAGGCTCCGGGCCAGCCACATTCAGAGAATCCGGCCACATTCAGAAAATCTGGTTGGATCACATGCTCGTTCAGTCCCAGTCCAACTGGCCTTGGTGAACTCTCATTAGATCAGTACCCTTATATCAGTGGGTGATCGCACCCCTCGTGGTCCTGAGTTTTTTTTTTTTTCATGTTCTTCCTCCTTCTGCTCCTCATTTGGACCATGGGGGGCTCAGTCCGGTGCTCCAATGTGGGTTTCCGTCTGTATCGCTTTTAAAGGCATAACTACAAAGAGAATCTTTGAAGATGCTTTGACATGGGTACAAGGACTTTTGCTCCCTCACATTTTGTTAAGTAGCTTTTTTTCTTGTTTTTAGAGAGGCCACTGTACCAGGTGGCTGGCTGGGTTGAGCTAAGTGACCTTGTGCTCAGAATATCCTGGGTGGGAGAGGGGAAGGCCACTATCTTCCTGTGAAAACATTCTGCTAGGAAGTTTCTTCTTTCCCCTTTGAGAATAAGGGTTGAGGGAGGGTCCCACAATGTAAAGCCTTTAGGTCTGGTTCTTTCTCCAGTGTGTTTTTGAGATTCATCCCTGTTAGTGTGTGTGCTAGTTTTCTGTTTCGTTTTATTTTAGATAGGTTCTTACTATGCCCCACTGTGGTCTTTAAAAAAATATTTTATGCATATTGATACTCTGCCTGCCTGTGTGTCTATAGGCAACATGCATGCAGGGCCCAAGGAGTCGGGAAAGTGGTTTCTTTGAGATGGTCGCTGATGCATGGGCACTGTAATTGAACCTGGATGTTTTGGAAAAGTAGCTAGAGTTCTTGACTGCTGAACCATTTCACCAGTCCTGGGATTTCCCTTTCTTTTTAAAGACAGGAGGACCTCGCTGTGTTGCCCTGGCAGGTCTAGAATTCACTGTGTAGACCAGTTGGCCTTGCATTTGCAGAGCTCCCACTGCTTCCCAAGTGCTGGAAGAATGTACCACCATACTTGGCCCTTTTCTACTGGCAGCTCACCTGCCTCAGTTTCCCTGTGCTGTGATTCCATTTATCTGTGTTTTCTGTCCACGTTTACTCCTAAGAAGGGTGTCATCTCAGCTCAGGGTGCAGTATGGAATGAAGCTGCTGGGCACATCAGCATGTGTGTACATGTATGTACATGGGTGTTCCTTTCCTTGGGTATATGAGGAATGGTTTTCCCGGGTCATTCGGCAGGTGTGCATCTTTAAGAAACTAGATTTCTTTGCAGATCACCCAGCCCCTTAGCCTGTGTCCCAACCAACTCCACACCTGAGTGTTTGTGGTCTGCAGTGGCATACTGTAGTCACATTCATTGTTCCTGTGGTTTCTGTGTTCCCAGTAACTACGTGATGCTGAGCATCCTGTGGTCTCCTGTGGAGTGCCCATTCATTCAATCCCTTTTCCTCCTTTGAGAGGCAGTCTCTCTGCATAATCCTGGAACTCCCTATGTAGGTCAGGCTGGCCTCAAACTCAAGCCTGGCTTCCAAGGGCTGGATTAAGGGTGTGTGCCACCACACCAGCCCTTATTCGCTTTCTTTAAATACTCACCGCTTCCTTTTCCTGAGCAGTCAGAGCTCTGTATATTCTGGATCTGAGTTCTGTTAGACACAGGAGTTCCCCGTTCTCCTCCCACTCTGTTTCATTTCTTGCTGTGTTATTTCCTTTTGTGGCGTGGGGCTGAGCACTTCCTGTCCTGTACTAAGTGGGAAGCCTCACTTCCTGTGTGTCTTTAAGAGTAGGAAGTGGTGGTAGGTGCACGCAGCGAACGATGCAGTGCCCGAGAGCTTCTGTGGAGCTGAGATTATCATGTCAGAACTGTCTGTCACGTTAGCCTCACCATATTAACCACTTCTTTCAGTGAGGACTTTGAAATGTTTTTCTTGCTTCTGTCACAACCTGTTCCTAAACTTTGTCCAGGTCTGAATAAAAATGCCTTTTTTTTTAAGTTTTATTTTTTATGGCAGTAGGATAAAATGACTTACAGAAAACGTACTAAAACAATTTAATTTGGAGGACTGGAGAGATGACAGTAAAGAGCACTGGGTTCTTTTCCAGAGGACCAAGGTCCGATTGCCAGCACCCACGTGGCAGCTCACAACCACCTGTAACTCCAATTCTAGGGGTTTAATGCTTCTTCTGACCTCCCCAGGCATCAGTCATGCAGATGGTGCACAGATACACATGCAGGCAGAACATCCATACACATATTTTTTTAAAAAAAAATTTATTTAATTCTTGCAGTGTTTGCCTAAAGCTACAGAAGAGACCGTTTAAAATAGTATAGAGATTTGGAAGAACAATGTGATTTTATTTAGAGAGCTTGTGGAAAGCCACAAGGTGTCAAAGAAGTGCCGTCTCAGTCCCCAGATAGGCTTCTAGGCCCCTGTGGATGCTGATGACTGGGGTTGCTGCCGGCAGTCACAGTGTATTTCTGAGTGACACGGGGGTCAGACTGATTTTTCTAGCAGGGTCGCTAGCAATGAGAGGCTCGGGGAAGACCCTAGCCTGGTGTCTAGATCTTCAGATGTGTATTCATCATTATTCTCATCAGTGTGTTGGAAGGCAGATGTAGGGGTTTCCTATTCTGTTTATAAGGTTTGGGATGCTCTTTCAGAATCACAGCATGTAACTACCACCCTGAGGTAGATACCTCCCCCAACTCCTGGTACCACAGACCTGCTTTCTCTTGTTTTAGGTTAAATTTTTTCTTCTGCTCTTTTTTTAATCTTTTGTTACCTACATTTGGCATAGTTTTCTTTTACATATTCAAATTCTTAAAGTGTTCAGCATGTTCTCTGTTGTTGGAGGAGGCTGCTTGTTTTGTTCCCGGCTGCTAAGCCCTGAAATTATCACACAGAAACTATATTATTTAAATCACTTCTTGGCCTGTTAGCTCTAATTTCTTATCAGCTAAATCTTACATCCTAATTTAACCCATTTCTGTTAATCTGCATATGGCCACTATAAAGTTCTGTCTCCGGCAGGGCTACTGTCTGACTCCGCCCTTCTTTCTCCCAGCATTCAGTTTAGTCTCACGCCCCCCCCCAAGCTCTGTTCAACCCTACCAGGCCAAGCCAGTTTCTTTATTAACCAGTGATATTCACAGCATCCAGAGGGGAATCCCACATCAGTCTGTGTCTTCTCCCCCAGTTTCTGTCCTCTTTTGCTTCCATTTCCTTCCATACTTTTAGACAACACGAGGGATACAATAGCTGCACTAGTGACCTCAAGTGTGAACCTCACTAGTGACCTCAACTTGAACATTTCTGGGCTGTTGATTTCTTTAGTTGTGGTCCTGTTTTCCTGGTAGTTCTTCATTAAATTCTCATTTTTCCGAAATTTACATTTCTGGATTTGGAGTACGTGCACGTGTGCCTTTGCGTGCACACACGCGCGCGTGCACACACACACACTTTCTGGTTTTGTTTGAACACTTTCAAGACTGCACCATAGTCTGGGTTGTCTAGAGCAGTGCTAACCTGCTGCTGATTTATAGCCACTATGAGGACCCTGCTATGGCTTTTTCTTCCCAGCTGATGAAGACTGTTCTCAGCCTGAGTTGATCTGAGAAGCGTCCTGCCCTCTTCTTCTATGTGTCTTCTTTCTTCCTGGCACATCCAGCTCCGTGCCAGCTCTGGGATCTCTCCCGCTCTCTGTGTCTGTGCTGCAGGCTCTGACCTTCATGGCCTCACCCGCTAAGCACCTCTGTCTCCTTTGAGCCTGTCTTGACAGGACATCCAGGGGTTCCGTTAGGGCTTCACTCACATCTACCCATGTGACTTACCTGGTGGTGCCTGAGGTGTTAGAAGTCTCTATGCTGCACTGGCTTCCAGAGTCTGCTGTGTAGCGCACGTATTCTCTGGCTTCCTAATTGTTTGTTTTGTTTTTGATTTTTCTCAAGACAGGGTTTTTTTCTGTGTAACAGCACCAGCTGTCTTGGAACTTGCTCTTGGTAGATCAGGCTGGCCTCGGAGTCACAGCAGTCCACCTGTCTTGGCCTCCCAAACGCTGGTATTAAAGACCAGTACTACCATCTCCCAGCTGGCTTCCTAATGTTAAGGCAGATCTTGTTACTGTTGGGGCCAGAAGCCGAAGCCTCCAAAGCCAGTGCTGTTTTCCCAGCTCCTGCTTGCTAGCAGTCCAGGTTGGGTGGCTTCTGACCGGCAGGCTGGGTGACGATGGATGTTAGTGTCCACTGCTTTGGACTGCACAGTGGTCACTTTGGCATTGTTGTGAAGTGTGGTTGAGCAGCATGTGAGATTGGTTCTGTGATTTATCAGTGATGACCAAGATTCCTGTGAAAGCTCAAAGGACAAGAGTCTGCCAGAGGATGATCGTGCCCCAGATTTTTGTTTATTGCCAGAATAACACACTTTTATAGTTGTTAAGTCTTATTATAGTTATTAAGCTGAGAACAGTCTTCATCAGCTGGGAAGAAAAAGCCATAGCAGGGTCCTCATAGTGGCTATAAATCAGCAGCAGGTTAGCACTGCTCTAGACTATAAAAAGTGTTTATAGCCCACACTTTGGGCGGACTGTGTTCCTCATTGAAACTGTTAGAGTTTTCGGTACCTGAAGTTTCTGTTTCTGTTGCTTGGAGGGGTGTTTCATGTTTTATGTGTAAAAGATTTTAACTGTTTGTTCCTTTTGTTTTTTAGGGGCCTGGGAGGAGAGCTCATGAGACAAGCAGGTATGTCTGGGGCCAGAAGCTGCTGTCCTTCACTCCAGTTTGGGGGAAGAGTATTCTCAGGTCAGGCCAGGCCCGGCCCCCCAATACCAAGTGATAGCAGTGCTTTTCTGTTGGAGATCCTGCAGTGCCCTGGCTTGCTGCTGTCCCAGGAGGATGTGAATGTGTTCTCTGCATTTTCGAACCCCAGGTGCTCACCTGTCCTATGCCTGTGTATCTCTAGGTGCTCATCCAAGCCCTCTAACTGCACAGCCATTTGACTTCGCATTTTTGTTTGTTGTGTTGTGGTTGTTGTCCTTTTGTGAGACAAGACTGACCTCAGGGCCTGGATCAGCTGCTGTTTTTATTGCTAGTGTAAATAACATACCAGAAAAAAAAGGCAACATACAGAAGGTTTATTTTAGGTTGAGGGAGCAGACTGTCATGGCAGGGAAAATGAGGCAGAGCAGCTCCCGTTGTGGCTGTAGGAGTGTGAGGAGCTGGTTGCACAGCACAGCAGCTAGGAATAGAGATGGAGGCTGATGCTCCACTTTGGTAATGGAGAGAAACCATGGAACGGTGCTGCATCTCTAGAAACTCTTCACAGACACATCCAAGAAATTATTAAGTCGGGCTGGAGAGATGGCTCAGCGGTTAAGATCGTGGCCTGCTCTTCCAAAGGTCCTGAGTTCAATTCCCAGCAACCACATGGTGGCTCACAACCATCTGTAATGAGGCCTGGTACCCTCTTTAGGCATGCATGTAGACAGAATATTGTATACATAATAAATAAATAAATATTAAAAAAAGAAATTATTAAGTCCTATCAGTGACTGTCTAGATTTTCCCAGGACCCACACTAGGCCAAGATGCTCTACCACCAATCTTAAAAAAGCGCTCTTAACCTTATTTTGGATCTTTGGGTTCTCCCAGGTTCGTTCTTTCTTCCTTCCTTCCTTTCTTCCTTCTTTCCTTCCTTCCCTCCTTTCCTCCTTCCCTCCTTCCTTTCTTCTTCTTCTCCTCCTCCTCCTCCTTTTTTCCTTTTAGGTTTTTTGAGACAGGATTTCTCTGTGTAACAGCTCTGGCTCTCCTCGAACTAACTTTGTAGACCAGGTTGACCTCAAACTCACAGAGATCCACTTGCTTTTCTCTCTCCCTGAATGCTAGAATTAAAGGCACCACGCCTGACTCACACAGGCCTTTTTAAGAGGGATCCTCAAGCTAGGTCTGGAGTATCTTCTTCCTGATGTCCATCCGGGTAGCTAGCGTGGGTTTGCTTATGGCCTGGGAGAGTTAGGTGCTGGTTATACACTTTTGGAAAATAATGTTTTTTTTCTTTTTCCATAGTGTGCATTTTAATAAAGAACTTGTCACTTTCCAGAATGCCCTTTAAAGGTGACACCGTTATCGGTAGGTGCTTTCCTCAGTGACACAGATAACATTTTCGTAATACTGCTATTCAAGTTACAAAATAAGAAATGAACTCGTTGGGGTGGGATAAAGTCTAAAGGGCCACAGTATTGGTACATCTTGTCTTGGAATTGCTGCCACCTCCTGCCACCCTCTTCTAGAAAGGACAGGGAAGTGGGAAGTTCTTCTGGAATCCTCCATTGGTGCTCTTAGCTATGGCTCTGCCTGCCACCATTATATCCAGTCCTGGAAATTTGTGGTCTTCCTTGCTGAAACAGGGGGCAGTCTTTCTCAAGCCTGCTCTAACCTCATCTAAAGTTACTAATTTTATTTAGCTAAACAGAGAGTAAGCATATCTCTGTTCATTTATTGGATATAGTTGAGTTGAAGTTAGGTTTAAGTTGTACAGGACCAGGAGAGATTGTCCAAGGGAGAGAGATAAGATAAGATCTCTTGGGCTGGAGAGATGGCTCAGTGGTTCAGAGCACTGACTGCTCTTCCAGAGGTCCTGAGTTCAATCCCAGCAACTACATGGTGGCTCACAACCATCTGTAATGAGATCTGGTGCCCTCTTCTAGCCTTCTGGCCTGCAGGCATACACGCAGACAGAACACAGTATTCATAATAAATGAATGAATTAACATATAAATAAATAAGTAAATCTCTTAAGGCTTGCAGCTGTTACGAAAAAGGAGTTCTCTATCGTGATGTGCAAGTCTTGGTTTACAGGGAATGGCATTTTCTACACAGTGGTGGCAGCAGCAGGGTGTGGGGGAGCTAACCTTTAGCAGCCTGAGGTGGGCTTCCTCCTGGAACTGGGGCCCTTGGACTTTTACGCGGTCTGAAGAATGTTCACTCTGGAGTTTCTCCAGGATGCATGTCTGATGTTTTGAATGTCAGCTGAGCACTCTGAGGCAGGTTAGTCATTACCTTTGCTTTTTCACCAGATGGTTGGCAGTGGCTGATAAATGACACTCTTAGAAGTCTTCACCTTGTTTCAAGCCATTCCCGACAGCAGATCAAGGTATGCCACGCAAGATTTCTCTCCCCTGTGCAGAGAGTGACAGCAGCGCTGCCCACAGCACCTGCCTCGGTGGTCCTCTCATGCACTAACCTCACAGTCTGCAACACCATCATTGGGTCTGCGTGATTCACACAGGTAGCCTAGAACCATGGTAACCAGGGATTTTACTCTTTCTCACTGTACTTTTTGTCTCCACCAATCTTCTTCTCTCTTGTGATGGTGATAGTGTGCCTAGTCACACCTGAGTTCTGGTAGCTGTAGGTTAGGTTGGGAAAGTATTCACATGAAGACGAGAAAAACACAAACCAGACTCTGCTTGAGCAACTAGATGCTAGCTTATGTTCATCTTTCAGGATCAGAGCTGTGACATACAGCCCATTTTTTAGGCAGTGAACTGTAATTGTTGATGTTTTGGAAAGGCTCTGATGTGCCAGACAGGGAGTGGGAGCATGAGCCCTTGCTTTCCCTGCACTTCCTTCTGTTTTGTTTCTGCGAAATTCTTCCCAGTTAAATACAGTCTGCCTGGTTAAATTTGGAGGCCTCATGGTTGATATCTCAGAATTATCTTTGAAAACTGTCCATAATCGATCCCACTGGCCATGATCGTATTTTTTTTTTCTGCTTAATTAGTATGTGTAGCATCTCTGTGATGTCCTGAGGGAACTCCCATGCTGATCTCCCTGTCCCTCCTCAAGCCCTTTCTCCTCGGTTGGGGAGGGGTGAAATGGAAGATTTGATTTGAGGTGGAGTCATCTATTGCAGAGGGGAGGTGGGGAGCTAGGGAGATGCCACATCACCACCTTCTGGTTCGTGTGACCCTGCATCATTCTGCCTCCATCAGGGTTACTGGGGCTAAGATTGGTTCCTCACCCTGTCTGTTCTGAGTACACTTCTGTCCGGGATGCCAGTGGACCCTCCTGTTCCCTAAACCAGGTTCTACCAGTGCTGCCTTGAGCCCTTGTCTGCATAAACAACACACTCAATCCCCACATTGCTGCTGCTGGGAAGAGAAGTTTATCTTATATTAACTGTGTCATATAAGAATACATAAGAATTGTACTGTTTGGAAGAAATAGAGTTTTCACGTTAGGCTTACTAGTGCATAGAATTTAAAGTGATTGGTACATCTGACAGGTTTGGTAGACACACTGGAAAGTCAGAAGATTTATTAGAGAAACAGAATGTGGCAATGATGTACTTTAATTTGTTTTTAAACATAATCACGGTGTCAGATTGCAGTGGCCCATGCATCTGTGGTTGAGAACTTCTTAGACTCTTTTTTCACTCATGTCTTCTTCTGTTTTAGGAGGCAGCTGTCTCGGCCCTGGCCGCCCTCTGCAATGAATACTACATGAAGGAGTCTGGGGAGGCAGACTTTACCATTGGGAGTAAGTGAGCTGTATGCTGGGCCTATAGCAGGGATCACAGTGTAGACCTGTAGTTAAAATTCCTCATGAAAGCCAGGTTTAGCAGTAGTACATTTCCCTAATGCCCGATGAGCTATTGTAGCTCGTAATCCATGGGGAGGAGCCTGGTTTAAATAGAGAGACTTTGTCCCAAACAAATAAAAACAAAACACAAACATAAAGGAAAAATATCTTAAGGAACCAAGTGGTGGTGGCACACACCTTTAATCCCAGCACTCAGGAAGCAGAGGCAGGCGGATTTCTGTGAGTTCGAGGCCAGCCTGGTCTACAGAGTGAGTTCCAGGACAGCCATGACTGTTTCACAGAGAAACAACAATAACAGCATCAAAAGTCTTAAGGAAACCTTAAAAACCACCTTATACAAATTTTCTTATAGCTCTTATATCACTTTGAAGGTATGTCTGCATCATTGTCCTGGTTCATCCTACACATCTCACTTGTATTTCTGAGGGGCACCGCTAGACACAGGCCACTTGTAAATATTTCTTTCTTTTTAGGGGAACTGATTCCACAGTACCTTGCTGAGCTCCAGAGCCCAGAGGAGATGACCCGCTGTGGCTTCTCCTCAGCCTTGGGTGCCCTCCCGGGTTTTCTTCTCAGGGGCCATCTGCAGCAGGTGAGGTGCCAGCAACACCAAGGGGGCACAGATGGGAAGGGCTGGCAAGTAATCCGCACACCTCTGCTTGGGAATTTGATGCTGGAATTCTCAGCGTTAGCACATGTGGCCATGAAAGCAATGGCGGCTGACTGCTCTTGCAAGGCATACTTGGAGAGCTGTGCTCAGGTTTGTAGGGTAGGAGGCTCTGTCTGAAGAAACTGGCTTCCTGGATGAGAAAATGGTAGCCTCTATGCAGAAGCTAGTGCTGGCATGTGTCTTCTATTCTTGTAACCATCTCAGTTTATTTCCCTAATAATAAAGCCATGTAGTTAAAATTTCTTATGGAAGTTTATGTTCCTTATGTGCCTTGTGTCCCACCTTGTTTGTGGTCATGGTGGAGGTAGGCTGGGTGTGGGTGGAGGCTGCCAGCCCCATGTCTCGGCCTGATGTCCGTGGGCTTCTTTTCTGCCTGTGCCTTAGAAGAATGTGTCATGTATTAGTATTCTGCTTCCTTTCGGGACACTATTACTCTAATTAAGGCAGTGGCAACCTAAACAGAGCCAAGAGGTTCATGCTTTACCCTCTCAGGCTTACCAGGCTCCCTCATCCAGGGCCCTGTGATCTTGAAAGACCAAGAGGTATTTTCTCTGCTGGTCCCACCATTGTAAGCCTTGAGTTGAGAAGCAGTTGAGTTGAGGGACTTGTTCATTTCTTACATCTAGGTTTTTACCCCCGGTGACACACGAGGCACCCTTGACTCCCAGTATTATTTTCTCACACCGTTTCCTCTGCTTTGGTGCGGCCTGTTCTCTCCCCATTGTCCTTCCTTCTCAGCATCTCCTTTATCACCTGTCCTTGTCTAAGACCTGGGCACGCCTCCAGCCTGACTCTGGATGCTTTCCTTTCCTACTCACCTAGTCCGTTAAAGCTCATGCACTTTTTTTCTCTGAGTTGAAACACTCGGCTTGGTCCTACCAACACCCCCTCCCCCAGGTGCTCTTGCTCCGTCTGTCCCTGCTGCCTGCCACACAAGCTGGGAAGCAGTAAGACAATGCACTCCACGTTTGCTTCTATGTATACTGGTTCTCTTTCCTCCTGTGGGATCAGGCGGTTCTGACGATGTGACGAGTAGGTCTTTTACCCTGTACAAAGCCGAGTATAGCTGTTGTAATAACTGAACTCACCCTGGGGTTTATCCACTTGAAATGTGGATAAACATGAAAGATTTTAGAACTGAACTATCAGTTCATGAAGTAATAGCCCTGGGCCTACCAGGTGGCTCAATGAATAAAATCACTTTCCGGCAAGCCTGGTGACCCAAGGTTTGATCCCTAGGATCTGCATAAAGGTAGAGAGAACCAGCTCCACAAAGTTGCCCTCTGCCTTCCACATACAGCATGTGTGATTGTGTACACACACATGTGCGCATGTTCGCTGGTCGGGGGCAGTGGGTAGGAGAAAATCTAAAAGTATAACTGCTCATTTGTTGTTGAGATCTAGAATGTCAGCTATCCCCTGTCCAAGATGGGAACAATAGCGAGGAATCTCCTGTAGGGATGAGGCCAGGTTCATAGCAGTTGCTGGAGTTTGGGTGCAGCAGATGGGAGGCTATGGGATGATCCCTTTTCAAATGTTCTTTCAGAAACTGAGTTAGCCTGTTGTCTTGTGTGTAGGGTAGCTCCTGTGAACTTCCTGGCAAGCCCCCCCCCGATGGGTATTGTGTTCTGTGACTCCAGGGCCACATCTCTGTCTGAAGTGTGTTGACAGCCACATCTGGTGGTACACACAGCACTTAGAATAGTGAGACGGGAGGGTTCGCAAGCTCAAGGCCAGGCGGGGCTACTCACTGAGACTGTCTAAAAAACATGTTTACTTTGTAGCTGATACTTATTCTGGGGAGTTTTCTGCCCTCAGGTTCTCACAGGTCTGAGAGCAGTCACCCGTACTTCTCCCAAGGATGTGAGCTTTGCTGAGGCCAGGAGAGATGGTTTGAAGGCAATCTCAAGGTGAGCCCTGGCCTGGCAGGTGGGCACCAACAGGCACCACAAGGATTACCTGTCATGCTAGCTAGCAGAGAGCAGAAATGTATAGAACTGTTTTGTTACTGCTTTCTAATTGTCAGGGAACATTTGCGTCTTTATTTGAAAACCACCTCAGAAACCGAGGAACAGCGGTTTGAGGCCAGCCATGGCAACATTGAAGCCTTAAACCACGCACACACAAACCAAAGCATCGTGCTGGCTTTGGGAATAGCCAAGGGTTAGAGTGCTTGTTTACATGTACAAGGCCATGGGTTCTATACCCAATACTGCTAAATAAATGAACAAAATGGATAAAGAATCGGGGATCGTGCCTCAGCTTGAGGCTGACAAAGGGAGCAATGCCTGAACCCTGTGTCTTAGTGGCTTCTGTCTGCAGATGCAGTGTGAGGGCCACATCTGCCTTCTCTGGCTCCTGTGGTTCTGCAAGCCCATTCAGTCCTTTCTTCTCAAAGCAGCATTATTGTTTTTATTAGGATGGAAGAGAGAAAGAGCCAGCTACCTTGTAGATTGTAGGGCAGTGAAGGTGACTTCACAGTGAGCACCATTCTGTATCTGCAGTGGGAACGGTGCCCGGGGCCCCGAAGTCTGCCTGGGGCTCGTGTGCCTTGCCAAGTGTTCCCTGCAGCAAGACACTCCAGGCCATCATAATGTGAAGGATGAACTCACAGGTATGCATATTTTAATTTCAGAATTTGCCAGACGGTTGGCGTGAAAGCAGAGGGACCTCCAGATGAAGTCATGTGCAGAGAGAACATTTCTGAGGTTTACAACGCATTGCTGGACTGCATGAACGATTATACCACAGACAGCAGAGGAGATGTGGGAGCCTGGTAAGGACAGTGTTTGTACTGTGACTTCTCTGAGATAGGGGAGGACACGGCATCCCAAGGTACCCAGGATTGGAACAACAGGCATTAAGTCATGCTAGAAACACTCATACGAACAGTCTGCACTGATGTCTCAGGTGAGCAGCAGTGAGCTTGTGCTTTTCTCTTCTGCTCAGGCAACCATGGTCCTTTAGTCTGCACGACCGTCTTCCCTTTCTCCTCCTGCAGCAGAAACACCTTGTGAGGGAGAGAACAAGGTGCTGCTGCTGCTGTCTGAGTCAGCAGCTCTGCCGGGTGCCTCATACCCCCTCATACCTCCTGCTGGCTTTAGGCAATGCTGGTAAAGAGTTCAGAAGGAGCTCGTAAAAGAAGCTGTCTTGATTGGGATCAGAACATGGAGAAAACATGTTACCCTTACATAGGATGTTTCAGGCATTACTTTCTATCTTGTTCTTCTTGCCTCTTCATTTTCCCCTCATTCTGGGTGCCCGGCTAGTTCTTTCTTCTTCCATTCTACTTCCTAGCTGCTTACCCCACTTTACGGATCATTTTGGAGATTCTCCCTGTCCTTGTGTTCCAGAAACTCGAGCACCTGCCACATACCAAACAGATCCTGAAGGTTTCTTCATTTTGTACAGTTTGTTGTTGCTGCTGCTCTTCTTTGGCTGTTTAAATGCTGTACAGTCTGCTTTGCTACTGATTCTCCCTTTATTTCTCTACTATTAAGACCATCTAATACTTTTAATTTCATGTTAGTTACATTGATCATTAATTTGTGTCTGCACTGGGTCTTTGCAGTTTCTGTGTGCTGGCATTTCCTATATGCTCCTTCCTCTTCCTAGGACAGCTCCCTTCAGGTCCGTCAGCCGTCACGGACTGAGCTGTCTGAACGTATCCGTGTAGACACGGGAAGGCCTTTCCTGTGCTGACGTCAGTCTCATCAGAGCCTGGAGAATGGAGGCTTTGAGGGACCCCGTGGCCGTTTCCCACATTGCCAAGGTCTCCCCTGGCACAGCTGAAGTGTACAAGGCTGCTTTTCTGTAGTGTCTCTTAGCGAGATGTCCATGAGAAATGGCTCCTTTGGTCTGACCCCAAGGGTTCCTCATTGACTGTGGCCATCTTGTTTTGCCAGAGATTTCTTGAGCCTGGTTGTCTTTCTCCTTGAGGAGGATCTGTCTTCTCAGTTGTGGCATGTCATGTGGGTTGGAGTGCCCTGGGCATGTTCTGTTGTCCAGACCCTTCCAGAATGTACTGCATGTTAGATAGCAGACAGTGGCCTAAGCTGGCATTGTGAACCTAGCCCACATGGAGCTGGTGACTTGGTTCTATGATAAATATTGTCAGGTCCTAGGCTTCTTCTCTGAGGCCCCTAGACTCCCAAAAGACTTAGTTCACCTGGATTCCTTCTTGAAGTCCAAGACAGAAAAATGGTACGCACTGTGTGTCTTTTCCATGGAAGATGTGAACAGTCATCTATTTACCCAGTGTAAGGCACTGAAGACAGATCAAGGAGCAATCCCACCCAAGTTGAGCTTAGTGACCCAGTCGGTCTCCTGAAGTAGGAGTTACTTTTACACACGGGCGACTGAAAGGCACTCCCTAGCAGGGGTGACAGCTCACAGCAGTCTCTGGAGACTTCTGCTCTGCTCTACTTGTGCATCTCACCAGCTGAAGAGTTTCCTCTCCCCAGCAGTTGTTCCTGCTTTTATAACTGACTCTATCTAGGCTGAGCAGGTTATACATCCAAAGAGAATAGGTTCCCAAAAAGCCAGTACATGCAGTAGGGATAAATCCTGGTGCTACTGCCAGTGGCCCCTCAGTCTGCCCCAGCCATGCAACTGTCAGCCACAATCAGAGGGACTAATTTGGTCCTATGCTTGTTCCTTCCCAGTCCTACTGGAGTTGGTGAGCTCCCATTAGCTCAGGCAGACTGTTTCAGTGGGTGTCCCCATCGTGGTCTTGACGTCTTTGCTCATCTTCTCATTTCTCCCACTCTTCAACTGGACTTTGGTTGCTCAGTCCAGTGCTCCAATGCGGGTCTCTGCCTCTGTTTCCATCAGACAAGACTGCCTGACAAAATTGGGAGCATGGGGATGAGGGGAGAAGGGAGGGTAGAAGGGAATTATAAGGGGAAAAGGGGAGGGGTGAGGAGAACTTGAGGGAATGGGATAGTCGAGAAGAAGGAAGGACAGAGATGAGAACAAGGAAAGAAATATCTTGATTGAGGAAGCCTTTATAGGGTCAGCAAGAAACCTGGCTCTAGAGAAATTTCCAGGAATCCACAAGAATGACCCCAGCTAAGACTCTAATCAGTAGAGGAGAGGGGGCCCGATCTTGACTTGCCCTGTAGTCAGACTGATGAATATCTTAAATATCACCATAGAACCTTCATCCAGCAACTGATGGAAGCAGACATTCTTTTTACATTTTTTTCTTTTATTACATCATTTCTCCCCTTTCCTTCCTCTCTCCAAACTCCCATATACCCCGCTCTTTGCTCTTTCAAATTCATGGCTTCCTTTTTTCATTGATTGTTACAGTTATGCACTCTGTGTGTGTGTGTGTGTGTGTGTGTGTGTGTGTGTGTGTGTGTGTGTATTTCTCCCACTCTCCAAATTCCTTAGTAGTTCTTCATGTAGAGCTGAGGCTTTGCCCACCTTATTCCGTGTTTGTTGTCAGAGATAGCTCATTCGTTCCTGGCTGCTTAGACCCAAAATAATCACTCAGAAACTATAATATTTGCAATACTGTTTTGCCAACAGCTTACATGTATTGCTAGCTAGCTCATATATCCTCAACTAACCCATCTCCATGAATCTATGCATCACCACGAGGTCGTGACCTACCAGCAAAGTTTGGGCGGGCTCCAGCAGAGGTGTCTGTCTCCTGTGGTGGCTACATGGCTTCCCCCTGACTCTGCCTACTCTCTCTCTCTATATATATATATATCTTCCAGCCTGGCTATATGCTGTTAAACCATTGGCCAAAAGAAGCTTCTTTATTAACCAATAAAAGCAACATCACATGTTACCACGTCTGTTGTCTTTGTTCAGCTCAGCTTTAGGCAGTAATGTTGGTGACACTTTATTGGTTTGCCTTCCTCTGGTTCTCAGTCTTTCTGCCTCCTCTTCCACAGTGATCTCTGCAGCTTAGCTATATTGTGGATATGTGAGTTGGGGCTGGGGCTCCACAGCTCTCTGCCTTTTGATTGGTTGTGGCTTTCTGTAAAGGTCTCTGACCATTGCAAAGAGAAGTTTCCCTGATGAGGGTGGGGACTACACTTTTCTGTGGGTACAGGGACAAATGCTTAGACTGCAGTTAGGGATTATGCTGGGTTAGCATAGTGGTGGTGGTTGTAGGTTCTTCTCCCAAGAGCCATGACTTCACAAGTCCTGAAGTTGACTGGGTTTCTAGTATAAGGTGTGATTTCCCTCTTACTGAACAGGTCTTAGGTCAACTTAGAGAACAATTAGTTTCCCACACAGGAGGATAAAATAACAATAAGGAGTCTGAAGAAGTCATGAAATTATACAAAAACACTTATAGTACATGCAAGCTGGTGTATAAACACATATGTGTATTTTAAATAAAGTTTTCTCATCCGGGCTGACAGTGCTCCCTCTAAGAGAGCCAAAGACCGTCTAATAAAAATCCTAACAGCTCATGAGAAGCCCTCTTTTGGGTTGGTCAGGATTGTCCAAGAGAGTCCAAGCCTAAAACACTGCAGGCTGTTACGAGTACCCTTGGTTGTCTCCCAGAGGTAGAAGGTAAGTCCCTATTGCTAAAGACAGCATGCATTTCAGACACAGGGCTCAGAGGCCGCTGAGCTGGACCTGACCTGAGGCCTCTCCCTGAGGACCAGCTTTCGTGGTACCGGGAGGCTCAACGTAGACTTCCATAGGAGGGAACCCCATGGGCACATAGTGACACATACACCTTGACTCTTTGTTTTTTCTTTTCTAATTGATCAGTGTTGAGAACTTTCTCAGAGATTCCAATTGTTTTTGAAATTCCGCTTTTTTCATTTACTTCTCTCTATTTTCTTCATAATTTTCAGATACAATTATTATAAAGACTGTACACTTGGTCAGTCTCTTTTTGCTCCTGTTATTTTGGCATTTGTTAGGTTTTATTCACTTTCTTAACTGGATTTTCTATGTTGTGGTTAAATTGGAGGGCTATATAGTTTTCTTTTAGCAGGTAGTGATAATGGCCAGCCAAATACACTGAAATCCACTATGTTTTCAGGTCACAGAGTGGAAGAAAGGGCTTCACAGAGAGAGGTGGCCAAGTCTGGACAGACCTGGCCGTATGGACTGGGCTCCGTGACAATGGTTTCATGCAATTGCCCTTGCTCCCAGGAGCTTATCTGGGGTGTGATTTTTTTTTTTTCCTTACCCAGGGGCTCTGCCAATGGGCCTCTGAGGCTCAGGACTCAGTTCTTTCTCCTGTTCATGCACTTGGCAAGCACAGCTTGTCCTTTTGCTGGTTTCTGCTGTATTGTTGGAGCCTCACCCTGTGCATCACAGCATCAGAGATGGCAGGTGCCATGAAAGAAATGTACAGATCACCCCACGATATGTCTGCATCTGCTTTCTAACTGTGTGCCTAGACCTAGGCACTTTCCAGACTTCCCTATGTCCCCTGGCATACTTCACAGACATGCCCCTGTGTCCCATGGTACTTTCTGCAAGTCTCTCCCATCCCTGGCACTCTTGGCAGATGTACCCCATTTCACCCCAGCATGCCCTGCAGATTTTCTCTATGTCCCGTGGCATCCATTGTGGATGTGCACCCGTGTCCCTGTAGCTCACTGCATCCCCAGGCTCACTTTGTGTCCAGTGACCCTCACCTGACTTTGCACAGTCCCCTGGAACCCTGGCCTGCACTGCTGTCTGCGAGCCCCCCTCAGAAGGGCCCGTGGGGCCTCAGTGGGAACCTGGTACAAGCCCCATAGAGGGTTTGATTGAGCAGAGATGACCCCAAGTCTGAGGGTTTGTATCTTCCCTTTCCAGACTCACTGAATGCACCTGTATCCCAGTTCAAATGTCTACTTTTGCTCTGGAATTAGATCAGTTTTTTTCTTTGATATGAATTAATGATGGACAGCTCTGTTTAGCAAGAAAGAAGGTCCGGAATGGACATGAATATTGGTTGCTCTCTGTTTGGTGAGAACAAGAAGTACCAGCCTTGTGCAGAGAGACTACAGGGGCCAGCTTCACACAGGAGGAGGCTGTGGGAAGTAGCTGCTTCGATAGTGTGTGCATGTCTTAGGCCCTGCTGAGACTTGTCCAGTCTGTCTCCAGATGCTAAGACTGAACCCTCTTGCTTGACAGTATGAGAGAGGGCACATCCCTCGTACTCCAGTCAGGGATTTAAGACTGCCAGCTGACGGCATTGGGTTTTTCTGATGGTTCACACTGAAGTGGGATTTCTGTAATCTCTGAAACTCTCCCTGTGTTTGGGCCTTCTGGAACCAAGCTTGTGTGTGGTCACTGGGTGTCTCAAGACTTTTTTCCCCCTCATGGGCGACTTGTAGACTCTGTTCTCACAGGACCCGATGGATGTGTTTGGTGGGACCAGGGCTTGAATCCCTGTCCTGGATTGACCTTCCTCTATCTCCTTATTCACAGGGTCCGGGAAGCTGCCATGACAAGCCTCATGGACTTGATACTTCTGCTGGTGCGGACAGAGCCGCAGCTGATTGAGGCCCACGTGTGAGTATCCGAGGATAGCTGTGTCTGCCCTGGTGTCCATCCCTTCTCAGAGTAGTTCTCCGACCTCTGTCCTGACCCTCCACAGTTTGTGAGCCATGGCCAGGACCTCCTTTGACCTGGCCTGTTTGGCAGCCAGCTTCAGAGGGTGAGACCGTGGTAGTCTCTAAACTCAGGGTTCTGTAGCTGAGGTTCCTGCCAGGAGGGGCCGCTATCATTTGATCCAGCCCCGGTGATTCTGCTGAGGCCCAGCGTCCTACTCTTCCTTTCCAACCAGGCTTCTCTCCTTCTGTCACTGACCTGCAGTACTGTTGGTTTTCACACCTCCATCCCACGAGTTCATCAGCATTCACATGTGCTCGTTATGTGCTCCTGAGATGCTGGCACATGTGCTCGTTATGTGCTCCTGAGATGCTGGGGCGCAGGGTGCGGTCCTGCCGTCCTGTGTGGGTTAGGGTTTTTGTTTGTTGTTGTCGACTTGGGACAAGCTAGAATTATTTGGAAAGAGGGACTCAATACATCCGTAAGATTGGCCTATAGGCATTTTCCTGGTTAATGATTTATATGGTAGGTCCCAGGTCAGTGTAGGCAGCACCACTCCTAGGACAGCAGACCTGAGTTGTTTGTTTGTGTTTTTGTTTTTCGAGACAAGGTTTCTCTGTAGCTTTGAAGCCTGTCCTGGAACTAGCGCTTGTAGACCTGGCTGGCCTCGAACTCACAGAGACCCGTCTGCCTCCCAAGTGCTGGGATTAAAGGTGTGCGCCACTACTTTCTGGCTTTTTTTGTTGTGGTTTTCTGTTTTGTTGTTGTTGTTGACCTGAGTTGTGTAAGAAAGGCCGAGCAAGGCATGCAAGCCAGTAAGCAGCATTCCTCCGTGACTTCTGCCCTTGTTCTGCCTCCGCCCTCTAGTTCTTGTCCTGACTTCCTTTAGTGATGGAGTATAACCTGAGAGTACAAGTGGAAATAAACCCTCTTCTACCCAGGTTGCTTTTAGTCATGGTGTTTTATCACAGCAATAAAATCCCTAAGACACGTGTCCTGTTTGCAGCTGTGAGCGCGTCATGTGTTGCGTTGCCCAGCAGGCAAGCGAGAAGATTGATCGGTTCCGTGCCCACGCCGCCCAGGTGTTCCTGACTCTGTTGCACTTCGACAGCCCCCCCATCCCCCATGTTCCCCACCACAGAGAACTGGAAAGCCTGTTCCCCAGGTACTGTCAGGTACGGATCCCCTTTGTAGCCCAGCCCCTCCAAGCGTGGTCTTGAGGAAGCCACTTTCTTTCAGGTCTGACATGGCCTCTGTGAACTGGAATGCACCTTCCCAGGCCTTCCCTCTCATCACCCAGCTCTTGGAACTGCCCACCTACAGATACCATGTCCTGTTGGGGCTGGCCGTGTCTGTTGGTGGTTTGACAGCGTCTACGGTAAGGAGGCATCTGGCTGTGCAGGACAAGGGGATCCAGGGGACTCCTTCCAGAGGGTTCTGTCCTTAGATGTGTACACTGCACATGCTCAGTCATAATAGCCCAGCACCTGGAAGGCCCTCGTGTCTTTGTAGTTTGCAGTTGTTTCTGTCCAGTCCTGGGCATTTACTGTCATTGACGTAGCCTTGGGGGAACCAAGGGAAAAGCTAGCCATGCTATGCCTCAGGACTACACATCCGGTTTTAGGTCAGGTATTCTACACAGAGCCTCTTTGAGTACATGAAGAGGATTCAGAAGGATGCTCAACTCCTGGAGAGCTTCAGTGGGACTCTCCTGAAGGTCTTTGAGGACAACCTCCTGAATGACAGGTGAGGGGTACCTTGAGGCCGGGAGGTCATGGTGCCCATGCCCCATCCTATTTCCACAGAGCCCAGGTTTCCCTGGGACACAGGGAAACAGTTAGTAGGTGAGGAGCAGGGTACTGCAAACTGTCAGGCTCCCTTCAGTAACTTCAGTGAACCCCAGCATTCATTTCTGGGCAGGAAAATGAGCTTTTCTGTGTGCATGTGGAGATGCCAGATAGCATGTGAAGTGGGATGAGGGTCTAGTGTGTAGGAATATTCCCTGACTTTTCTTGTCTGTAATAACCTCATCGAGAATATGAGAAACCCGAAAGGCAACCCATGAAGTATGTGGGGTGGTTCCTGTGGGTATGCGAAGCCTTCTTGTTCCTCCTGCCCCAGAGCTCTCCCAGCCGTCCACTCTGGCAATCACTGACCTGCTGTCACCGAAGTTGAGGTGGCCTTTTGTGGCATTCCACTTAAACAGGCAGGCAGTGTCACCACCCCGTCCATCCGTCTGTCTGTCTGTCCGTCCATCTGCCCGTCTGAGCTGACTCATTCGTTTGGGCATTTCATGTTCCAGGCCTTGCAGGCAGCTGCAGTGGACATGCAGAACTGGATCTCTGTGGGTGCACACTCCCTTTTCTTGGGTACACACTGTATGATGGGCTGCAGGGCCATGTTGATTGTTGACTTCTCTAAAGCTGCTGGCCCCGTCTGTTCCGTGTCTCACCAGCATTAGTGTGGTCAGTCTCTTGGGTGGCTATTCTGTTAGACACTCAGTCGCCCTCCTAGAGTCTGAGATGTGCGTTCCCTGACACAGCTGTTTAGTTAGGTTTTCCTCCTCACTGGTTTTGATGCCTTCACTGGACTGGGCAAGTCCTTGTTTGGTCTGTAGTTTGAAGGACCCGGCTCTCACCTGCCTTGTGCTTCAGTGAGCTTGTGTTGTTGCTGAGAAATCTTTGCCTAATTTGGAGGTCCTAGAGAGCTCCTCTCTTTCAGAAGTTTCAGCTTTAGCTTCTATCTTTAGCCCTATGGTTTGTTTTGAGATAGTTTTGTGTGTGCTCAGTTTAATTATGCAAATGACTGTCCAGTTGTCTAGCTGTCCAGCACAGTCTGCTGGACTGCTCACTGTTCTGGCTTTGCACCTTGTCAAAACCATCCAGTGTACAGGTGATGCTGGACTTTACCAGGCCATCTATATATCTTTACGTCAGGAACTCTGTTCTTACCTTTGCTTTAGGTAATTCCTGAAAGAAGCCACGTTGGCTCCTGTTTTATTCTTACTTCCCATAGTCATTCTGGCATTCTTGTAATAATTATAATACTGGTGTGTCTTTCTTAAGAATTTGACAAGGCTGTCTTGAGTCTAGTCTCATCTAGGAAGAGCCATCATAGTGTTAAGGGTTTGTGTGTTTTTGGTTTTTTTTAAACTTGTCAGTGGCATTTGCGTGTCCTTCACATGGGTGGCTCATAGTTCTTGGGTGCTTGTGTGGGTCTCATGTTTGCTTATCTTGTCCTCTCAGGGTGTCTGTATCACTGCTGAAAATGCTGGACCAGCTGCTGTCTAATGGGTGTTTCGACATCTTTACTGCTGAGGAGAAGTAAGTATCTGCTTGCTTAGTGCTCCCTATCTGGTGAAACCTAGTTGCCAAAATTTAAAAAAAAAAATTGTATTTATTGTTTTGGTACCTTGCTGTGTTGCTCAGGCTAGCTTCAAACTCACGATCCTGTCTCCTAGTCTTCTGTGTGTTGGAATCACTGTCTGAGTAGCTGTTATTTTAAAGAAAGAACACTTGGATTAGGATCTCAGAACCCAGAAGATGACAATCTTCAAACTCTGGCAGCAGGCAGCAGGATGGGGTCAAGTAGGGCCCTGTTACCCAGGTAGGAAGGTGGACTCGGACAGGTGAGGTAGTCCACTTACTAGGGCTGACAGGCAGAGAGGTCTGGAAGTTGATGGAACCTGAGGTATGATAAGACTAGATGGAAACAGAACAGTATGCGGGCTGTGTTATGTGCCCATCACAGCTGGACAGAGGCTATGGGACACAGGGCATGAATCAGCTGCTTCCTGCTGTCTGTGGTTCCTCAGCCTCTTGTCCACAGGAGCAGACAGACCAGCGGCATGATGTCTCTCATTAAGCCCTGGAACCACGTAGGTGCCAGGCTGCCTTCCTGAGTGGATACTTTTGTGCTCATTTTTGCCTGGTGGTCTTCACCAAATGAAAGATAAGTTACTTGGAAACTGCCTGGAGGCTTTGGATTTTCCTTGTAAGCTAACTGGTGGTGGGTTCAAATCTACTGGGTCTCAACTGCTCTCCTTCTGAGTCTTCGTTCACTATTTCCTTTCTATTTTCTGCATCACTGAGCAGATCTGTGCTGTTTTTTTCCTGTTTGTTTCTGCCTCCTGCCTTGGGCAGTGTTCTTGTACCATCACAGAGGCACATTCAGGTGAACCCCAAGGCTAGGAGCCCCTTTGTTATTGGTGCTCTGCCCTGAGATCCTGCATCGCAGACCAGCTTATTTTGCTGGAAGTCTCTGGTGTCTTCAGGTTTAACTGTCTGCAGGGAAGTTGGATGCCCAGGACGGCCTCTAACCCGACACCACAGGACTTCCCTCTTGTCGGGGTGCAGCACTGATTTCCTAAACCTGATGCGGAATAGCACACAGCCTGGCTGTGACACTCTTTTCCACATTGCTGGATTCATCTGGGGAAATAGTCTAAGGATTTGGCATATATTTTTCTGGCTTAAAATTTTCAAAATAAGACAGTAGGAAAATATAATATAGGTGTTTTTATTTCTCTGTTTTTGTTAGTTTTTGTTTCATGGATTTTGAAGTTGCATTTTTGTCACACACGAATGTAGGGCTGACTCTCCTCAAATGGAGTCTTTGTTTTGGAGTGCTTTTGCTTACATTGTACCTTGGATTTTGTTTTTTGCTTTGGATTGTAGTTTTTGTTTTCATTATTTTTATATATTTGTTTCTTGTATGTCAGTTGCTAACAGTATATGTAGTTTTATGAAAATTCAATCTGCCAATCTGACCTTTTAACTGGGTTCATAAATCTATTCCATTTAATCTTACTAGCTTTTTATTAAAGTAGTTTCCTGTTCCATGTTTCTCCTCTATCTGATTGGCAGACTCACACCCAGCCCCCAGTTCCATTTTCTTCTTTTGGTAATTCTCTGTGCTCTGGGAGAGTCTTGGTACTATCTCCGCTCACTGTTTGTGCAGTCAATGCTGGAATGAGAAATAAGAACTAAAAAGAGGATGGGACTGCTCCTAGGTGTGGTGGAGGAGGAGTTTACTGTAGACAGAAAGCACAGCCAGAACATGCCCTGAGCCAGGCAGTGTGAGGAGACTGGGCAGGGGCAGAGGGGAGAGAGCCAGGGGACCAAGAGGCCAGAAGGGTAAGGGGTAGAAAGGATAAAAAGGGCTTGTGTAGCTGAAATGGTTGGATTGTATAGGGACAGGCAACTTGGAAAGGGCAGCCCAGCCCCTGGGCTACAGAAATTTAGGGTAGCAGGTGGGGTTTGCCAGCCAATACCCTGTAACAGGGAAGGACTGAGGGATGGAGGGAGAACCTGGTGACCAAATCCACTTTGGTATGTTAAATAGACACCCGAGTTAGCCATTTGTCTGGGGTTTGAGATCTGACAGTGTTCTTCTGAATTGCCTACGTTTTTGTTACTTTCTCATTTCTGCATCTTGCGGACACACATCCTCTCCCTCGCATAGAGAACAGCTCACTGTGAGGTTGGCCGGTGATGGTATTTGTTGGGCTCATTAAAACACCTAGAATTATAGGCAGTTTATCTACACCACCCAAGTGATAAGTCTCCCAACCACAAGACATTTCATTTGCTCCTGCTGCCTGCTGTATTGTAGTTGGAGAATGCTCATTCGTTTCTGGCTGCCCAGACCCGAAGTAATCACACAGAAACTATATTAATTGCAGTAATGTTTGACCAATAGCTTAAGTGTATTGCTATCTAGCTCTTGTGTCTTAAATTAACCCATTTCTATTATTTTTTTATCTTATCACAAGGCTCATGGTTTACCGGCAAGGTTCCCGGACATCTGTCTCCTTCGGCAGCAGCTACATGGCATCCCACTGACTCTGCCTTCTTTCTCCCAGCATTCGGTTTAGTTTGCTCACCTAGTTCTATTCTGCCCTGTCATAGGCCCAAGCAGCTTCTTTATTAACCAATAAAAGCAACACATATACAGAAGGACTTCCCACATCATCTCCCCTTTTCTCTCTAAATAGTTTACTATGTTAACTTTAACATAGTAAAATTACATATGCAGAATAGTCATCAAGCAAGAATTATAGTTACAATGTTTATATCTACTTTATCTTTTATCATAACTAAGGAAAACTATAACTATCTATTCTTCAACTCCATTAAAGATGCCAGAAGGATATAATATTACCTAAGTTAACAGGAAGTGCATTGTAAGCAACTTCCAAAACTCTAGAATTGACAGAGACATCTCACTGCCTGGACAGTCACCCAAAGTTCTTATGTAATATTGAGGCATCCATCTTCAGCAAACTTTTCTAGGCACTCAGTTTTCATGGCTGTCAAGAGATGGCTGCAGCCACACCAGGAGGGTTGGGAAGTAGGTCCATGCCTCTGCCTCTTTTGGGCGTACCCTGATCCTAGGTGCTCTGAATGTTGGTGGTCAGGAGGTCGTTCTGTGTGCTGCTTTTACTGGTTAATGAATAAAGAAACTGGCTTGGCCTACAGCAAGGTAGCACTTCGTTGGGCGGGGAAAACTAAGCTGAATGCTGGGAGAAAGGTGACATCAGAGAAAAGCCATGGAGCCGCCAGAGACAGACATCGAACTTTACCAGTAAGCCACTGCCACGTGGCAATACAGATTAATGGAGATGGGTTAACATGTGAGAATTAGCTAATAAGAAGCTAGAGCTAATGGGCCAAGCAGTATTTAATAGTTTCTGTGTGGTTATTTTGGGAGTCTGGGCAGCCGGGAAACAGGCCTCCATACTACATCGAGGCTTACTACCCTGAAGACTGGCAGCGTATGAGCATCAGGCTAGTGTCACATTGAGGATATATGTTGGGGTTTGAGTAGTAACTGGCTATTGATCAAGTCAGGCCTGAGCGGGCACTGGACTGTGGCTGATCCATGGGCATGACGCCAACAGATGTAAGCACGAGGGAGCCATAGCAGCCGAAAAACATTATGGCCTGTGTGTCTCTTTCCACAACAGAAATCTTTTAGAATACCAAGTGTGGCCAGGAAGCCATGTCACCCCACTCAGACAGGCAGAGCCGTGATGTTCATTAGACACCAACCACAGGAGGCTCATGCCTGGTGGATTAGCTCAGGAGTCTTTCAGAATACTGGAGGTGACTAAGTTCAGTGTAGACCTGAATGGGACCGTTGGGACCACAGTGTCTGTGGTGTGTGGGACCTTTAAGTCTAGAAGAACAGTAGAATTGCATGAGTCCTAGAGGAAGACTAGCTGAGGATGTAGTTTCGAGAGCTAGTCAGGGAAGGACTGAGATCTGGATCAAAGTCCCAGGGTACAGCAGCATTCTCTTCATCCCAGGGTTGACCTGGGAATTAACTGTCATGGACTATCCTGGTGTGGTGGCCCAGTGTTAAGGTCATTGGGGATGACTGGGACTCCTCATATGGCTTCTTTCCATGAATAGCACTTGCTGGTAGGGTTTGCTCTGTTGGGTGGGTAACTTGGATACGGTCATACCATAACTGTGCCAGGCCTGCCCGCCCAGGTGTTGAATACCATGGGTGAGCTGGGTGATGGCATATCTTACCGGTAATGAGATAGGATAGCTGTTCTTTGCTGTGTGTGTTGGAAATCAAAGAAAGTGGTTGATGCCACATGGCACATCATCTGTTGAACAAGCCGACCTTCAGGTTAGTTGGTGCCAGCACAGCATGAACCATATTGCTCTGTATTCCTATGAAAGACCTTCTTACAATACTGTTTTCCCCTTCAAGCCACCCCTTTTGTGTGAAGTTGCTCACACTTTGTAAGGAAGAAATCAGGAAGTCCAAAGACGTCCAGAAGCTTCAGTCAAGCATTGCAGTGTGAGTTTTAAGTGTTCCTGGGTGGAGACGGAGGGACTTGGTGGGAGATACAATTTTGATCACAAAGCTGTTTAAAAGATGGACTGCTGGAGTGTTCACTGAGGAAGGGAAAGGTCAGACGACTACTATCTTGGAGGAGGGTCAACCTGACAGGAGAGCTCCATCTCTCACCTTACGTATATGCCCAAGGAATGTGAACACAACTACACCAGTTCAGGCATCTTGGCACATGGGCAAGTACACACTGGCAGAGAACACTGGTCATGTGTAGGCAATCTGATAAATACACACAGGCACATGCTAACACGAAGAGTGCACACTTGGATACATGACTGTATACCACATGGAAGCACATTAGCACTACACACAGTTGTGTATATAGGTACACACACATTAGCACATGGCTCAATGTTTATGCTGTGTACTTGTTGGGTCTCACATGTGTCTTGGGTCCTCGGGTAACGAGTGTGGGCTTTCTGCAGGCTCTGTGGGATGGTGCAGTTCAATGGTGATGTCCGACAGAAGGTCCTTCTGCAGCTGTTCATCCTCCTTGGCCACCCTTTCCCTGTGGTGAGTGCCCACCCCACCTCAAGACCATCTAAAGGTCCGTGCTTATGTATGGCCTTTAAAGACAAGTGTGTGTTGGTGTGACTTTGAAGTAGGTTTGGAAGTAAACACAGGGTGAGATGGTTTCCTGGCGCGGGCAGCCCTGCAGCCATGGTCCACAGCTTAGCCTCTTTGTCAGAAAGGCACTTTACTGGGGTAGACGAGATCATCTGAACAGTTTGTCACAGGACACTAGCAAGAGGGACGGACTCCCAGGTAGGAGACCCTTCTGACAGAGGCTGCAGATCTTCCTTCTGCTGCATGTCTGGGCTGTGGCCAAATTCTTTTCCCTCCTTTCACGAACCTTCGTAAGACCCCTTGGGCTCCCTAGGTGGTGATGGTTTTCCTCCTGTTGACCTGCTGTTCTTGTCCCAGATCCGGAAGGCCACAGCAAGCCAGCTGTACGAGATGGTGCTCACCTATAGTGACTTGGTAGATGCAGACGTGCTTGATGAGGTCATGTCTGTGCTCAGTGACACAGTCTGGTAAGTAGGGCCTGCCTGGGCTGGTGCCACTTTTCTCCGGTCCCCCTAGCTTCTGATGGAAAGAGGGGAGACATTTCTAACTCTCAACAGCTTCACAAAAGGCTGAGGACAGACACATCCTGGGAGCTTCAGGAAAATGTTTAACGCTTACCTGTTTTTCTCCTCTTGTAAGCAAGGTGGGCAGGGTGGCTCAGAAGCTGGTGTTTTTCAGTAACTCGAATACAGGGCCATCAGGATGCCACCAAGTGGGTGTCAGTTAGCAACTTTTATTTTCCTACTCCAAGGGCCATGTGATCTTTCCTGTTTTAATGGCCTTAGAGACTTGTCTTCAAAGTCAAGAAGTAGAGAGGAGATGGTGGGGTGTACAGCCTGTGGGTGTGATTATCAGATGCTCCAGCCTGAGCCTGGAAGCAGTTACCTTATATGACCTGTGATCCAGGCATGTGCGCACAGGTGCACTTTAAGCTGGCTTGTCCCCTGTGCTAGATATACTATTTGGGAGGCACAGCCAGGTGTAGCCCAAGTTGCTGCTACTGTGGACACTGTCCAGTCAGACTGATGGAGAGGGATATTGCTGACCTCAAATGCTGGCAGGTCTGTTGGGGTAGCGAGTGAGGGTTTGTGATGTATTCATGCATGCTCCCCAGAACAGCGATCTCCATAGGAGCTCATGCTAGGATGTGCCTAGGTGAGAGCTGTGGGGGCCTGGAAGGCCAGAAGGCATTTCAAGGTCTTTGCTGTCAGTAGAAACTTAACTCAGTGCCTTCTGAGGAGACAATGGGCATTGCTTCCAACTTCCTAAAACACTCATCTTGAGAAAAGACAGCAGGGAGGGAGAACTGTGTATGCATGTGTCAGGGCTTGCATATGTGAGTGCAGTTGCCTGCCGAGGCCAAAAAAAGATGTCCAAATCCCCCTGGAGCCGGGGTTACAGGTGGTTGTGAGTTGCCCTTCATGGGTGTTAGGAACTCTGAAGAACCTGATACCTGGTTTACAGAGGATTATTTTTACTCTTACACACAAAACCTCCTTTGTACTTTTCTATTCCAAAGTCAGCAACTGAGTTCTAATGAAGCCTCTTAGCCTCAGGTCGCATCTCTTCTGTATGTTCCTAGAACAGGGTATGGGCCCTGGTATCTACTCTGGGGGAAGAAGCGGAACCATGTTGGCATAGGGGACACTCAAATGCTTTCCTTCCTAGGGACGCAGAGCTTCCAGTTGTAAGAGGGCAGCGGAATCACCTGTGTGACCTCCTTGGCGTGCCCAGACCCCAGCTGGCTACAAAGGTAACAAGTATTCTGATACATGGGGCCTGTGCTGTCCGCTGTTCTGAGCTCTGGTCTAACTACCACTCCCTGCCTGCATGTACCTCCTATTGGGGGTTCTGTTTCTCTGAGGACACCTGTCCCCTCAGGCTTCCGTGTCTCCCCTGGACTTCTGTCCCGCTGGGTCCTCAGTCCTCTTGACTGCCTGTGCTTGCCCGCTCCACCTATCTTGGCCGTGGATGTTAGCTGTGGCGTAGGCCTTGGACTCCCTGCCCTTATAAAACCCGAGCCTTCAGAAGCCCAGCCTCACGCTGGAGTCCTAAGTGAGTCAGGGACAGAGGAACATTCCAGTCAGCCAGTCCATCTCCACCCTTGGGCTTTTCCTGGCCTGTGGGATACGTCCAGCCCTAGGAGACAGTTCAGGTGTGCCTGATAGAGATGACTTTCCCACAATGCTGCAGGCCCCCATGGCGGGTATGCTGGTACACACAGGCCTTCCGTAGTCTTACTCCATCAGTTACTGACGAAACAGTGTTTGCGTTTGTCTGTTGTCCTTTAATTATGTCTGAACTTCGGGGGATGCACTCTGAAGCTGTGTTATTAACTAGGTGTTCCTACTCTGGACATCCCCTTTGCCCCGTGTTAGTGGTGACACCTGGTTAGCTTGTCTCCTGTACAGTACAGTCAAAATTATGCCTTTCCGTCATTTAATGTTTCATGCATTCATGTTTACTCTAATTACTGACAAGTTTATGTTCACAGTCTCTGTTTCCTATTTGACCTTCCTGTTTATGATTTCTTTTTCCCTTATCTGGATTTCATTTCCCATCCTGTTAACTTGTTCACTGTTCTGTCCCTGGTTACCCTGGGGCCAGCACTCTTTCTCTACACACTGCCTCCATTCCTGGCCTTGACCGCTGAACCGGGCTTGCCCTAACCCTGAGGCCTTGGTATTTAGCTGACACAGTCTTTGCTGGTCAGCTACTGTTTTTCCTGTTTTGTTTGCTTTGATGATCTGGCTTTAAACCCTGAGCTCCTGTTACCTCGTCATGCTGGGAAGGATTTTGTTCTTTCCCTCTCTTGTGTGTGCTATGCTAGGTTTGTGTGCCTGAGTCCCAACCCCGGGCCTCCCCCTTGAGAAGAGCCACAGTGTAGTCTCAGTCTCCTATGTGGAGAGCGAACTTGAGTTTTTAACTATGCTCTTTCCATTGCTAGGAAAACTTTGAACATATATGAATGTGAACAATTTAGCAACCTACTCTGTCCACCAACCTGCTGGGATCCTGGGACATCAGAGAGGGTGGGGTGGGGACTAGCCTGACGTTGCTATGTATCTTTACAGTCTGCTCCTGGAAGCTGAGCCACTGCCTGCCTAGCTGGGATGCCCTGCCCTGAGGCTCTACAAGCTTTACCATCATGGAAACTTGGTGCCACACACCTGAGAAAGGGGGCACATGCTGCTAGCTGGACTGGGAGGCCATCCACAGAGAGCAGTAGCTCTTCATGCATGCTGTCCTCTGGTGGCCTGGTCTGCCCGTACTTCTGCTGTCCTAACACCATGTGCTTCCCATTAAATCATGTCCCATACAGCCTGGCCTCTGTCTATCTCTGGGACTTATGTGAAGATCCACTGTGGGTTCCACTCCTGGTGTTCTGCTGGGTTTTAGGCACTGAGTGATTTATGTAGCATGGCAGATGGCTCACACCCTGGTGGAGAGTGTGAAGTGCTGGGCACATGCAGTGTCAGGCAGCTCTCTCCTGCCTCATGCTGAGCCAGCTACGTCACCAGCAGTACTACCATGGTCTGAGCAAGAGATCCTCAGAATCCAGTGTCCCTGTGGGACTATGGGACAGCTCTGGTCCCGAGGCCTGGATCCTTTGCACCTCCTGTCCCAGACCTACATTACCTGTCCTGCTGTGGTAGCCCCATGCCTGCCTCTTTGATCTCTCTATATCCTAGGCCTGGGAGGGCCTGCAGAACGTTGCTCATTAAGCTTTTAGCCTCTGAGGAAGGAGGGAGGGAGGGAGGGAGGGAGGGAGGGGGGGAGGGAGGGGGAGAGAGAGAGAGAGAGAGAGAGAGAGAGAGAGAGAGAGAGAGAGAGAGAGAGAGAACACACAAGTACTCTGTGAGCTGAAAAGCAGAAAGAGTAGCTAGAGGCTGTGTGCCCAAGGCTGTGTCCCTGCGTCTAGTAATGAAATTTTGGTGGTAGCAGGGCAAAGTAGATAAAAGGCCACAAGAAACCTAATAAAGCTGGAACTCCACAGAGCTGTGTTCTCAGCACTGGAAGATGGAAAATCTGTCCTCATAGGAAGGAACTCTGGCTCTTGCTGGGTCTTCACTGCGCTGGGTGAAGAGAAACATCCAGGAATGGTGGTGCACACCTTTCATCCCAGCAGAGGCAGGCTGGGATGGCCAGTCTGGTCTGCACTGTGAGTTCCAGGACGACACAGAAAAACCTGTCCCAACAAAAACAGAAACCCTGGGTTGATGATCCATCACCATATAAACGGGGTGTGGTGGTAGGTCCCTAGGATCCTAGCACTTGGAAGGATCATCTCTGAGGAGGCATACGGAGCATTTTAAGCTTGGCTGGGATATAGGAAACCCTATCCCTCCCCACTGCAAAAAAGTTAAGAGGTAGAAATGGTCAGAGATTAGGGTAGGAGCTGGAGAGATAGCTCAGTGGTTAAGAAAGCAGAGTAAGCTTGCAAACAACTTAAGTTCATCCCTAGCATCCATAAAACCATCTGTAACTCCATTTTCAGGGGAGTTCAATACCTTTGGCCTCAGCAGAAACTACACTCACGTGTAATATTTATAATTTAAAAAAAAACCAAAACTTAAAAGACAGATTAGGAACAAAAAACAGAAGAGCTTCTGAGAGAACAGCAGAAGCAAAGGTCCTATATGGATGAGGCCCTTGCTCAAGACAGAATTCTGCAAGGTCAGAAGCTACCCAGGAGGACAGCTGGTAAGTCCATATGTTGTATCCCTGCTTCCCTGCTTCCCCAGACTAGGAATGTTCATGGTTAGACAACCAATCCTTGGGGGTGGGGGTGGGATCTGAGCTGGCACCAGGTCTACTGGGTGGGTAAAATTACCGTTAAGAAGGCAGATGGTAGCACAGTGCTTAGGACATTAGAGTTGAGGAAGACAGATCTGCATTATACTGAAAAATTATTGTCAGCTTGGCTAAATCATGTGTATGGTGTATGTCTTAGTTGGGGTTTACTATTGCTATGAGGAGACATCATGACTATTGCAACTCAAAACATAATTGCAGGGGCTCACAGTTCAGGGATTCAGTCCCTCATGGCAGGGAGCATGGCGGCATGCAGGCAGGCATGGTGCTGGAGAAATAGCTGAGAGTCCTACATCTTGCAGGCAACAGGAAGTTGACTGACTCACTGGGCAGTGTCCCGAGTATATAAAACCTCAAAGGCCATCCCCACAGTGACACTTCCTCAAGAAGGTGTGGCCCAGATTAAAGATAGGACCACCAGCCTCAAGGTCTGGATTAAAGGCCTGAGTCATCCATCCAGCCTCTAACAAGATCACACTTCCTACAACAGGGCCACACTTCGTAATAGTGCCACTCCCTGTGAGCTTCTGGGGGCCAAATACATTCAGACTACCACAGTGTAACTACCACTTAAGAAAGCGGGCTGTAGTAATTCAGTGCAGTCTCCATGTGATCCCCAGCTGAAAGCAGTGATTTCTGTGGGTGAACTTGGAGCAGGAGAAAATGTCCTCATGTGGGCAATTTCCTTTAGGATACCAAACTAGGGAGAAATGCATGGTAGCTAAATATGGGGCTTATTATACAGGTAAAATTTCTTCAAATGGACAAGTGAGGTAGGAAGGGGTCTTAGTCCTGTGACCTGAGTGAGGGTGGGGTGTAGAAAACCCAGACACCAGGTGATCCTGCTGACCCGCCAGGAGCTGCTGAG
Organism: Myodes glareolus; assembly: GCF_982192425.1. Lineage (NCBI taxonomy): Eukaryota > Metazoa > Chordata > Mammalia > Rodentia > Cricetidae > Myodes > Myodes glareolus. The sequence continues at coordinate 496,813 of NC_142034.1, read as the reverse complement.
GAAGGTATCACAGCAGCAGCAGAGAGAGTCTTAACTTGAAGGAACAGTGAGAAAAAGGAGGACAGGCTATAACGAACATCAATAAGAAGGGAGATTGGTGGCACAGTGGGAGTGCATTCGAGTCCCCGTTTAAAGACAAGACTAACTTGGAGGGACACAGACAAAGGGTGGGAAGGCTCAGCCTTGGAGAGGGAGATGTCAGAGCTTTAAACCTTGGACATACATGAACGTACTAACAACGTTTAAGCCGGGCACACGTCTGTAGCCCACCGCTCAGGAGGTGGAGATAGGAGGGTGAGTTCAAAGCCAGCCTGGGCTACACAGTAAGATGCTATGTCAGTAAATAACAAAGTAAATCAGGAAGAGCAAAGTCAACCTACCATCTGGGGTGGGCACTTAAATTGAGAGGCAAAATTTTATCATTTAATGTGAAATGCCCCTGACAGGCTTGAGTTTGATCATTCTCTCCCAGTTGGTGGCACCTTTAGGAATTGGGGCCTAGCGTGAAGAAGCTGGATGATGGGGTTTAGAGCCTGGTCCTCTCTCTACTTTCTACATTTAAGACATGAGAGGGTGAAGAATCCTAGCTGCAAAGAACAACGCCCAACAACGCCTACCATGACGGACCGTACCCTGAAACCACGAGCCTATATATCCCTCCAGAAACTGCTTCTTGTTTGGTATTTGGCCACAGTAACGAGAAAAGTAGCTAGTACAGATGGTTTGAAAAATGAAGAAAAGTTTGGCTTAATAGACATTTCTAGAATCTAGAAGCCAGAACTTTGATAATATAAACAGACTCCTGCTTTTAAAAAGTAAAGTAGTATTTTAAAAATTACCAGTTGGTCCAGGTTACCAAATGCAGGAAATTTGCCTAAAGTGGTGCTTAGAAGATTGAGGCCTCAAGTTGTGTAGCAGAAATGAAAGGGTGAAAACTAAGGAACAGAATGGGAGGGGAGGAGCTGGAGGAAGCAGAGAGTGACTGACAGTTGTCTGTGGAAGGGAGTAGAGCAGACAAGGCACCTGGCGGCAGCCTCAGCTGAAGTGAACGAAGTCCCGGCCTTCCTGCAAGTTCAGTGACTTCAGGTTGTCTTCAAACGCACCCCCTGTGAGGTCCTGTGGGAGGAGGAGATCCAGCTCAGTCAGGCTTCCTCTTGCTCTCGACTGCTGTGGGGACTGGATTGGGCCCACTTACCCTCCCCTGCCAGGTGGCTCACAGTGAACTCCCGTTCCTCTGCTGATTAGGGGAGAGGCCTGAGGGAAACCAAAGGCCAGTGAGCTGCAGCTGGACTGCTGCTATATAGCTGTGTTGGTCACAGTAGGGTGAGGTACTGAGAGGCACCCTTGCCGTCTGGCCTTGGCCCTCTCCAGAGGGCAGTTAAGGTACTTTTCTGATTTGCCTTTCCCTCCTGCTATTCGGGGAACTTTGTCTACTCTTTGCAAGATCTGCCAAGTGCCTACCCTGTGACTCTTCTTACCTGTCACCCCCACCCCCAGTCCCCAAAAAGGGAGCAAGGCCCATGATCTTGCTAAAGAATAGTCCAACTAGTGGCATCTGGAAGGATGTGGAAGGAACCGCTTTGTTCCTCTTAAGGCATCTGTCTTTTGGCCAGCACAACAGCTAGGCTGTGGCACTGACCCTACCTTGTCCCATCATTGCTGCTGGTGGTCGGAAACACTTGAGTGAATTGGGCAGTAGTGGCGTACACCTTTAATCCCAGCATTTGGAAGGTAGAGGTAGGTGGATCTCAGAGTTCAAAGGCAGCCTGGTCTACAGAGTGAGTTCCAAGACAGCTAGGGCTACAAAGTGAAACCCTGTCTCAAAAAAACAAAAAGTGAAAGAAAAACATCTGAGTGAGTTGCCTGGAAAAGCAGAAATGTCCACAGTGGCCACACCTGCCGCCCTTCCTCTTCTCCCTCTCACTTCCCCTCCTTTCCCTTCCACAGTCAGAGAAGTTATCGGGCTTGGGCCAGGGTAGGTAGAGTCTGCCCCCATGAGACTTAACAGTGTTGGACACAGAACTACTCACTGGATGCTCCTGTGTTTAACATGATCTGAGAGAGTGAGAGAAGGCATGAAGGGAAGGGGTGTCTGCAGGACACAAAGCCAGCAAGGGCTAACACCGGAGTTGTAGAGGACTCTGCCAACGTACTCCAGAGGAGAAATTCCCGTTATAAACATGGCAGAGTGAATCTAAATTACACCAGATGAGTGGTGCTCAGCTTTAAGTCAGACTACCCCACACCACAGCAAGATAGTTCTCCAAAAGGGTATACAGGCCGTCCAATACGGTTGGCCGTTGGAGGTGTCACAACCGGACTTCTCTCTTAGGACAAACCAGAGGAATGGAGCTCACAGCAGCATGGCTAGTGACTCCCACAAGCCATGGTCCTGACATGCCAACCGGACCCAATAATCTATACCACATAGATGCTGAGAGGAATCATAAGGACAAAAAGTTGGGATCTGTTCACAGATGGCCACATGAGTGGCAAGCAGACGGTCCTACTGTGCGTACACAGTGCTATACAGATGCCAAGAAGGTGTTCTGCTGGCTGGGGCCATCATGCTGTGAGCCCCATGTGGTGTCTTGCTACTGCCCATAGCTCTTCTGAGCCTGGACGTACTACGTAGGGTACTTTGGACACTTGGTCCAGCCCCTTGGAACAACATCTGCACTGTTCTTAAGGAGGCTGTAACTCTGCCCTGTGAGCACACATCCTCTCTTCTAATAAAGCTACTTACGAAAAGAGGTGGATGGCTAAATGTGACCTGTAGGCCAGTGGTCGCCAACCTGTGTCGAGCCATCTTCTGTGTGTCATGGGCCACAATACAGCAGTTCACTTAAATAAATATAAAAATAGCCTCCCTTCCGTGGTGAGACCCTGGAATGTGAGCAGAAATGATCATCTCAGCCTTACCAAGAGAAAGGGCTGCCTAATGTGAGGCTGGGACAATTAGACGTACCAAACAGATTAACTAGGGATTCCTAGTTAACCTTTCTATCAAAATAACTTCTCACCGTATCACAGATAGCAGAAGTCCTAGACATAGGTGTGGGCCGTCCTGTGTAAACCACATGATCAAGAATATCCATCTCAGAATGAATCAAACTTCCAACGAGGGGGAAAGTCAAATAAGGTAAGTTACTCTAGATGGCAAAATACACCATCCACTTATAAATTAAAATTCTGGAATGAGAGATGGCCTCAGTAAAATGCTTGCTGCACACGCATGCGGACCTATGTTCAGTCTCTGGCACCACTGTGAAGGCTGGTGTGGTGGTATACACCTGCATGCCAGCAGTGGGGAATTGGGGACGGAAGAACCCCTTGGGTGTGCCTCCCAGCTAAAGAGTGAAAGAGCCTGTCTCAATAGTGATGATGATGATGTAGAAAGCAACAAAAGCCAGTATCAACCTCTGACCTCCCCTAGCATACACAAATATACCACACACACAAAGAATATTCAAAATATGTAACACATCACAGGTAGGTCCATCTTTCCTACTGTGTTAAAAGAAATGCTACAGACTGCTAGAAGATGCTTGGTACGCTGTGGAAACAGCTAAGGAGGGGCTTTTCTCTCCCACAGTGTCATGCGCTCAATGCTGTTAGGTACCTGTTTCCAGGTGTGACTGTTATCTGCTACTGTGTGACATGACTCCATAGGAGACACAAACACATAGACGTGTCTCACTTTCTGGGGGGCTAGAACCAAGGCCTAACCCTGTAATGACCGGAAATGAGCTGTCACAGATTGGAAGCCATGGGTCGAAACACGGGCTGAAGTTCTACCTGTGGCCCACCCCTATTATCCCTGCATGACCCAACGTGCGGGGAAAGCGGCAATTGGAGGCTGAGCTCCCACCATAACCATCACTGGTAACACAGGGTGACAGCGCTATCTTTGAAGCTGGTAATACCTTGTCCTGTGGCTGCTGACATTTAGGGTGGCCATGCTCGCTCTCCTGGTAGATGTCTGGAAATTCCCATTAGGACTTTGAGAGAGACAAACTATCCAAGAATAAAAGGTGTCAAGCAAATAATAAACAGCTTACCAGCACTTGCCGTGAGACCTTTAGGGATAAAACTCCCCTGGACCCAAACCTGGAGCGGGATGGTGGGTGGCTCAGAGGCCAGTGATCAGCAGATACAGTTTGACAAGAGTGACTGGGGTACAAGGTCTGCTTAGCTCTGCCTCAGCCTGCACCCAGAAGCTTCTCAGTGAAAAGACAAGCCCATTTTACTACAGTGAGGAAAAGCCATGGACGGATAAGGCCACTGACCCACGAGCAGGACATACTAGCCCTCTACAGCCCAGTACACATCCCTTCCAGGTGGATGCTTTCTGCTAGTAAACATGACGTTCTGTCTAAGGAAGAACTCCCTATGCAGGATCATCATCAAATCAGTTAATGTCACCCCATTAAAGAGTTCTGGGAATAATATCTGAAGAGCAGACTCCTGAGAGAGGGAATGTCTGCCACATGCTTGACCAGCCAAGAAACAGTGTCCAGAGCAGATGAGGGAAGGTTAGCCCTAGCTCCACCAAGAACCTTGCTGTCCCATCATTGTTAGCTTGGCACAGCTGTTTCCTGGAGAGACTGTGGGATTCTGTGTAACACTGACCTCAGGTAACCTTGTTTTCCACAGAAACAGGATGCTTGGCACCTATGTCCACATGACCAAAAGCGGAGAAACCAGATGAACCAAAGCAGGGTCCTGTGGCCCCACTGGTCACCACCAGGCTGTTACTCTATGTGGGCAAGGCTGCCCTTTGTGTAACATGAGCCACAGCACCTTGAACATGGTGGCTGGGCTCAAACAATGACTTTGAGAACAGCTTTAGGAGGGTGTTACCAGGCGTGCCCACCTCATCCCCTACCTCTAACCTAGCTCAGGGTGTTTTTATGGCCACGGGGTAAGACCTGTCCCCTCCAGTGTTATATTCCTCTCTAGTGCTGGGATTAAAGGTATATACCACCTGCCACCTGGCCTCTATGGCTAACTAGTGTGGCTGCTGGGATTAAAGGTGTGTGCCACCACTACATGGCTGACTAGTGTGGCTTTGCACCCTGATCTTCAGGCAAGCTTATTTATTACAACACAAATAAGATACCATCATAGTTGGTTTATAAGAAGGATATAGGTAGCGGGCTATGCTCCAGTGCCCATGGTCAGGGCCCTTGGTTTTAGTTACTTGATCAGAGTAGGAAAGCACCGAGGAGCCCCACAACCAGAGCCAACACTCACCAGCTTCACACAGATGACAAAGGGTGACCGGGCGGCTTGGAAATGCAGGATGGGGACCTTCGGCTTGGGTCTCTCCTATAAAGATGGTGTCAGCCATGAGTCACTAGGGCATCACACAGAAGGAACTCCCTGGAGCCCGTCCTAACCATAGCCTCTACTCACAGTAGCTTGTGGTCAAGTAGCTGATGGGAGTCTTGGGCCAGTCGGGGCAGGACAGGTGGTTGTGTCCTGGATTCTGGCAGCCCCAGCCACCTGACAGCCACAAGGACCAACTCTGGTATGCCAACATTGAGGCCCATACTGAAGGAACATGTAGCGGGTTCCCCAAGGACAGGGGCAGAGTCCTAAGGGGTCCTGGAGACTCTTTGAGGGCTGAGGGCTACATTTTTGGGCAGAGCCAAAAATGCCAAAGTATAAGGGAAAGCTGGCATGGTATGGATGATCCTCCCCTCTAAGGTGCTTTGGTGCTCTGCCACACGGCTACATTACCTGAGACTCCTCATGGCAGTAAAAGCCCTTTCTGATCTTGTTCTCATCAACATCACAGAAGGCCACCACCTGGGAGTGAACACGGGCCAGCAGGTCAGATGGTGGTTACGGGTGTATGATAAAGACATGATAGGATTGAGGGAGTCAGGATAGTGGCCAACAGGATGAGGAGGACAGGGTCCTACCTTGCACCGACTGGCTGCTGTCAGGCTGCGGTATAACCTACGCCCCTGCTTGCCTGCATTCCAAATGGTGAAGGATTTCCAACGGGGTAGGACTTGTTCCTCTAGGAAGTGGACTCGGTGGGTCCAGATGGTAATTCTGTAGCCAAGTAGAGGGGAAAGCTAGGGCTAGCCAGATGTTGTGGGCTCCAGAGTCACCTTACCCATTAGCCCTGGGGACACACATGAATGGCTCAAGTATATTTAGGCTTACCCTGTTTGAGGGTGGGGGCACATGAAGTCTAAACCAAGGGAGATCTGGCTCTATGTGCACACCACTGTCTCAGAGGTCACCATGAGCCACTATGTAAACCAATGCTCTTTGGGAAGCCTTTAGCCATATTGATCGTAATTTCTATTTGGGACCCTGAGAAATATAAACTGTGGAGAGGATGGGGCCTCTCCACAGCTGCCAGTTCCACCAGCACACGAGTGTCTCCAGTATGTGGCAGGTATGTATACGTGTGCACATATAGGAGGGTTCATGCAAAAACCAGTGGTTGGCATCAGGTACCTTTATCATTCTCTACCCTACCTGAGACAGGGTTGAACCTGGAGCTCGCCAACTCAGCAAGACTACAGCAAGCTTCAGGGATCCTGTTTCCCTTCTCGGCACGGAGGTTAAAGGTGTGCATTGCCTTAGTTTTTTATGTGGGTGCTAGAGATTGAACCTGGCTCTGTCGGTGAAGTGCCTGCTGCAGAAACATGAGGACCTAAGTTCAATCTCCCCAGGTTCCAAATTCTAAATGTGGCAACTAGTCCTTTGGAGCTGGTGAAAAGGTGTCACAGTGGACCAAATCACCCCGATCTAATTTCACAGAGGAAGGTCTGGGCAAACAGGTCATAGTCACACTAGGAAATAAACTTTCTCCCTTAGATGTCCCTTTCTGGGCACAGGCAGACTTGCCCCTCATCTGAGGGCCTCCCAGACCTAGCACGCTATCCTTTGGATGGTGCCTCCCTGTACTCAGGGCTGCACCTCCTGATGTCACTGCCCACATCAAAGCATGCTTTGCCTGTTCAGCATTTCCGAGACCTCCTGTGTGAAAACACTCTAATTAGGGTTGTGCCGAGCTCAGTGGTTTTGGTAGGGGATTCCCTGGCGGTTCTGGGGAACAACATTTAATCCTGAACCCCAGCCAGTCCTCTCGATGGCTGCAGTGCCCCCTTTATAAGAGAGAGTCACACACAGGACATGCTTCAGCCCCAAACACATACCTCTCTACAGCCATACTGTCATCCAAGGAAAGGGAAGATCCTTGATCTCACATCAGACCTCAAGCAAGGGTCAGATACTTCACACCAATGTCATAAGCCAAGAAAGGCCCTTCTGATTTCTATCTCTCAGCAAACTTTAGAGTGGTGGTCCCAGCCAGTTTCAATATGTGAGCAGAAGGGTAGAGTCAAAGGCAAAAGATCAAGACTTGCCTTTTGAGGCACCCCCAGCAGAGGTGGTGACACACACGTCTGTCTGCTCTGCCTAAGTGTGGGTGAGGGTTCTTGACAAAATGAGGTTGAAGCAACCCCAGGCACAGGCTTCTCAGACCCTGTGAGATGCCAGCAGACCAACCTCCATCTCACTGTGAGATGCCAGCAGACCAACCTCCATCTCATCCTAGCCCCAAGTGCCCCCACTTCTCTTCTGCCTCCAGGAGGGACCTTTGCAGGAAACCTGTGTGGAGACAGCCCACTGTGAGGGTTCATGGACATATCAACACAGGAGTTGCAGCAGGGGCTATGAGAGACCTCTATGTCTCAGGTTCCTCAAGGAATGTCCTGCCTAGCAGCTGCTTATCCTTACTTGACCTCTGAGGACACCCTGAGAGTTTGTTCCTTGGTCACTACAAGAGGTCTGTTTTGGTCAGTCCCTGAGCAAGATGTGATGTAGACTGTATGCATCAAATCCATGAGGGTATATGCACAGTGCTCTTGTGCAGTATATGTGCACACTTGCCATGACTGCCCATGTGCCTTTCTGCATGTATGTATGTGGCATGGTCATAGGTAAGTAAACACGTACAACAGCAGCTCCTGCTAGAGACTAAGCATGGAAGATGTGTTAGTGAGATCCTGCCCACGCACTTGCTGGGTCCACTGGGAATCTGTGTGAGAAAAATCTCTGATCCTGCTATGCTCCGTCTGTGAAGCTTACTTGCAGGATGGTGGGTTTAACTGGGCAGTGAAGTCAACTTCACTGGGCACCAATGATTTTATACAGCAATCCCAAACCAGGACTGGGCTCTAGCTGTAAGGCCTTTAGCATCCTGAGTTTTGTTAGGTGGCTTCTAGTGTGTGTGTGTGTGTGTGTGTGTGTGTGTGTGTGTGTGTGTGTACAGTTATTAAAAGGTGTGATGCAGAAACTGCTGGACATCTGGGCCTTGCTAGAGCACCTCGCACTGGTCTTGTTTCTCCTAGGAATCTGCCTGAAGAACAGGCCATCTGGCACCCAGCAAATTTGTCTCTTTTTGTTAAGAAACCATCATCTTAGAGCTGGGATCAACAATTAAGGGAACTGATTTTCTTGGACCCAAATGCCTACATTGAGGCTGAAACATCACAGACTCCGTCCGTACTGTACCACCCCACAAGAGTCCATGGGTAAGCAGTGGCTGGTGGGGTGGGAAAGGCCCCTATTCCCAGAAGGCATGGGCACTGGTCAGTAGCATCTGTGGCCAGAAACAAAAGGCTATAAAAATCTTGCTAGAGGCACACAGGGGATGGCCCACCTGTCCTGCCAGTTACCACAGCAGCCGTATGTCAGCATAAGCCGTCTTGGGCTGATTACCAGGGGTCAGGACATGTCTGGTCCCCTCATCCCTACTTTTGAGGTACATCTTGTTGCTGCACTTATCTGGGGAAAGGACCCCATTTAGTTCTCTCCAAATATTTGACAAAAGCACAAACCCAGCATCATACTGCCAGGTAATAGAACAGGTCAGAAACATACTTCTCTACAGACCTCAACTGTGAGAATGGGAAGCAAACAGCTTGCAGAATATTGGCAGCCTGGGTATCATAGAAGGTTAAACATGTTGTAAGATAAAAGAACCCTCAGTGAAAGCATAAAGGCACCAGAAGAAGTGGCAACAGTCAGTTCAGCAGCTCACAAGTTTAAGGGATGCTTGATTTCCTGAAGGTGCTATTCTCCTCTGTGTCCTTTGGTATCTGAGGTGTTACACACATGCACAAAGATAAACGACACAAATTCAGGCCATTCTGAGCTTGAAATAAAAACGACAGAATCACGGTATTGCCACCTGAAGACTTCTGATAGATTAGAGAACCAACTCTCAGGCGAGCCTCACGTTATAATTACAGCTGTTATCCCGGGAGGTGGTGCAGCTCACAGCTCAAAGACTTTAATCCGACACAGAAACTCACATTAGATCACTTATTTTTATGCTGTGGGTGGCAAAGCTTACTGTGAAAACACAAAGGCATGAACTCTGTCTACACAGGCCGCTCTGCTGAGGGCGTGAGGAGTGCCTGCTGGGTGGGCTGCAAGCCACCACCCAGGAGTCGAGCCTCCCAGACAAGCATGGGAAGGACCCCCCTTATACAAATGACCGCATGATCTCAAGGCGTCTCACGCTCATGTGGCCCACAGAATGATGGGAGAGGAGTGTAGTGTTTCGGCCAGCCAGTAGAATCGGTACTGGAAACACCTGCAGCTTGGTTCCCAGATAGTTCCCACAGTGTTCTGTCACTAATTTCTACCTCTATCAGTGGACACTGGGAAGGGGTTCCTTCCTGGGAGAAACAGTGCTGTGTGTTTTAATGCAGATATAGTTTACACAGGAGGATGTAAACCTATACTAGCTGATTTTTAAAACAGCTGTACTCTTGGTCTGTATCTGTTTCATTCGCACTGCTGAACCTAGGTTGCTAATGTGACAAGGTTCTAGTGAGTACATATGGTCCGTCGCCCATCGCCTGTAATACCTGTCTCATACACAGCACAGACTCAAGAGTTAAGATGCTCTCTCTTTTATACTAAGAGCAAGCCCAGTTCCACACCTTTAATCAGTGGGCTTGGAGGGCCAAGGACGGACGGCCCGCACCAAAGAAGAGTGAAAAGGGGTCATCGGGTACGGAGGGTCGTTAGCCCATCAGATCTTTTCTTGGGTCCCATGGTGAGCTGCGCTAGGTTAGAGCAAATGAGGACAAAGCTGAGAGCAAGCCTTCACCTCACACCATCAGGAAAACTGGTATTTGGCTTTGGCACGGATATTTCCTGACCTCTGGAACAGGACATCCAATAGTCCTGAAGGACTTACTATGAGGTGCTATGGTATACTCCGACACACCCCTTACCTCCTCAGTGGTATTCCCTACACCCCACCATTATGAGCTTCATGAAGTCCTGACTCCACCAAATCACACCAGTGGCTTACAAGTGATCTGGGCCCGGCCACACCGGCACCTTACCCGTCCTTGCCGTCCCAGGTATTGCCAGAACTTGGTATGTCCTACTTACTCAAGGACCGAATGTGTGGCTGCATACAGGTGATAGCGGTAGAGGAGCAGGTTGTGGTCCACACGGAAGACGCCACCCCCCTTTCCTAAGGTGCTCATAGAAGAACAGCAAGTCCTCTGGTACCCCCTGAAAAAGCCAGAGGACAGAACTCACCATGCTGGGTACTGATCCAGGCCGTTAGGAGCTGTAGAGGGGTGTTTTGTTCAGAGCCAAGGATGGTGGCTCTTGTGGCCCCAGTGCTCACGGGATCGCTTGAGCCCAGAAGCCAGGGCTCAGCCTGAACACCACAGCCAGACTTTGCCCCAATAAAAGAATCCACTGTTGACACTCAAGGGTGATGTAGGTGGGTGCAGGTCACATGAAAGAAATGGAGATTAGTAACATGTTTCCTCAGCAGGTGAGGGATGAACTCTAGGGAAGACATGAGGATGAAACAGAGGGTAGGTTGTGTGTGGATCTGAAGTCCAGTCCTGCCTTAAATTCTACTTTGTGGGGCAGAAGAGATCTTGGGGCAAACTATCAACAATCAGTGAGCACAGAGCTGCATGGCTTTGGAAAATGGAAATCTCATCAATGTGGCAAAAAAAAAAAGGTGGGGGATTGTTAGCTAGTTTCCCAGGAGGCCCTCAATGAGTTGCTGAAAGGGGAGCAGTGGGGTGCATCAGAAGGCAAGGATATCCCACCTGAGCGCAGTCTGTTACAAGGTTGTATTTTAACCTCATGGTCAGAAGGGGGCGATGTTGAGCCATGAACCAGGAAATGAGCAGAAAAGACAGGGAGGTGAAAAGTACACTTGTCTCAAGCAGAACAAATACTGCCATGATGAAAATTCACTTCCTCCCACACCAAACACCAATGTGCTCACAAACAAAACTTGAGACAGGTCTCTGAGCTGTATCTACAGCCTTAACAAACAGGAAGGTGTGGCGGTGGGGACATTTTGGATGGAAAAATCAATACCCACTCAAACTGGTTTCAAAACAGAGAGTAAATAACACAAAACAGATCTGAGGAAGGGCTTAGCTCAGACTGGGGTCAGGCTCACCAACAGAGATGTTGCTTGGGGGTGAGAGTGTTCACTACTGCTAGGCAGGGGCTGGAGGACAGCATGGCCATATGGCCTGATAGCCAACTCCCTGCAGGATACAAGCCAGCCCTGGCTCATTTTCACAAGTAGGTGAAGGTATGACCTGAGGACTCAATAGACCCAGAGATAGAGACAATGAAGCTAACACCTTCCTTATCACCTACAGTTTCCCACCAACAGCCATTAATGTAAGCTGAGGTACCGTGAGCCCACAGCCAAGATGCACCAGAGAAGTTGTGGCTCCGAGGATGTTCACCAAAACCCACTGCAGTTAGCACAATGGTGAGAACCACAGGGTACTGGAAAGTGTAGTGGGGTAAACTTGTATTTTGATAAATAAATCTTGCCTGAAGACCAGAGGCAAAGCTAAAGCCACTAGAGGTCAGGCAATGATGGCACACACCTTTAATCCCAGTACCCACACTAGTTTGCCACAGAAACCAGGTGGCACACGCCTTTAATCCCAGCCCTAGAAAGGAATATAAAACGGAAGGAGACAGCTCTCAGACACAGTCTCATTCTGAGATTCCTGGACGCAGGATCGTCACGTTGGACTGAAGAGAGGTAAGAGTCAGGGACTGGCTGTATTGTTTTTCTGACCTTCAGGTTGTGAACCCCAAGTTCTGTCTCTGAGTTTTTATTATTCATGCTACAGGAAAGAGTCTGAAGTGATTTCCTGAAAACTCTGGCCTTATCGGTGCCCTGCAGGCAACCCCGCCCCCAGCCACCACCTAGAGGAACCCAGAGAGAGCCCAAGTTCTACTGGGTAGCCTTACCTGTCCTCCTTCATCAAACAGGCCCACATGGGAAAACCAGGCCCGAGAGCAGAACCACGTGGGCATGATCACCGTGGGGCCATGGGAGGTGAACACCTAAGAGAAATCAGCACCAATGTCATTGATAGGAAAGACCAGCTTGTCAGGAACAACCTACAGCCTGTTACTCACGTGTCATTAAGAAAGTGACAAAAGAATTTATGCCCCTTTCTTTGTGGGAACAGGATTCACAAGACAGACAGGAGGAAATTAACCCAGGCAATCCCAGGTCCCCACTCTGCAGCTGATGCTCACTGCTAAGCACATTAGGGAACCCTCTGCTTATGCAGGAGGTGAAGCTGTATGTGGGGACCGACAGTAAACACACTGCTTCTAACTGCAAGAAGAGAAATCGGAAGGAGCACGAAAGGATACCAACCACGACTAGACAATGACACGCAACATGGCTTCCCGGAATGACATAAATATCAGAACTGACTCAAGACACAAAACCTGAGTAATTTCTAATAGCTTGAGACTTCCCACAAAAAAAGTCATGGCCAGGTGGGTCTCTGGTGAACACTGCTTAAAGAACCAGCACCCTCTTCACAATCTCCTCCTAAAACAGTTCTGCAGAGTCCTTTGAAGTCACTCTATGTAGCCAGGGTCACCGGATCAAAGCAGCACACGTAAGTGATCCTTATGAACAGAGCCACAAAAATGCGTCACAGAATAGAACCATACTCACAAGTAGGTGGTATTTACCCCCAGGATAAACGCACCAAAAACAGACTGAGGGCGAGAGCCTAGATAGATGCTGTAGCATCTGGTAAAGCCCAGAGCTCTGCCAAGAAGAGCCCTGGGCTGTTGAGAGCATTGGCTGATATATATTGTACACAAAACCCTGGCACCAAGTCTGGTGCTCCACAGAACTCAGTTAAGGTCGGTGCCTCCACTGCTTAGGACTTTAGGGTTTGTCATGTACTTGGAACATACCCATCCTTTTTCATACACCGCCCCGCCTTCTTAGTAGCCAGCTCCTACGCATCCTGACCAACATGTCGTTAGTTAAAAGGCCTTTCCCGGGACGCCCTCCCTAGACTTTCTGTCATCATACTGACATGCAAGTATCTATGATTGGCCTCTCAGCACTGGCTGGAGCTTCCTGAGGGCAGAGAATGCCCAGAGAGCATCTCTCCTGGGAGGAAGATTTCAATACGCTTGCGTTACCTTGACTACAAATGGTCTGGGCCCAGTCTCAGCTGAACTCAGGACGAATGTCTGTATCAGAAAGGTAAAAGAGCAGCCAAGTCTTGTTGGATGTGGTAACTCACATCTATAACCTAGGCACTGGTGAGGTACCACAGCATGTCAATGTATACATACATATCAATGAATAAACAATAATTTTTTGAAATTAGGTTTAATGAATAAAGGTCCTTTTCACCAAGCCTGATGGCTTGAGTCCAACTCTGGAAACTGACATGGTAGGAGAAAACAGCCTCTCTCAAGTTGTCCTCCGACCTCCACATACAGGTAATAGAAGAAGCATGCTTATAATAGAATCAATGGATCAATGTTTAAACAATCTTAAAACCACACCTGTAATCTCAACACTCAGGAGGCTACAGCTGGATGATCAGGAGTTCAAGGCAAGCCTTGGCTACATGAGACTCTAGTTCAAAAAATTATAAATAAATTAATTAAAAAAACAAATAATAGTCAGTTCTCAAAGACAATGGTTATGGACTGAAGCATATCTAAGCCAGGTATGCCCTTGATGGGGAAAATGCCACAATCCTCGTAAGGAAGATACACAGCCCTAACTCCTGTGTCACCTGCTTCAAGAGTCTGTCCTGATTAGCGGTCTCCTTTCTCTGCTATCCCAGTCAGTAGCAGGAGGGCTCTCCAGTGGGGTGTGTCTAGGTGTGTCTTTGGCACAATGGCCACCTCACCACCACCACTCAACAAATCTCTATAGCTACAGTGTCCATTTGAGTGGTGAAGGTCATCTACGTTGCTAGGTTGCAGGGTATGGTGGCTGAGCAGGCCTGCTATCTGTGGTGACTACTACACCACATCCCAGGGTTACACCAAGAAAAAGCATCAAAGGGACCCTTGCCAATAGTCTAGTTCCCACCTCCCTGAAGTCTGGCTCAGCCCCTGATGGAGGGATAGCCTTCTAGCTTTTGTTCCAAGGATATGGCCGTCAAAAAGAAATGAGGCTGCTTCAATAGGGAGTCAGGGAGATTGCTCGGACCGGCGGGAAGTGGGGGGGGGCGCACAGGGGACAGGGCAGACACTGACATCTGGGGGAGCCAGGATCTAGGAGTGCCTGGATAAGTTTCTATGCCTATCCTCAGCAGCTTGAGCAGATGAGGGAGCCATGGGCAAAGGGCCATGCCAACATCGCTGCTATGAAAGCCGTCTTCCCTTGGGTAGTTCCAGTCCATGGGAGTCACTGATACCAGACAATTGATGATCAGACAGATGTTGGAAGAGGAAGGAAGAATTTTTCCAGATTCTTATCAAGGGTCCAAGTATCTGGCAGTTTGGGTAACACCCACTCACACAGAGGTGCCACACGGAGGGTGCTCAAACAAAGTCTGTGTGCTCCGATACTGAGCCACAGACACTAGGGCCCTGGAAACCCTAAAAGCAACCACTTTCAGGCTTCAGGATTCAATCCATAAGCATAAACCTCAGCTCCCTGGCTTTTTTTCTTTGTGAGACAGGGTCTCATTATGTAGCTCTGGCTGTCTTAGAACTCACTATGTAGACCAGGCTGGCTTCAAATTTACAAAGATCTACCTTCCTCTGCCTTCCAGGTGCTGGGATTAAACACATGTGCCACCATGCCTGGCTCTGTATCTTTTAAAGACTTATTTTATGTATATCAGTATTTTGCCTGCACGTATGTACGCCCATCCACCATGTTTGTGCCTGGTACCCTCAGGGGTCAGAAGAAGGCATTGGATAGAGAGGGACTGGAGATACAGATGGTTGTGAGGTACCCTGTGGGTGCCGGGAATTGAACCTGGTTCTTCTGCAAGAGTGAGTGTGTTTAAGCTTTCTAGCTCCTATTTCTACTTCTCGACAGAGAGGAATAGTGGGGTTTGGAGTCCAGGACCTTCTCATTTCTTTCTGAGCCTCAAGGATCCTTTAGAACGGAATTTGGGGCATCTTGTGGATTCCAGGAACCACTGACCAAGCACTAGCCCCACAGGGACAATGAGCTGTAGATGCTATTCAATACAGAGTTATCTATATGGTTTATTTATTTTGGGGGAGGTTGTTTAGAGGTCTTTTTTTTTTCTTTTTGTTTTGTTCCATTGATTCCAGAACTTCCTGACCAAGATGTTACATTCCCAGTCCTCTCTGCTTTTATTTTGAGGCACTAAGTTACCCTGGCTGGTAGTGTTGGCTGTTATTCTTTTGGCTTCTTTGGGGTCCACCACTCAGCTCCGAAATAAATACACACATGGAGTCTTATTCTTTCTTATAAATACCTGGCCTTAGCTTGGCTTGTTTCTAGCCAGCTTTTCTTAAATTATCCCATTTATTTTGCCTCTGGGCTTTTTTCATTTCTTACTTCTGTAGTCTTAATTCTACTCTTACCCCGTGGTTGGCTCCTCCTTTTCTTGCTCCTTGATCTCTCTTGCTCTTCTCCCAAACTTCTATATTCTGTCTGCCAGCCCCGCCTATCCTTTCTCCTGCCTTGCTATTGGCTGCTCTTTATTAGACCATCAGGTGTTTTAACAGGCAAAGTAAGAGTTAAATACAATATAAAAGAATGCAACACATCTTTGCGTCATTAAAACAAATGTTCCACAGCAGAAACAAATGTAACACATCTTAAAATAATATTCTACAATTAGCCAGTCTTTAGCTTTCCAGCTTCAGTCTCAGTCTCCAGTATAACTGGGATTACAGGCCTGTGCTACCAGGCCCAGTTTATAGTCTAACTATAGAGGTCAAGTTGAACCTAGCCTCAGCAAGTTCAGTTCACTGCTAGAACTCTCTAAAGTTGAGCCTCCCCCAACCTCAGAGAAGATGCTTATCTCCTGACACCCAGTCCCCTCACCTCTCCGTTCCTCCCCATGGCACAAGGCCCAGACTCTCGGCACGACTATCAAGTCATCTTCCCCCATCCCCATCACTGACATCCTGACTCCTGCAGCTAGAATCCTAGACTGGATTTGGATGTCCAAAGGGACAGAATCAGAGGTTTTCCCAAGGCTGATGCTCTGCCCCACTGGAGAGGCCTTGCTAACAACTCCAAGTTTAGAGCCTCAAGTGTTACTCTCTCGAGTGGCTGGCTCTTGACAAGGTCTGGGACCCAGGGTTAGAGGCTTAACCTCTGGGACTGGCTTTCACATCTAAAATGGGGATACTAGCCAAGCAAGGCGCCTGCCTTTAATCTTAGCATCCAGGAGGCAGAGGCAGATCTCCGTGCGTTTGAGGCTAGCCTGGTCTATATAGTGAGTTCCAGGCCAGCCAGAGCTCCACCAGCGAGACCTTATCTCAAAAGTACATAAATATTTCTGCCTATTTAAGTTAGGAGTTGAATGTATTTCCTTAACTTGCTATGGAGTGCTTAAAAACAACAGAACCAAATCCACAGTGGATGCCATGCATGACATGGTGCAATGCTGGAAGGTTGCCCCTGAGGTCAGAAATGTCTGCTCTCATCATCCCTGTTCAATGCTGTGAGTGAAATTCTAGCCAGTGCAAGTTGACAATAAATAAATAGAGCCTGCTTTGGAAAGGAACTATTTGAAGATCACATGATTAAGTTAAAAAAAATAAGGAAAACACACATACACAATCTTTGTCAATAAATGAAGTCTGCAAAGCAAAATTCAACTGGATTCTAAGAACTAGCAAAAGGCTCTCCAAAAACAAAACGAAGAAAATACTTTCAAGCTGGAGATGTAGTTCAGTGGATAGCGTGCGTGCCAGTCTTCCCAGCAGCAGCTGCTGAAGGCACAGTTTTCTTCTTCAGTGTGATTTTTGGCACATCTGGAGAGATGAGTCAGTGGTTAAAGGAACTGGCTGCTCTTCCAGAGGACCTGGGTTCAGTTCCAAGTACCCACATGTCTGCTAACAAACATCTGTAAACCCCAGAGGCTCAGGCACAACACTGTGGCCTCCACTGGCACCGGCAAAACACCCATATACAGGAATTGAAAATAAATAAAATCTTTAGGTGGCTTTAATTGCATGTGGAAGGGCTCTAGCCAGCCCTTCTCCCCATCTACTCTGCCTTGCTAAAAAACATTACATTTCTGAAACTAGCCCCCAAGGCCTATTTCCTTATTTGGCCACTTCCTCCTCCTGAGGCTGACCACCGCGGTCCAGCTACTGAAGTACTGAAGTCCATCTGGGGCAAATAAACCACCTCTGTGCTGAGAACTTGGTCTTGGAGTGTCCTGAGACAATACTGATCCTTACAGCATATTATGATGCAGGATATTTGATCACCATGTAAAGATGTGTCTGTCCTTCCTCACCGGCCTAAGGTCCCTTCTGATGGTTATCTTACTTTCAGAGTTCTATAAAGAGGGTTTTGCCATTCCTTTGTCTTACTCAAGGACACACAACTGGCAAGGGGCAGCCAGGAGACCGGGAAACCAGAACACGAGCCCAGGTTATTATCCCCATTGCTGAGCTCTGTTCTTTAGTTTTGTTTTTATTGAGCTATATTTTTTTCTGCTTCCCTCCCCTTCCACCCTCTCCCATGATCCCCACGTTCCCAGTTTACTCAGGAGATCTTGTCTTTTTCTACTTCCCATGTAGATTAGATCTCTGTATGTCTCTCTTAGGGTCCTCTTTGTTGTCTAGGTTCTCTGGGATTGTGATTTGTAGGCTGGTTTTCTTTGCTTTATGTCTAAAAGCCACGTATGAGTGAGTGCACACATATTTGTCTTTCTGGGTTTGGATTACCTCTCTCAATGTTTCTAGCTCCATCCATTTGCTTGCAAATTTCAAGATGTCATTTTTTTTCCCGCTGAGTAGTACTCCATTGTGTAAATGTACCACATTTTCCTTAACCATTCTTCGGTCAAAGGCATTTAGGTTGTTTTCAGGTTCTGGCTATGACAAACAAAGCTGCTATAAACATAGTTGAGCACATGTCTTTCTGGCACGATTGAGCATCCTTTGGGTATATACCCAAAAGAGGTATTACTGGGTCTTGAGGAAGGTTGTTTCCTCATTTTCTGAGAAATCGCCACACTGACATCCAAAGGGGTTGTACCAGCTTGCATTCCCACCAGCAATGCAATGTTCCCTTTACCCCACAACCTCTCCAGCGTAAGTTGTCATCAGTGTTTTTGATGTTGGCCATTCTTACAGGTGTGTAAGATGGAACCTCAGAGTTGTTTTGATTTGCATTTCTCTGGTGATTAAGGATTTTGAACTTTTTTAAAATCCTTAAAAGTGTCCTTAAAAGACACTTTTTAAGTGTCTTTCAGCCATTTTAGATTCCTCTGTTGAGAGTTCTCTGTTTAGGTCTGTACCCATTTTTTTATTGGATTATTTGTTCTTTTGATGACCAATTTCTTGAGTTTTGTATATTTTGCAGATCAGCCCTCTGACCAATGTGGGGTTGGTGAAGATTTTTTCCCATTCTGTAGGTTGCCATTTTGTCTTGTTGACCATGTCCTTTGCTTTACAGAAACTTCTCAGTTTCAGGATGTCCCAATTCATTGTTTCTCTCAGTGTTTGTGCTACTGGGGTTATATTTAGGAAGTGGTCTCCTGCATCAATGTGATCAAGTGTACTTCCCACTTTCTCTTCTGTGAGGTTCAGTGTGGCTGGTTTTATGCCTAGGTCTTTGATCTCTGATTGGTCTAATATAGAGCTGAACAGCCAATAGCTAGGCAAGAAAGGATAGGTGGACTTCCAGGCATAGATAGGCATTCAGAGAGATTTGGTAGCAACATGTTGGGAGGTTAACAAGCTATCTGGCAGAATGTAGATTAATATAAATTACTTAGTTTAGTTATAAGAGCTAATTGGGAACTAGCCTAAGCTAAGGCCAAGCTTTCATAATGAATAAAATGTCTTTGTGTCATTATTTAGAAGCTGGTGGTCCAAAGAAGTCTAATTAATGAATTTTCCACTCCATTGGTCTGTGTGCCAGATTTTGTATCACCAGCCTCCCAGTTGTATTATGGCACGGTAGTATAATTTGAAATCGGATATGCGCGTGCGCACACACACACATACACACACACACACACACACACACACACACACTATACTACTGTTTTCTGCTTAAGATTGTTTCAGCTCTTAAGAGTCCTTTATGCTCCCATGTCAATTTTTTGTTATCTGATTTTTTGTTGTTGTTCTTGTGGGACAGGGTTTCTCTGTGTAGCTTTGGCTATCCTGGAACTAGCTCTGTAGCCAGGTTGGCTTTGAACTTATAGATATCCTCCTGCCTCTGCCTCCCAAGTGCAGGGATGAAAGTGTGCACCACCACTGCCTGGCATTACTGGAGTTCTTATAGGGATTACTCTGAATCTGTAAATTGCTTTGGTGATACAGACATGCTCACAATGTCAACTTTCCCAATCCGTGAGCACGGGAGGCCTTTTCACTTCAAGCTGTCTTCAATTCCATTCCCGGTTTTAAAAGTTCTCATCATAGAGGTCCTTCATCTTTCTAACTAGGGTTGTTATCATAGGTATTTTTATGATGTTACTGTGAAAATTTCTTAGTTAAGTTCCTTATTGGCATATAAAAAGTTACTGACTTTTGTAGTTGGTTTTATCTCCTGATAACTTTGCTGAAAGTGTGTAACAGATATGCAAGTGTTTTGGTGGAGTCTTTTGGGGGCGTGCCTTTTAAGTATAGAATAATATTGGGTGCAAACAAGAATAACTTGACTTCTTCCTTTTTTATTTGCATCCCTTTTCTTCCTTTTGCTTTATTGCTCAAGATTAGACTTTCAAGTCCCACACTGTGAAAGAGTGGATACCTTCATTTCACTGTTGATTTTAGAAGAAATGCTTTTGGCTTTCCTCAGTCTAATGTGATCTCTAGTATCTTCCTTCTATTCCTAGCTTCTTTGTGGCTCTTATCTTGAAGTGATGCTAAACTTGGTCCAGGCTAAGTGAAGTTTAACATAGTACATCAATCTGTAAGGTTATGCACACACATTCCTGGCCACAAAAATGTAGGCACGCACCACACATACTTCCAAAGATACACACGCACACACAGACATGTACAGGTATAGACCACATGTGGACACATGTATGAATGCCTGGCTAATGGTGGACTCAGCAATACAGGACGAGTCAAGTGTAACATGAGGGCCGGCTTGTTGGGGTTTCTATCCCGCCCGGTACCCCACAGACAGCAAGTTCCAAAGAAAATCACACATAGTCTACATTAGGTTATAAGCTGATTGGTCTATTAGGTCAGGCTTCTTATTAGTCCTTGTAACTTATATTAATCCATTATCATTATCTATGTTAGCCATACGGCTTAGTACCTTTCTCAGCATGGCAGCTCACATGTTGTCTCTTCGGTAGTCTGGGCAGGAATGGCGGAAGAATAGCCTTCTCCTATTCTCATTGTCCCACCTCTACTTCCTATCTGGTTGACCCGCCTCTACTTCCTGCCTGGCCAATCAGCGTTTTAGTAAAATATGATTGCCAGAATAGAGAATTCTCCCGCATCAGTCAAGCGAGAGCAATCAACAGGGTCCTGGAGATTTATCAATCCTGAGAAAGTGGACAGCTCTGGTGACTTGGGTCCTTCAGGCAGGTTCTAACCTAAGAACTTGTTTCTGCTTGGGATTTTTAAAATTTGGATTCCGGCAAAATGGCACTTGCAAGGCTACCAATGCTTTAGAAACTTTCCAGTATCTTTTTTTTTAAATCAACATTTTAACTGCCATTTACTTGGACTAATCCTATGTTTTCATGTGTTAAGATGGAAAATGTAGTATGTTTAGTGGTCACTGATCTGGATCCCTAAAGCAGGGATGCATGTGGGCAGCAAGTGATTTCTGAGTACACATAAGTCCCTTTACCTACAACCCTAGCGAGATATAAAATAACCCTGTCTGATTATTCCCCTCTTACCAATACAACAAGCCCACATTAGCAAAAAAGCTAAAGCTTGGGAGGACCAGAGGCCTTGGCCCATTGATCACTGACTCAGAGGTATGGTTTCCCCGGAAGACGTTGTTAAGCCTATGACTCAGCATAAGAAGTCCACAGAAAAGCATCCTTTGGCAGTTTGGGGGATGCTATAAATCCAGAGCATAAAACAAGTCCCCTCTGCTGGTGAGTGAGAGATGGGCGTCAGGCATCTGGTCATTCCATACCTTTTCTTCCACCTCTACCACCTCAGGGACACAGGGAAGGCAGTGGAGAGGTACAGGCCAGGCTTGCTGGCATCCTCAGGGCAGAGGGCTCTCCACTTTCCCCAGTTCCCCAGTTCAAGGCTGACATCAGGATACCTGGCCTGGGCACTTCATGATCTCATGGTGGTGACAATAAGTGATAATAACAAGGTTCCTTCTTCACAGGGAGGGAGAAGAGGAGAAGAAAGATGCCCTGTAGGGTACAACAAGAGTTGTGGCCCCTTCCTCAGGGTCCTGAAACATCTGGACCAGCTCTGCTGACAAGGGATGACAATTACCCAGAAGAAACTCCTACACTCCCTAGCACAGGCAGATCTGTATTGAGAGGAAGTCATCAGAAAGTTTGTAACACATGTGTGTGCATGTACACACACACCCATAAACATACACACGGGTATTATACATAGAAATACTATGCAATTAAGAGGCCTGAAAAGACAACTCAGAGTGGGAGACATATCTAACTGTTATCAAGGCTTCTAACAACCAACAACAAAAACCTAACAGCTTCAACTAAAATGGGCAAAAGATGTGATCTGGCATTTCTCCACAGAAGGCAGCATGAGCTCAACACAGACATGAACAGCCGTTCAGCTTTGCTTGGCCCCAGAGAAACGTGAGATGCACCTTTGCCCCCAACAGGAATTTGCTATCAACCGCCTCTCCCTCTTGTCCCCCCACTCTGCAATCAGATGCTAGGGGTGTGTGGTAAGGCTATGAAGAAATCAGGGACTCCCTTACCCCCACTGCTGGTACAACTGCTGTGAAAAACAGCTCAGCAGTTCCTCAAAACAATTGAAAATAGAATTACCATATGATCTGGCAATTCCTCTTGTGGGTGCACACCCAAGAACTGAAAGCGGGCCTGGAACAGATGTCTGCAAACTCACATTCGCCACAGCCAGAAGATGACGGCAAACACGGATAGGCTTGTAGCCCAAGTGCGTCATGGGGTCTGACTCAGCCCCAAAGGGTTCTGACAGCCGCTGAAACACAGATGACCCTGTCGACATTACCCCAGGTGAAGCGTCCCCTAACAGACTTCTGTGGCTCCGTTTAGGAGGCCCTAGAGTTGCTCACAACTCCTAGAAACAGGGAGGCTATCCCCAGGCCTGGGATGGAGGTGACCCTGAAAACAGTTCACCTGGAGTCGTGACTGGTGGAAGCCATGTTTGGTAACGCTAAAGAACACTTCCCACATGGGAACTGTGAGATGCACGCCACTTCACACAAATTGGTGGGACCCTGAAGGTGCACCTGAGATCTTGGTGTGCTGGTATCTTTACTACCAACACGATGTATCCGAGGTAATAATCTTAGCTGATCATCTCCACAAGCTCCTGGTTCAAAATTCAAAGAAGAATCTTGCTCAAGAAGCTGAAATCCAGTGTTTTGTTCTCCCACTTCAGCCCCTGAGTCTCCACCCTGCAGTCCCCCCATTGAGGTCTACAAGGCTGTGACCCAGCAGTATGCTGAGTACTTCAGGCCCCAGTGCCGTGTCCCAGCCCCAATCTTGAGGTCCAGACTCAGAAGTTTCTAGAGACTCCTTAAGGAAAGGATCAAGAGCTCTCTAGCGGAGGGCTATGAGACTGGAACACAGCAGTCTTCGAACCTAGTCTAGAATGCCAGAATCATCCAGTTACCAGGTCAGGAAGAAGTCTCTTACCCAGGTAGAAAGACCTTGGTGGCACACGCTTAAAATCCTAGCACCTGGACCCAGAGGCAAGAGGACCTCCAGCCTCAGGCTAGCCTGGGCTGAAGAGTGAGGCTAGGTCTTCAACTTCTGCCTGGTTTTTTGTTTGTTTGTTTGTTTTAAGTGGAAGTCTCTAGAAATCTTATTCTTTCTTCATGGTTCTATTTCTGCTTTAGAAGTTGGTGGAAGCACGGTATGTGTTTCTGTATTGTCCTTGTACACTGTTTGCAACATGAACTGAAAATGTTCCAATAAAAAATGATGTTCCAATAAACAAAAACAATTGTTAAAAATGCTGAAGAAGAGATGCTCACCGTAACACAGCCTGTTACGCTCCCAGGAGGAACGTCTCACCCAGCTGTGCTCTCCAGGAGTAGGGTGGCCTGGTTCTGTTAGTAATGGCTGGTGTGGAGGAGCAGACCAGCTCGCAAAGCCCCATCTTTGGGGCTCACCTGCCAATGGGCCACCACCTCACATACGCTACCCTAGTTTTCTTCCTGTTGCTGTGATAATAATATTCTGCCGAAAGGCAACTTTAGGAGGAAAGAATTTATTTGGCTTATACTTCTAGGTCATAAGAATCACTGAGGAAGGTAAAGCAGGAGCTTGAAGCAAACACCATGGAGGAACACTGCTCACTGGCTTGATCTGATAACGATCTTTTCTTAGAGGGCCCAAACCTACCTATCTGGGATGGCACTGTTCACAGTGGGTTTGGGCCTCCAACATCAATTAGCAATTAATAAAATGCCTCACTGACATAGCCATAGGTCAATATGATCAAGGAAATTCTCCAGTTGAGGGTCCCTGTTCCCAGGTGACTCTAGGTTTGTGTCAAGGCAGAATAGACAGAGGTCTCCGTTGCCTCCTTTACCTGCGGGTGCTGGAGCAGATGGAGCTCTGCCTACAAGGAACTTGAGAACACAGGATCTTGAGACTCCCTCATCCCTGGGAAAAGCTTAAACTTAGTTTCCCTGTCCATGGAACGGGCCAACAGTGCTTGCTCCTCCTGTGGACCAAGTTGTGGTAAAACAAGAGAAATGAGGTGTATGTGTGGGGGGAGGGGTGGCTAACACTCGACTTTGTGACTCCTGAATCCCTTGAAGAGGGCTGGTTGAGAATCCTGCGGCTCGTCTACCTTCTCCCTGCTCCTACCCGTTTCCAGGGTTAGAGGCCGAGCTGAGGCCCCACACAGCAGCCTACCAGTGGGGACAAGATATCTGAGGCTATGCATACTTTCCTTTGAGGTGATCACCGAACCATGGCCACAACACAACCTCAGATACACAGCAGTAGCCTGCGGCCAGTGTTACTTACGCGTACCAAACTACAGAACCCTCTAAAGGGTCATCAGGTACAGACACGGAAACTAAGGAGGGATTCAGATGACCCTAAGAATGTTTTCTTTGTGCTACCTCCTCACACAAAGGGGCAGAAGCAGGGCCCACACACAGCAAGGATCTGCTGAAGTGAACCACACACCTAGGGCACTCAAATCTCTCAGAGAACCACAGCCTAACAGAGCAGAAAGGAAGTGAAAATATCTGGCCTCTGGAAGGGGAACAGTTCTCACAGTATCTAGGACAACCCTTACGGTTCACAGGGCCCCAGGACAGTATTCAGAACCCATAGACCAGCAACCTCGCTCTAGTTAGGTTCAGATTCCCTTTTCCCAGGCAGTTTTTTTTTTAACCTTCCCTTATCCCTTAGCTCAGTAATTTATCATTTCTGTCTTAGTCAACGGTTAAGTTGCATGAGGTTGTGTGACAGTTTTGATGGCAGAATCCGTGACTTTACACACAGCCAGCAAACGCTCTAAGCTACCACCTCATTGTAGGGTTGAGGTTTTGTTTCTTTTTGAAGACACGCTGTGACAGCAGAACTATGTTGGATGGCCCTATCCCATCATAATCCCATAGTACACAGGCCCCACAGCTGGGCAGAGAAATGCCCAATAGGCTTCTGACTCCTCCCTTCTGCAGGTCTTGGATGCTCTGAGCCTCATATTACAGTGGGACATATGGAGAACAAGCTCTGTAGGCTCAGACACACAGACCAGAGGGATCGCATGGGCCAACCCACGAGTCAGCCACTCAGGTGATTCACCAGATACACCAAACACCAGGCAATGCAGTACGTCTTCACCAGTTTAAAAGGCCTCCACTTAGCGTCTCTCCTGGGGGATTTGGCAGCACACAGTCTGGTTCAGCAAATTCCAGCAGCCCCCAGGAGTCAGCTTTAGCATCTGAGTAAAGAGCTATGAGGCCCTGATGCCTTTGATCACCAAAAGTTAGCTCACATACAAACATCATCCCCTACAACTGTGCTCTGTATGTTTCTCTTATTTGGCCATCAGTGAAAAAGAATTTCATGCTGGTATTTGGTAATTATCAGAGAGCAAAAATTGAGCTACCATTTTCAACTTTTATTTGCCAAAACATCCCAATTTATTTTCTGGCTAGTGTACTCTGCAGTTGGACACCTGGGAGCTTCTATCCAACACAACAAAGATAAACAACAATCTTATGACATTCATATTGTCTACAATATGACAGTGTAGCAACAATTCTAGGAATATCCAAACAGCTACTAGTCCTTCTAGCAACAGCTAGAAGCTAAAAACTTAAAACTATTTATAACAGCATCATACTACAAAATACTTAAAAGATAAATTTAGTAAAATGTGTGCACTTACAAATGAAAACTGTATTAACAGTTCTAGTAATTGAAGAACATCTAACCAAATTCTATCAATTGGCCTCTTCTTAATCAATGCCATCTAAGAATCTCAGATTCTGTGCAAATCAATTCTAAATTTAAGATAATTTAAAAATTGGCTAAAATATTTCTATAAAAGTAGAAAAAAACACATACAGCGTGATGGAAACTTCTGTAAAGTTGCAGCAGACACTGGAGTAAGGACAGATGTGCATGCAAATCTCCATGCAGATCCACATGCGTGTGGTCAAATGCCATGGTGAAGCAAAGACAACATACCAAGTGCTCAAACTGGATTTCTACGTAGAAAAAAAAAAAAATGAACCTCAGCCTTTATTTCAAACCGTGTAAAAACTTAGGTGACAATGAATGGCGGGACTGAACGTAAGAGTCTTAACTAAAATTTCTAGAAGAAAATGTGTAATAAAATGTTTGCAAGTTGGGCAGAGTGTTTCAAAATAGAATTTAAACTCGTAAACTGAAAGTGGATTTCATCAAAATTAAAAATGTTGGCCTTCGAAAGTTGAGAAAAATGACCTTCATTTTCACAGACCCTAATACTGGGTACTCTCTCCATGGGCTCCTCTGACAGTTTGTGATGTATCTGGTAATTTCCAACAACAGCCAGAAGAAAAGCCACGGGAGGCAAGGGTGACGAGGTGGCACAACAAAGGCCACAGGCTGACCAGGCGTCTGTGGTGCAAGCCATCTGATGCTGAGGGGCACACACTCCCACAGCACAGGCCACACAGTCAGCCTAACAGCTACCAGCCTAGGAGGCCGTCAACTCACCGGCCAATCGGCTTCCTGCATAGTGGCTCAATCAGGGTCTTGGAGAGGTAGAAAGGCAAATGGAAGATAAAGCAAAATGGTCTATGAGAAACGGACAAGACCAGGTTAGAGACTGAAAAGTAAGATAGGACAAAAGAAAGAAGATGATGAATACAGAACACAAGATCTTCCAAGAAAAGCAACAGGAGAGGAGGGCACATAAGGGAGGTGGCATTCAGGAAGTGGCTGTGGGCACTGCCCCTGCTCTAGGGGCAGGGAACGTTCCTGTCAGAAGCAGCACTGAGTGGACCGTGGGCATCAAAGTAGCCCTGACTACTTTGTGGGCAGTGTGCAGGACCTGTCTGGACACAGCATCCGAGACTTGTAATCACCAGACAGTGACACCAGCTACAGTCAGGGCTCAGAAACTCTAGAGTATCTACCTAGACACGGTCAGCACAGGTACAAAGTCCCAATCCCAAACTGGCTGTGTGCAGACAGGGCCACACCCCACTGTTCCAGCCAGAAAGGCAGAGGGAGGCATGAGGACCCTGGTTCTCTGCAGACTCCGCTAGAAGAGGCCACTTATCCACAAAACTGACCTACAGCAACAGACTTTTATGCCACTAAACTCTGGAGTGGTTTGTTACTCTGTGGTGACAACTATGGTGTTGTCAGTGACATGTGGTAGAAATGCTACCCTATGAGAAAACGCGAAGATTGTCTCTGAATCCAGCAATTCTATCCTCTTTGGGAAGAACAGACAAGGGGCAGGCTGTGCAGGCTTCACATGCCCACAGAGCAAGTATGCAAAGACAGCCCAGAACTCCTGGTGTCCACAACTGGCAGCCTAGGGGCTGGAGACTTAATATTTCTGTCCCTCCTGTTTTGGGTAGTTCTGTGGCGAAAACTTCATTTCTGTGGGTGAAAGACACTGCTCTATCAAGTCAGGTGCTCTGATGGTAACCTGCACGTGGCCCTCTTTACCAGACTTCCAGAGCAGGCATCCTAGCACTGGCCCTGATGCACACGCGTGCATTGATTGGTTTCCTGCAGAGGCAGGTGGGGAGTCCTGGGAAGGATTCTCTGCACAGGAATTTCTCAGGCACAACTAAATATCGCCTGGAGCCCCAACAGTCTACAGTTTTGTCTATCAAGCAAGTCATTAGCCGCTCTGCGGAATAGCACCACAGGGATTTGGTGTGGTTCCCGTGAGTCACAGTGACTGCCTAAACAGACATCACAACAGAATGATTTACTGAAGGGACCCAAGTGACCGGCACAGTGTTTTGTTTCAAGCCAGCATGTTGGTCCCTGTCATGTTCTGCTTCTCTAGGTCCTAGAGAATAAAGGGTCCCCCACTACGGGGAACACCAGGGAGCACTTGTTCATCTGAACGTCTGAAAACAATGCAGGATACAGGACTGTGGGCTGCACTCATTTCAAAGTACCCAGTAGTACCAGCTGCCTTCCTCCTGTCAGACACCATCACGCCTTAAAAACAGTTATACAAGACTGGAAAATCAGGTGGATGTGAGATTCTTCCTGCTCAGAACACCCTTCACTGGTTCACTTTACTGAGGTGGGTGTAAGCAGGCAGTACAGGACAGAAATATGGCGAGTGACTATTCCCTAAACTGCTGAGGAAAAGAACAGAGGCTGGATTTGATGCTTCCAGATACCCTTGTAGGTACTGAGGTTCCAAATCTCATTTTCAGAAGAACTGACAACCATGCACTCTAGTCTCAGTCAGGTCTTAAAATCTCAAATTCTAACTGGAAAGATTTAGAAGAGGTTGTGGTGCAAGACGCTGGCTCACTCGGGCACGTGGATCCCTGTTCACTCCAACTAGAGCTGAGACTTGCTCACCAAGTCAGACTGAGAAAAAAAGTGGGGCTGCATAGATGCTGGCAGGTCACCCACAAGCAATTTTAGATGTTAGACAAATTGACAGTGGTTTGAATGCAATGGCATGGCATGGCACCTGTGAACACGATCCTCTGGACTAGGGTTTGGGAAGTACCTGGTTCCTACAGGGTCATACTCATCACACTCAGGTACAGAGAAACATCCCTCGAAGGCTGTGGCTGGGAAGCCCTGTTTTAGTGTTCTGTGGATACCTTGTGTCCCATGATGTCATTATATGAATGAACACCATGTCAATACGCTCAGGTCCAAGGACAGGACATTGTACCACTGAGGTCAACATAAGCATAGGAAAATATTTCCAAAAAAACTGGTTTTGTCCAGCTGATAAAGTTACCACACATGGGTGGCTTAGTTCAGATTTTAAAACTTACGCCTGTCTATTGGTCTTATAGGGACAAGACTAGATTGCCGTATTTCTTGGCTTACAAAAATCCAGTCTCAAACTTTATGAAACTAGTTCTGACAATTCAAATGAGAAGGTCTGGCTTACTTATGGTAAATATGTACTACTGGATCAGGTGTTGTCCCAGTATGTTAGGACCTGTGGTAGAGGCAGGGTCCTACTCATACCCTAAAGCTAATACAGAACCATTTGCTTTAATCCCAATTTGGGGCCCATGAACTTGGAGTGGGGTCAGCGAGGCAGCCTCTATTGAAGGCTGGATGGGTTGGCCACCACCAGTAGCTTCTTGCCCAGTAAATAACTGGTGTCAGCTTTTGGCAACAAGCTGACTAGTTGGTCCTGGCATCTCTAGGACAGTGGTCTCAGGATACACGGAACGTACAGCTCCGGTCTCCCCCTGTAAATGTACAGATTCCTGAGGGCCTTTGTGCTATCTGCCCCCTACCGCACACATCCAGAACCTCTGCAAATGCTAGGGTTACATCTCTGTCCCCAAGACAGGTGAGAAAGAAGAACATAAACATTCATTATAGAGAACCATTTATTACTGCAAGGGCAGATCACACAGTCTTTCAGTGGTGTGGGAGAATTGTCTGTATTCTGTCAATCATGTTTTAAATAAACGCTGATTGGCCAGGCAGGAGGTGTAGGTGGGAAAACCAGACAGGAAGTGGAAATGATGCAAAGAGAGAGCAGGAGAATCCTGGGGAGGAGGAAGTTGATTCCTCTCACTCCTGCCCAGACCACCGAAGCAGCAGGATATGATCTGCCCCACTGAAAAAGGTACTGAGCCACATGGCTAAAACAGATCAGAATAATGAGTTAAGAGAAGTCATAAGAACTAATAAGTAGCCTGACCTAATGGGCCAATCAGCTTTATAACTTATAGAGATTTTTGTGTGATTTTTTTTTGGGGGGCTAAACAGCTGTGGGCAGGACATAAACCCAAACAAGCAGGCCTCCTTCATGTTACACTTCAGGGCTGCCATTTTCCAGATTCATCTTAAAGCGTCATTCTGTCTCCTATTTTATCAGTATCCTCCACACACATCCAAGAATGAAGATGCTTTGGAGAACAGGAGAGTCTTTCACTGACCGTGGAAGAATAGAATGGTTGGCCACTGTGGGAAGCAGTAGGGGAACTCCTCAAAAGCACCCGGAATGGCCATCTCACCCTGCAATACTGTTCCTATGTTACAAGCCCAGAACTGAACAGAGAGCTCAGAGAATGCATAACAGCCACTCACAGCAGAGCTATTCCCAATCACCAAAAGGCAAAGACGACCTGCTGTCTACCGGAATATGGAGAGAACACACACATGACGACTGTTTGGCAGCTTTAAAAGGGAATAAACCTCTGTACTTTCTACACTGTGGATAAACTCTGAAAACGTATTTAGTGGACTAAGACAAGTTTAAAATGTCAAAGGAAAGTGTTTAAGGAATAGTTTCCTTACTATTTCCAAGCAACTAAGTAACTAAGTTACAGACAATCCTACCGTGCCCCTAGTAGCCAGTGACAAGAACTGCAGGCAAATCAGAAACGCTGAGTATCCAGGCAGCCTCAGCTGACACTTGGGCAGCACATCCCCAGTCACCCACTTTATAAGCTGACAGAGGTAGAAAAGCTACGATAATTGTATTTGAAATGCAGAAGATAGAGAGTAAGCAAACATGCAGCAGAGAAAGCAGTTAGTCCTAAAGACCCTCACAGAATGAACTCCAGGAAGAGCAAGTGTTGACAGTGAAGACTTCAGGGGCCAAATCTCAGCTCCTGGAGGAAAACCTTGCGAGCAGGTAAGAAATAAGAGGGAAACCATCCAGTGTGTTTAGGCTCAAACTGCAGAAAGTTCACGTGTAGGGTATCTCACAGGGCTCAGGCTGAGGAGAGGTACCTCGGGATTGAAGCTGGAGCCAAAGTCAGTAAAGTCCAGCTGAGAAGCTGGATGCCTACACTGTCTGCTAACATGAGGCTAGGTAATGGTGGTCTCGAAGACATTCGCCATACTGATGTTTAAGGAGCTGAGTCAAGGACACTAGAGCAGCCATAATGCAAGTGTTCCAAACAGGGAAGCACAGCTAACCCAGCTCAAGAAATTACATTTGGGTATTGGCTGAGTATGAAAAGTGAACAGGTAGAGAGAAGAGTGTGGGCAGGCAAGAGAGAGGAAGGGGGACGAAAAGGGGAAGCCGTAAACATGAAGGGGGACATGTGAGGATTCTGGGAAAGTGTGAACATGCAGGAGCATAACAAGAGAGAAGGGTGTGAACAGCCAGGAGGGGCATGAACGGTTAATAGAAAAGGCTATGGACAGGTCAGAGGGATTTTAGACAGGCAAGAGGGGTATAGAGTAGGAATGGGGGCACAGCAGGTGGAGTGAGGGCCATGGACATGGAGCAGAGAAGGAAGCCAGGTCAGAGGGAAAGACAGGCAGGCAAGAGGGGAGTAGAAAGTAGGAGTTGAGAGGAGTCGGCAGCGAAAAGGGAAGGGTGAAGACTGTGAGGGTATCACACAGTGAGACTACGGAGTACAGGGAATGGGAGGAGACGTTGGTGGCACTGATGGCCACATTAATGATTCCTCCCTTCCCCGTTTGCTTCCGTCACCTCCTTCACGCCAGGCTACTCCACACCCCCATGAGAAATCAGATAATCCATTTCCTTAAACTGTCAGTGTGGTGTTCACAGACAAGGACTCACTCGCCCTGACACTGCTCTGAAGTCCTAGTCTGAAGTTTGCTCTTAGGTTTTCGCCATCAACAACAGAAAGTACACTCGGCCAAAGACATTTTAAAATTATGATATAAAAATTATGGTATAAAAGTTTAAAAACAAGCCAATGAGTGCCTTGGGATGTATATTCAATCAAGTTTAACAAATCTCAAAACCTATAAGCCACGAATGTCCTGGGTGAAGTCTACTTTTCTTTTGTAACCAAAGAACATGAGGAGGGTAAGTGCTACCCAGTTGGGATGAACGCATATCTGTCTTTCCCTGTTAGCCATCTACCTCCTTTGTTTTGTGTTTATGGTCCTCATTCTACCTGTTCACAGGAGTCTCAGTTGATTGTGGGTCAGCAAGAGGGCTTAGTGGTCTCTCATGTCTACAGACAATAGGGTCCCTGGGTCACCAGAACCTACAGCATGGAGATCATGAACAATGCCTTCTAAACCAGCTATAATTTTTCCTTTCTTTAATTTTGTTAAAGATCTTCAAATTAATGGGTTACTGTGTGGTCAGTTATGAAAAGACCTAGGTCTAATGGTGAAACCCTCAAATTTACAAACAATGAAACTGAGCCCAAGGAACTCTTTTGGGCGTCTATTAGAACTGAAGACTCAGGTTCTGCCAGCAAAGACAAAAAATGGCGGAACAGATATTGTACTGGGAGTGTTAGAATCCCAGATACAGCAATCAGGAAGCAGAGGCAGCGGATCTCTGCGAGGTAGAGGCCAGCATGATCTACAGAGCGAATTCCAGGACAGCCAGGACTACACAAGAACCACAGACAGAGAAGGGTACAGGGTATAATCACAGTAACTAACTTTATACATATTGATTCATCTGGATCCTTTTTAAAAAGCAGACCTTTCTCCAGTGATACATAAAGTAATGGGATATGAGGCATGGTGTCACGCCTCAGTGCTGAGGAAGCCTGGGGCCATCCATGACAGACCTTGCATTCTGTACAACTGTATCTTTAATATTTCTCAACTTCAGAAAAAAATGTTTAGACAAGGCATGCTGCGTAAACACCAGATAAACAAAAGAGTCTGCCCAGCTGGCCCTCCAGTACCTAACACATTACATATATTTAACTAATTAAGAGCTCTGCCCCGGTGCTTGAGTTAGCTCTTGGGAACCCATTCCCTATGCTAGGTTGCCTTGACCAATCTTTTTAAGTTTTTTGTTGTTGTTTTGTTTTGTTTATTTTTATTTTACGTAAATTGGTCTTTTGCCAGCATGTATGTCTGTGTAAGGGTGTCAAAACCCCTGGAACTAGAGTTACAGACAGTTCTGAGCTGCCATGTGGGTGTTGTGAATTGAACCTGGGTCCTCTGGAAGATAGCCAGTGGTCTTAAGCACTGAGCCATCTCTCCAGCCCCATCCTTGGTGCAGGGGGAGGAGCTTGGTCCTGGTCAACTTGATGTGCCATGCTTTGTTGACTCCCACGGGAGGTCTGCCCCTCTCTGAATGGAGACAGAGGAGTTGGATGAAGTGGGATGGGGGTTGGAAGGTTGGGGTAGAAGGGAGGTTGGGGAGAGAACAGGAGGAGAGGATGAAAGGGAAACTGGCCGGTATGTAACATAAATGAAAAAAATAATTTTTAAAAAGGAGTTCGTAAGAGCAGGTACTGTGGGACTGGTAAGGGCTATGTAAGAAACCCAAGCACATGGCAGTCAGTCAGACCCTCCCTCCTGTTAAGACTGACTCTGAGCCTAGAGGGACGTCACTCAATGGGAAAGGGATAAGCTGAGGTCCCTAGCAGCCACCGCCCACGCCATACTCATGCCTGAAGCATTTACTACTGGAGTCCCTGGGCCCAGTCCGGGCATATGGCCCAAGAGAAAGAGCCCAGACGGGTGGTTGCCATACCCTAAGGCTTTTGTTACATAAGCCATCCCAAGGCCTTGGCCAGCTAGGATCCTGTAAGGTAGGTAGGCACCCACGCCACGCTCTTGCTCTTGATAACCAGGCCTGGTCTCCCACCCACACTATGGGAGGAACCAGGAAGGCCCTAGCGCAAATAGCTTGGGCTTTCAGAAAAGAACAGGTGGCCTGCTACTCTTCCACGATCACAGACGTATCCCAAAGGACCCGTCCAGTCATGACTGGCCTCAGGAAGCACAAGCGAGGGCCTCTGAAGGCTCCTGGGAAGCACCCGGATCTCTCCAGTTCACCTTAGCACTAAGCATCAGCTGAGCAGCTCACTCTCAGGAGCCTGGCCAAGGCCTTGAGAAGCAGCTGGGCAGACCTCTCTGGGCAGATCAGGTTCCAGAGTCACCGCACAGCCTCCATTTACAAAAGCAAGCATGGGCGTTATCCCTTAAATATTCACCCAATTCTCACAAACAGGACTGTGTTTTCTTTCCATTTCCCAGGACCCTAGTCTGGGGACCGAGTTCCTTCTATCTCCTGTGTTCCTGTACAGCTCTTCAGGACACGGACCTGCCACCTGAATCCTACACGCGCCTCCATCTTAGCTAACTTTCCAGTTTTATGGAGGGTCCCCCAATAAGTTTCTGGTAAATATTTTCTGACTGTTTGAATACTTCTTAGAAAAGGTCCAATACACAGTCACACACCATAAACACTGTCAGGCACAGAATTTTACATTCAGTAGTTCCTATGGTGGGTGGTGGTGGTCAGGAAGCAGAGGCAGGTGGATCTCTGTGAGTTTGAAGACAGTTTGATCTACGTGGTAAGTTCCAGGCAGTCAGAGCTATATAGTGAGACTCTGTCTTAAAAAAAAAAAAATTAATCCAGGCTTTTATTTTTTGTTTTTGCTTTTTGTAACAGGGTTTCACTGTTTAGTTCTGGCTGTCCTGAAACTCACTTTGTAGACCAGTCTGGCTTCGAACTCAGAAATCCACCTGCCTCTGCCTCCTGAATGCTGGAATTAAAGGCATGCACCACCACTGCCCAGCTTTAATTCGGTATTTTTTATGAGGACTTTGAAGTTTAAACCTCAAAGATTAAGGCATCCTACAGTCAGTCAGAAAAGCCGTGGGTCACACTTGGGAAGGAGGAGACAGGACCTTGCATGACCAGTAAGTGAGCTGAAGAGTGGGAATATAGTTAATATGCTTTTTTTTTAACCTTTTCTAATATTCAAATGTCTTTATTTTTTAACAGCTAAAGTTACTTCTATATTAAAAAGTTTTTGTACAAAATAATGGTTTTATTAACACTATTTTCACAATATGTATCACTGTACTTTGCTCATAATCACCACCACCCCATTTCTTTCTCTTGGCTCTCCTCTGCCCCAATCTGTTCATGAAGTAGCCAAGCCTACTTAAAATAGCATGTCTGAAACCTCTGCACTCAGGAGGCTGAGGCAGAAGGATGAGTTAGGGGCTAGCCTTGGCTACACAGTGAGATTTTTTATTATTATTATAAAGATGTGATAACAACAAAGTTTTCAAAATAAAATTTAAAAACATCAAAATTAAAACACAGTTTTCCATAGACACAAAACCTAACCTCCTAGGGAGAGATTCTGAACTCATATTGGGCATTCACTATACTGGATGGAAGTTGCTCTCAGAAGACATGTAACAATGCTCCATGCCCCAGGGCATCCTGATATGCTGTGTGCACACTGGTTCCACTGGTGTGGTGTTACCTTCCAGCTCTCACAGACACAGATGCATGGAACAGTCACAGTCTGCCCAATGTCTGTTTTGCACACACTCAAAAATTTAGAGTGTATCTTTCTATTCATAGCACAGAAGCCCGTGAAAGCAACATGAAGCCAGGGCTCTGTGGCAGATGCTGGGCCCTGACTGCCTCTATACAAGGTGACAAGACATTCTCTGCCTGCCTGAGGGGAAAGACAGAGGATCCCATAGAGGAAAACCATAAAAATTGACTCCATGATGCCCACAAATCCTCATTCAACAGAATTAGGTCTAAGTCAGTAGCTACTAGGTGAAACTATGTCCTCACACCTGCACACCAGAATTATAGCCATCCCCTACCTACCCTCTACATCTGCTCTTCATACCCAGTCACCCTCTGTCCACTATCACAGCCACTCTGTCCACTGCTAGAGCAACTGTGTATTTGATTCTGGCGCCACTGTGGCTGCCAACGCTATGCTTATCCACCCGGGCCACGTCAAGGACACACTGCAGAGTAAAATGCTTTCTTTGGATTCTGAGCAGCAGTACTTGAGATAATGTCCTACACTGACCTGACCCATCAAAGCACAAAACAACACGGGTTTGCCCCACCTAGACATTGTCTAGTTAATAGTGTGTGGATGACTGAAGTTACAAAGCCCAACCCTGACAGGATGTGTCAAGAAGTTGGATGTGGTCCCAGGGGACTCTAACCTTGAGCCTATAAAAGATCAAACACCCAGTGGTTGTCACCTGTGTCAACAGCTGATCCGATGTCAGCTGGTTGATCCAACGTGTGTATCGCTCTGTAGAGTCTGGGGGGTCTCTCCTCACTTGGCATCCTATGATCTGTGAAAAACAATAAAAAGTTTTGTAATTGTGAAATCCAAGGATTGGGGGCCGATTCAAGCAAAACTCCTTGGCATCAGGAGGAAGAGAGAACAGAATGCCACGCCCACATGGGACAGTCCCAAGAGATGTCTTAAGAGTGAACACAGCTTCATCTCCTAAAACATTCCCTTAGAGTATGTCTCTCCAATTCAGAAAACACCCCTAAAGCCTCAAAGCACAGCCCCATCTTAGAACATGCTCCCA
Organism: Myodes glareolus; assembly: GCF_982192425.1. NCBI lineage: Eukaryota > Metazoa > Chordata > Mammalia > Rodentia > Cricetidae > Myodes > Myodes glareolus. The sequence goes on along the minus strand of NC_142034.1, from coordinate 460,187 downwards.
TTCCCTCCGAACAAGGCCCCATATCGAACATACTCCTCCCTCCACAAAGCACAGCCCCCTGGGACTGGGGAGATGGCTCAGAGGTTAAGAGCACAGGCTGCTCTTCCAGAGGACCTGAGTTCAATTCCCAGCAACCACACAGTGACTCACAACCATCTACAATGAGATCTGATGCCTTCTTCTGGCCTGCAGGCATACATGCAGGCAGAACACTGTATACATAATAATAAAATCTTAAACAAATCACAGCTCCATGTCAGAACATGTTCCCATTTTTGTGGGTCTAGAAGCCCTCTTTAAAAAAAAAATTCTTAGGCTTTATGTAGATGTACATTGCCAAACACTAGGTGCCATTTTGTAAGCGGAGACTGCTCTTATGTTTCCCGGCCGCCCAGACCCGAATAATCATACAAAACTATATTAATTACAACACTGTTTGGCCTATTAGTTTATACTTCTTATTAACTAACTCTTATATCTTAAATTAACACATTTCTACTAATCTGTGTATTGACACAAGGCTGTGGCTTACCCGAAAGGTTCCCTGTGTCTGTCTCCTTCAGCAGCTATATGGTGTCTTACTCCACCTACTCTCTATATCCCTTTCTACCTGGCTATATCCTGCCCTGCCATAGGTCAAAGCTGCTTTATTCATTAGCCAATAAAAACAACACATATACAGAAGGACATCCCACATCAGACCGGGCTAGCCTGAAACACTGTCTACCTCAGCTCTTGGGATCACAGGGATGTAACAACACCATGTCCAGTTTTCTCCCCTCTCTTAGAAAAGACTATGGTAGAGCACCGTAGTCCTTGAATGATCCCAAGGGCTGCTTCAGGAAGCTTACAAGACTACCAAGCCCAGTCTTCCTTTGCAAGATTCATTTCTGAACTTCATCTGAAATGCCCCAGAAGCACCATGCGAAGCCTGTGGCTACCATTCCTGGGAAGGTGCTATGGAAAAGATGAGCAAATAGCACCCTTCGTGCCATGGCCTCCAGTGTAGCCGAAACTACAGTACACAGTAGTCTGAGACACCCGGTCTCTACATGGCCCTGTAATCCCTCAAGGACCAAGGACATTGTGTGAGGATATTTCCCAGTTGTTCATTTAAAATTAAATTGCTCTGACAGCTTCCATATCTTGAACTGTAGGCCTCATGTGTTCCGACCCTAGCCTGGGTTTGGGGCTTACAGTGCTAAGTAAAATGTCTTTGGTGGTCTTGACTGACATGATAGCCTGGTTCTCCAAGACTTCCTCAGATGAATCCCCCAGAACAGCCACTGCACAACAGACTCAGAAACTCACTGACACTGTGTGCTTGCTCTGATCACCTGGCTTCTCTCTCCTCACCAGGGTCACTTCTTGAACTGTAGCTCAGCATTGAGAAAACCACCATCATAATCTCTGGTGATGTGGGATTCCCTCTCTATGCTGTGAATGCCTGCCATTGGTTAATAAAGACACTGCTTGGACCTATGACAGAGTCAGGGAGACGCCATGTAGACACTGGAGGAGAAAAATGCAATCTGCCAGCCAGAACCTTGCTAGTAAGCCACAGCCACATGGCAATACACAGATTAATAGAAATGGGTTAATTTAAGGTATAAGTTAGTCAGAAATATGCTTAAGTGATCCAAGCAGTGATTTAAATAATATAGTTTCTGTGTGGTTATTTCAAGTCAGAGAGGCCAGGAACGAACAAACAGCCTCCAACAACAGATTGAAGCCCAACATGGGGCTTGCTCACATGGCCAGCCACACACTTTGGGTCCAGGTGGTAGTATGCCCACTCAGGGTTAGGAGTAAAGTAGCTGAATACATGCATGCCACTCAGCACCCCTGTCTGAGCAAGTGGCTGGATATGATCTGTTAGGAGTGCATAGGCAAGGGAGCATGGCAGATTCTCGCCACCAAACACAGAGATATTTCCAGGCCATGCATATTTAGCTTTTACTCAGATAGAAAGAATTTATATGCTGCACAGTGCCACCCAGATTGAGGTGGTGAGAACAGCTCCCTCCTGGTAGTCCCAGAGGCAGTGAATGAACCTCTGCCATGTTGGATTGGGTGGAGCAAAAAGACAAGGCACAGCCTTGGTTCTAGCCATGCTGCTTAGTATTTTAAGAAATGGTCCTGGGGCTGGAGAGATGGCTCAGAGGTTAAGAGCATTGCCTGCTTTTCCAAAGGTCCCGAGTTCAATTCCCAGCAACCACATGGTGGCTCACAACCATCTGTAATGGGGTCTGGTGCCCTCTTCTGGCCTGCAGGCATACACAAAAGACAGAATATTGTATACATAATAAATAAATATTAAAAAAAAAAGAAATGGTCCTGGTCAGAAAAGGATTACAGATACACAATAAAGACCAATTTGAATTTAAAAAAAAAAACCTCTTAATGGGTCACAGTGTGTTTAAAAAATGTACATAGGCTTGGGAGAGAGAGGGAAAAAAAGTATAGAGAGTTATAAAAAGAAATAAATGTTTTTTTAAAATAAAAGTCTTTAAATGAGACAGAGTAAACTTGTAGAAAAAGTAATAGAGTGAGGAAAATAAGCAATGTAAAGATGGAATATACACAGAGTCTGGATTGTATATACTATTGTGTTTTCTTTGAATATTTGACTGAATGAGCTAAGTACAGAGAGACATTTAATTGTATGGGATGCTAAGCTAAACCAACATATACATTTTAAAGGTATCTTGACTTCAAAATCTGGGTCTAAGGATATGTTGCTTTGGAAAAGAAGTTCTGCTTTTGTTTCCACAGAAGATGAGAACCTGTGTATTTTTCCTACACTAATGTGGTTTGATGAATCAAGACTACCTGAATGGTTGCCAAGAATATCCCCCCAAAATTGCTTTGCCCAAAAAAAGCAGAAAGCAATTTAAAGAGAACTACGCCAAAAATCCCAAATATTGTTTACAAATGTGTGCTTACATCTAAAGGGGAATATGCTATAGAGATGGATACTTTGCATTGGTATGGATCTTGACTTATTGATAACAAATTTAAAATCAATTTTGTTATATGTTTATTTCTGCTCTTGATTAAGGTATTATGTTTGTGCAGCTTATTTAAAAATGTAATATATAATTAAGAAATATAGGTTAATAGATAATCATCTATAACAGTCAAGCTTGTAGTCATGTTAGATTTTCTAGATGTACAGAGATATATTTCAGGTGGATAGTTATTCTTCAAACCTTTCAAAGACTACAGAATACGGCATTTCAAATGTTTTAAGAACTTAGACTTTTCATGACAGTGAGACACATCTGTTTCTGGCAGCACCAACAACTTCAAAAGGATGATGGGCATTGAAGAGGCTCCTCATGGAGTTTGCTAGCCATCTGGGCAAGAAACTGCTCTTGCCTGGACTGCTAGATGTTATGCTGTATGAACCGAACAGGCAGGACCCACAGAAAAATGACTGCTGAACTTGCTTAAAGGCAAGACCATCCTTTAGGGTTTCTGCTTCATGAAAGAGTCTGCTAGACATTCTGCAGGACACAAAAGAAAGCAACTGATAAACTTTGCTAATGCAAGGCATTAACACCTTCAAATTTCCTGTTTCATGGAAAAGTCAGTCAGATACTATGGGCCTGTAGGCTGAAGATGGGTGTCCCAGTGTTACAAAAGAACTTTGAGAGACATGTCTCTGTCAATTATAGAGTTTTGGAAGTTGCTTACAATGCACTTCCTGTTAACTTAGGTAATATTATTTCCTTCTGGAGTCTTTGATGGAGATGAAGAATAGATAGTTATAATTACAGTTTTCCTTAGTTATGATAAAAGATAAAGTAGATAAAAATATTGTAACTGTAATTCTTGCTTGATACCTGTTTTGTTATATGTAATTTTACTATGTTAAAGTTAAAATCTTCCTTTTTATTTAGACAGAAAAGAGGAGGTGATGTGGAATTCCCCTCTGTATGCTGTGAATGCCATTGGTTAATAAAGAAGCAGAATAGAGCTAGGTGGGAAAACTAAACTGAATGCTGGGAGAAAGAAGGCAGAATCAGGGAGATGCCATGTAGCTGCCAGAGGAGAAAGACACAAGCCGCTAGACAGACCCTTGTCGATAAGCTACAGCCACGTGTTGATACACAGACTAATAGAAAAGGGTAAACTTAAGATATAAATGTTACAGATTCAACGCAATGCCCATCAAAATCCCAGAAAAATTCTTCAAAGACCTCAAAAGAACAATACTCAACTTCATATGGAAAAGCAAAAAACCCAGGATAGCCAAAACAATCCTGTACAATAAAAGAACTTCTGGAGGCATCATAATCCCTGACTTCAAACTCTACTACAGAGCTACAGTACTGAAAACAGCCTGGTATTGGCATAAGAACAGAAAGGAGGACAATGGAACCGAATAGAAGACCCAGATATCAATCCACACATCTTACAACACCTGATTTTTGACAAAGAAGCAAAAAATATCAAATGGAAAAAAAGCATATTTAACAAGTGGTGCTGGCATAACTGGATATCAACATGTAGAAGAATGAAAACAGACCCATATCTATCACCATGCACAAAACTCAAGTCCAAATAGATCAAAGACCTCAACATAAAGCCAGCCACACTGAACCTTATAGAAGAGAAAATGAGAAGTACACTTGAACGCATTGGCACGGGAGACCACTTCCTAAATATAACCCCAGCAGCACAAACACTGAGCACAAACACTAAACAAATAATAAATGGGACCTCCTAAAACTGAAAAGCTTCTGTAAAGCAAAGCACATGGTCAACAAGACAAAACGACAGCCTACAGAATGGAAAAAGATCTTTAATAACCCCACATCAGACAGAGGGCTGATCTCTAAAATATACAAAGAACTCAAGAAATTGGACACCAAAAGATCACATAACCCAATTTAAAAAAAATGGAATACAGACCTAAGAGAACTCTCAACAGAGGAATCTAAAATGGCTGAAAGACACTTATGAAAAAGTTCAACATCCTTAATCATCAGAGAAATGCAAATCAAAACAACTCTGAGATTCCATCTGACTGCCCCGCGCTACCGTCTCGCCAGCAAGAACGACGCGGGGCACTTAGGATCCTTTTGCAGTAAAGCTTTAATGCCCCTTGGGAGAGCGAGCATCAGCCAACATGGCGGAGACCCAGAATGAGGGGGAACCCAGCCCTTATAAAGGAAACAGTCCTCGCTTCTGACGTGTCACTCTTGGATTGGTCCGCTGCCCATTATCCCAGATGATGCCTCGGGAGTAGGCAGGGACGCAGCGGTAGAGAGTTAACAAGCACGTGCGCTGGGATTAAAGGCGTGTGCTACATCACCTTGAACTCACAGAGATCTGCCTGTCTCTGCTTCCCAGGCATAGGGGCCAAAGGCGTGTACTACCACGCCTTGAGGTCACAGAGGTCAATCTGCCTCTGCCTCCCAGGCATCAGGACTAAAGGCGTGTACCGCCACACCTTGAGGTCACAGAGGTCAATCTCTACCTTTGTTCCTTGAAGCAATGGAGAATGTGGTTGCGGCCCTCCACATCTGACACCTGTAAAAATGGCCAAGATCAAAAACACTGATGACAACTTATGCTGGAAAGAGTGTAGGGGGAAAAGGGAACACATCTGCATTGCTGGTGGGAATGCAAGCTGGTAGAACTCCTTTGGATGTCAGTGCGGTGATTTCTCAGAAAATTAGAAAACAACCTTCCTCAAGACCCAATAATACACTTTTGGGTATATATCCAAAGGATGCTCAATCGTGCCACAAAGGACATGTGCTCAACTATGTTCATAACAGCTTTGTTTGTCATAGCCAGATCCTGGAAACAACCTAAATGCCCCTCGACTGAAGAATGGATAAGGAAACTGTGGTACATTTACACAATGGAGTACTACACAGCAGAAAAAAATAACAACATCTTGAATTTTGCAGAAAAATGGATGGAGCTAGAAAACATTATTTTGGCTCAGGTAACCCAGACACAAAAAGACAATTATCACATGTACTCACTCATAGGTGGTTTAGAAATATAAAGCAAAGAAAACCAGCCAACAAAACAGAATCCCAGAGAACTTAGACAACAATGAGGACACTAAGAGAGACATACATAGATCTAATCTACATGGGAAGTAGAGAGTAGAAAAAGACAAGATCTCCTGAATGAATTGGGAACATGGGGACCTTGGGGGAGGGTTGAAGGGTGAAGGGGAAAAGCAGGGAGGGAACAGAGAAAAATGTAGAGCTCAATAAAAATCAATTTAAAAGAAAAAGATATGTGTTAGCCAGAAATACATGTAAGTGATTGGCCAAGCAGTGATTTAAATAATATAGTTTCTGTGTGATTGTTTCGAGTCAGAGCGGTCAGGAACACATGAACAGCCACCGACAACACTCTGGCAAGTGTTCTTATCTCACACGCAAGATAACGGGTGGTGACAGTGAACTTGGGATAAAGTTCCAGGGTTGTGGGCAGGACAAAGATTGGTGTTTGAATGCAAGGTTGGGGGTTTGAACGAAAATGGCCCTAATACATTCAGGCTTTTGAATACTTGGCCTCCAGTTGGTGGCACTATTTGGGTATGTTTGGGAGGCATGTTGCTGGAAGTATGTCACTAGGGGGTGAGTTTTGAGGGTTTAAAGCCTCATCCTACTTCAGTTCACTCTGCTTCATGCTTGCATTTGAAAATGTGATCCCTCAGCTTCCTGCACCAGATGCCATGCCTATTACTTGCTGCTGCCCCCCCCATCACGATCTCTCTAGAGTCATGGGCCACAATTAGCTCTTTCTGCCCTAAGTTGCCTCGGTCATGGTCACAGCAACAGAAGAATCACTAGTACATTTGGTGCTGGTTTGCTAGGGATTGAAGTTCATTTCTCACACAATGATCAGTGAACCTGCAGTTGAGTTGAAGCTCATGTATCGCTGGGTAGACAAACGTCGGTGAAATTCTACTTAGGAGCAAAGCTTCCACCGTACTGTATGCTCAAGACTTTGCCCAGAAGTGATTCTTCTTTTATATTTTAATAAATAAAGCTTACCTGAAGATCAGAATACAAAACAGCCACACTAGTCAGTCATACAGACCAGGCAGTGGTGGCACACAACTTTAATACCAGAAGCCACACTATTTAGTCATAGAGGCTGGGCAGTGGTGGTACATGCCTTTAATACCAGTCCTAAAAAGGAATATAAGACAGGAACTTGCTCTCTTTTATTCTGAAGATTTCATATAGGTAGGAGCTCTCTATTGGCTAAGCTGCTTTGCTTTCCTGACCTTCAGGTTGAACCCCAGTATCTTTTTCTGAGTTTTTATGATTTGTGCTACAGTGAAGCTCTTGCTTTGCTAGGTGGGACTCCCTTCTGTATGCTCTGAATACCATTGGTTAATAAAGAAACTGTCTTGAGTCTATAGCAGAGCAGGGCAGAACAGAGCTAGGCAGAGAAAACCAAACTGAAGGCTGGAAAAAGAAAGGTGGGATTTAGAGAAGCCATGGAGCTGCCGCCAGAGACAGACAAGCCGAAATCTTGCCAGTAGGCCACAAGCCTCGTGGTAAAATATAAAATACTGGAAATGGGTTAATACTAGATGTAAGAGCTAGCTAGCAATACATGTAAGTGATTGGCCAAGCAGAGATTTAAATAACAGTTTCTGTATGATTATTTCGGGAGTCCGAGTGACCAGGAAAACAAACAAGCGGCCTCGTACTGCATACACCCAGAGTGAAAGTAAAGCTTTCCCGTTATCAAGCAGACGAGGGTTGGTGAGGCTGTCCTTGGGATAAGGTTCCTACACTACCAAGAAGATGAAGGTCACTGAGATTCTACTTAGGGGTGAAGCTCTAGCTTCACAGGGTAAATGAAGGTTAGTAGAAACTCTACTTTAGGGTGACCTCACAAGTATCCAATAAGACCATATATGCGGAATGAATATTCCTTTACAGCATGTGAATATATGTCACTGTGATTGGCTTAATAGAAAAGCTGACTGGACTATAGCCACGCAGGATAAAGTTAAGCAGTAGACTAAGAGAATGCTGGGAAGGAAGAGGAGTCTGAGGAGTCACCAGGAGACACAGAGGAAGCAGGAGATGAAGGTGCTGTACTGAAAACAGGTACCGCCATGTGGCAGACCATAGATAAGAAATATGGGTTAATTTAAAATGTAAGAGCTAGTTAGTAACAAGCCTGAGCCATCAGCCAAGCTTTATAATTAATAAGTCTTTGTGTGGTTAGTCGGGAACTGGCTGGTAGGAAAGAAAGTCCACTTATGGGGAAGCTCCTACCTCACAGGTTAAACGAGGATCCATGAGATTATAGCTGTAGGAAGGTTCCTGTCTCATCTGTAGGTAAGAGTTCAAAGATATGGATAGAAAATATTAGCTCTGCCGTCTTTGAAGCTACTTCCTGAACTGAGGGGATGAGAAAGTTTACTCTGTAGAGATAGACCCTGGGAGAGGAAGGCTGGTGGCTCCTCAGTTCATTTATACTTAGTGCTTGTGATAGACGTTCTTGTGCCTATTTCTAACATTGAGTTTGATTTCTGGAGCCTACTGGATTCAGCAGACACCCACACATCCTATGTACAAGGATTCCGAAAAGAACTACCAGCCATCTAGTGTTTATTTGTACAGAGGCCACTCACCACCACCACGCTTGTCTGCAGTGGGCCACACAAGTGGGGTGATGTGATTTTCCTGTCTTCACCCTTGGTATCCACGAAGCTGTGCTTACCACCACCCTTCCCCCTTCATGCCTCTGCTCAGGAATCCAGTGGGAAGGCCCCGTGTGACAACCCGAGGATCCTGCAGAGCAAGAATGAGGCTTCCCACACTATCCTATCAGCTCCAGAACTGTTTAGGTTGCAAAGGTTCAGGAGACTGATGATAGGAATTGATAACAATAATAAATTACATTTAGAGCTTCTAATAATGCCCCAAACATAAAATCCAAGCATTCTGCAGTGATTCAAACAATGGAACACATTATCCCAGCTGCCATCAGGGGTCTTCCCTTACTAAGTAAGTGGTTTGCTTGTAAATGGCCTCAAGGAAGTAACAACAGGGTAGGAACATACTGCCAACATTCATTTCATTCCTTCTGAACAAACTAAGCATAATAATCAACACAGCCACCGACCAGCAACTACAGATTAGGACTCTGTAAGCCATGATTTTAAACCCAGAATCACAGTAACTGCTTCTTCTCAGGCTAATTTTGTGTTTCAGAGCCAGCAGTCCTGACATGCTGAGTCAAGAAGAGAAAGAAGTGCTTCACCAGACTCTAAGGTTGGGAGCAAAACGCAGCACAAGGTTCCTCTACTGAATGCTGGACAGAGTATCTGAGAACTCAATGAGGAGGAGCAGGAAAAGTCATAATCTAGAACTTAAATATATAAAAATGCGTTAACAAGTCAAGGTTGGTTTAACTATAAGAGAAATTGACAGTTTTATTTTTTTAATTCCTGAGTATCTCTAAATACCACAGCTCATTTCAGTGAATGGCACAAAAACTTCAGAATTAAGTTCACTAATGCAGCCAATCTGCTTAGTTTTAGCTTTGGGTAGAAATGAAAGGGATTAAAACATCTGAAAAGAATATGGCTCTCTAAAATGTCAATACTTGTTACAAAATTCCTTACATGTTTCCAGCATATATAATATTACAATAACTGGAAAGCATATGGTATCTTACACAAGAACCGGAGCCCCAGCCTCAGCCATCTTTTCTCTGCTGGGGCAGAGACAGCTCATGTGCCTTGATTTCAGCACGACAGTCGGACAGGCAAAGCACAGACGAACACGTCCTACCGAGTCGGGCAGCAAGCAGGCTCAATTCAGAGCAGGGCTTGTCCTTTATCCTCTGACTTCCACAACAAACACCATCTGTCTGCCACTCCAGAGGAGCTTCTGGAAATTCTATCCTTTGTGTTCCCTTCGCAGACACAGCCCGGAAGTTTATTTTACTCCTAACAAACAGACCACACCAGAAAAGTCTTTCTCCAGATGATGAGGATACCTGCCAGTATCTCTGGAGACTGGGGTAGCAAACCCTGAACTGTTGGGTGAGACCTAGTGATTCCCGCCCTGGGGAGCCAAAGGACACCACTGCCTGGTGTAAATGGAGTTCCCTTATGCTCCATGACAGCCACATGCTGCCAGACACTGCTGGCCATCTTCCGACATCTTTCCCAATTAGAAAGGGGGACGGATGGAATATTCTATGCGTTTGAACTTTAGAAAAGCAACTTCTAGAGTCTGTGGTCACTGAACACTATGATTTGTGGTTCTTCAGCTCTGTTTACTCATGACCCGTTCGGGACACAATGAATGCTACGGATCTTCATTTCTCTCGCTGAAACATTCTGCACAGAAGTCCTGCACACCCTGTGGGCCTGAGTCCCCCAGAACCTTTGGTAATCACGGTGAAGGTAGCTACATTGATGCCCTCTGCTCCGAGGAGGGCAGTGTACATTGCTTGTATTTCCATCTATGCTCACACACTACTGCCTATATGGGCAGAGTAGCTTGTGTCCCTGCCTTAAAACTCTATACTAGAAGAGGTTCTGAGATCTCCCAGGGCAAAGCTCAACATCTACCCTGTATGCAGACAGAAGTGGCTAAAGCGTCAGAAGCAGCCTCAAAGGTAGGTTGGGTAGGACGGGCTTGGAAAGACAGGTGAGGCAGGCAGAGTATAGGGACTGATATGGGCACACACCCTACCTGGAACAACTCAGGGACTGATATGGGCACACACCCTACCTGGAACAACTCCCACCCCCAAGAATCACAGAGCTGCCACAGGGGACATAAAGGTACCATCCTCTGCCAGAGACCTCTCAAGAGCAACCAAGGCATGTCCTCTGATCTTACAGGTGTACTCCACAGCATCAGCAATCCCAGCTCAGGGCACATAATCTTCAGCCTCTGACTTGAAATAGGACAGGGATAGCTGGGTGGTGGTGCAGACCTTTAATCCCAGTGCTCAGGAGGCAGAGGCAAGCAGATCTTTGTGAGTTCAACGCCAGCCTGGTCTACAGAGCAAGTTCCAGGACAGTAAGGGCTGTTACACAGAGAAATCCTGTCTTGAAAAACCAAACCAAAACAAGTAGAATAGGGAACTCCCTACTCCAGGAGTGGGGCCTGAGGTCTGTGTTTGTACATCAGGATCAAAGGGAGGGGAGGGGAGGGGAGGGGAGGGGAGGGGAGGGGAGGGGAGAAATAAGTAAAAGGTGCCAACTTAGTGACAGCAGACGGTGTGTGAGCTACATTCAGAGTTCACGCAACAACGCCTGTTGGAGGATAACCGGTTGCCCTGATGGTAAAAGGTTGATCTGAATGCCTCAAAGTATCCTTTGGGAAGGTTGTTTAGTGAGCTTTTCCCTCTGAATGGACCATTGTAATATGGAAATAAAGGTCAGTGTAGTCCAACTTGACTTTACATGGAGTCGAACTCCCTGGTAGGAAGCAATACCCTGTCCTGGGTCAGTGGCTACATGGCAAAGGATACCACTGCATCAAAAAGCAAGCAATAGAGAGAGGGACAGAGAGGAGGAGGGGAAGAAGAAAGAAATCCATCTTTTCTGTTTCAAAGTGACAAGGGCTTCCCAAAACGGTAACAGGATAGAAAGACAGTGGACATCAAAGGGACATAGAAAGGAGTCCTTCGCTTAGGAAGGAGTTTTTGCTTGAAGTCTTTCTCTAGCTGAGAGTCAAGAATTCCAGTATAATTAATAAAAATCTCCTGTGGAGATTAACTACATAGGGACAATTTGTTTTTATACAGAGATATTTCAAGTAAGAATATTATAATATGGTAACAGATCACACTTGAGGCCTAAGCATGTATGGCTCTGTTGCAACAAATCATGCTTGAGGCCTAAGCATGTATGACCCTGCTGCAACAAATCATGCTTGAGGCCTAAGCATGTATGACCCTGCTGCAACAAATCATGCTTGAGGCCTAAGCATGTATGACCCTGCTGCAACAGATCATGCTTGAGGCCTAAGCATGTATGGCCCTGCTGCATTTGACCTACTCCTTCTCCAGCTATAAAACATCAATTTACTGATGTAACATGAGGAGGCCTGTTTGTTTGGGGTTTTATGTCCTGCCCAGTTCCCCCAGCTGTTTAGTCCCAGACAAAAATCACACAGAAATCTCTATAAGTTATAAAGCTGATTGGCCCGTTAGGTCAGGCTTCTTACTGGCTAACTCTCACATCTTGATTAACCCATTTTTCTGATCTATGTTAGTCATGTGGTTCAGTACCTTTTTCAGTGGGGCAGCTTACATCCTGCTGCTTCAGTGGTCTGGGCAGGAGTGGGAGGAACCAACTTCCTCCTCCCCAGAATTCTCCTGCTCTCCTTGCATCATTTTCACTTCCTGTCTGGTGTTCCCGCCTACACCTCCTGCCTGGCCAATCAGCATTTATTTAAAACATGATTGACAGATTACAGACAATTCTCCCACATTCTGAGACTCTCACAAGAGTGTAAACTTTGTTTACAGTAAAAACATGTCTTAACTCCCTGTAACCTAATATATAAAAGATTCCTTCAACTCTTCTGACCTATGGTTTTACCTTATTACCCTTTAATCCTGTCCAACGTACCTCAGGGAACTACCCTCTCCAATCTCATTTATAAAAGAAACAAAAGAGCAAAGAAAAAAAGAATTTCTTAGAATCCTTTAAACAATGTAACTTCGGAAGTCGTCAAAATTATATGTACAGTGATTTTGTTTTGTTTTTCAAGACAGGATTTCTCTGCATAGCCATGGCTGTCCTTGATAGAACTCGCTCTGTAGGACCAGGCTGGCCTCGAACTCATATTCACCTGCCTCTGCCTCCCAAGTGCTGGGATTAAAGACATGCACCACCACTGCCCGGCTATGTACAGCTACTGATAAGATCCTTAAATGACTCTCTTGAGAAGTCTATGCCTGTACTTAGGGGTATGGTATCTTTTCCTAAATACTTGTCTATTAATGTTCTGCTTAAATCTATGTTAAAAACCCCTTCTTAATAAACTCCACCCTACTTCATAGTGACTTGTCCTGAAGTTCTTTTTTTTTCCTGATGTTTTGGTTTTTTTTCAAATTGATTTTTTTAAGATTTATTTATTTATTATGCATACAATGTGCTGTTGGTATGTCTGCCTACAGGTCAGAAAAGGGCACCAGATCTCATTATAGATGGCTGTGAGCCACCATGTGGTTGCTGGGAATTGAACTCAGGTCCTCTGCAAGAGTAGCCAGTGCACTTAACCTCTGAGCCATCTCTCTAGCCCCAGAAATTCTTTTCTTTGATGAAGAATTCTGATCTCACTTAGTGGCGTTCTCTCAAAAGAACGCCTTAGGCCTCTATAGGCAGCAAGGTAGTTGCTTGGTAGTTGCTTTGCCTCTGGTTCCTACTCTTGTTGCCACTAACCAGAAACACGTTTATACCCTTACAGACTCAGAAACATGGCAGTCACAAATCTCCCCAATTTGACTGTAAATAGAGTCTAATCCCAAGAAATAAAATCTCTAAAATAAAAAGACCAGCATTCCATTAAAGATGGCGACAACACAGAAAAGGTGCTGTACTCACACTCGTTGGGTGCTGCACGGCGGCTTCATATTGCAGCCTCACTCTCTGGGGCATCATGACATCATCCTGTGTAAAGAGCACGTTTTATATTAATATAAAGCAACTCCAATGTAGTAAAAAAGGCACACAATCCAAGAACACAACAGCGTAGGCAACTCAGATGTTCATAAACCCGGACTCTCTTTGATCATCAAGAAAAAGCAACTATGTGACTGGTGGGAAAAAAATCTGTCAGCTGAAGAACAAGGTACAGATTTCCTAAGACTCAGCAATGTTACCATCTGTGTAGAAAAGGTCCTCTACCCAAGTTAGATTTGGACAGCATTTTCCAGACATGGAACATCCAAGTCAATAAATATCAGATGGAGAAACAAACTACATCCAATATTGTTCTCAAAGATCACTCAGTGGGGAATGCAGTCACAGCTGCTCCAATCAGCAAACCCGATACAGTATCACTTCACATACTTAAAAATTCAAACCCTAGGAAAGTGGACCAAGTTACTTATTAAGTGTACACATAGGTTCCTTTACTTCTCTGATCTTTCAGCACTCACCCAATATCTGACTCCGGGTTTTTATTATTAAGAACAGTTAGAATTGGTGCAACAGAAAGCAACATCATGGCTGATTCCTGAGGTGCTGGCAATAGGGAGCTCCTTATAAATGTTCCACAATATAAGATTTTGTGCATTTTCCTGCAGGAATGTTTCACTTCATAGTAAAATACGGTATTTTCAGAGGACAAATAATCAACAAAGATTTAAATATTTAAAAGGGTGTGGGAGTAGGTGACAGGGAAAATACTTATAAAATAATGTTACAATAACTGGACCAGAAATTAAGGGGTCACTTGCCACTCTCATCTCCTTACGCCTATAAACAAACAGATATATAAGGAGTTAGGGTGTATGCCAATGTGGCTGACCCAGACTCCTGGGGGAAAGCAGATGACTTCTCTACAAAGGACTAGGAAGTATAGAGTGCAGGAAATTTCTTGGTTTGATCGTGTTCTTTGATTAAGGCTAATAAGAAATCACAACAGCAGGATCCAGGTAGCATGACAAATGGCCCAGACAGTTTCCAGAATAAAGTTGTTAGTCACCTTCCAGGTAAAGAACCAACTCCACTGAGGGGCTTCATAAACGATTATGAGACAGAGAATTATGAAATGGAGACAGAAAAAATTGCCTATTGCCAACACTTTGGGGATCTGCTTTGACGCTACTTCCAGCAACTTCCTGTTTCGAGTGACCTCGGTTTGAGCTTTTGGGGCTCCACGGTCCTTTCTTTTCCTTATTTTTTTCATTATGTGTGCACTTAATGAATAACAAGGTCAACTTTCCTAGGGTTGAATTTAAGTATGTAAAATGATATTGTATCTGTTCTTTTGTCCTGGACATACTGATCAAAGCAGCTGTGACTGCATTCCCTACTACGTGGACTTTGAGAGCCATTATAATAACTATGACCATGTGACCAATTACAGAAATGAGGCTATCAAAGTTCCAATACATTTCCACCTTATTTTGTTACAAACACATTAGGTAAACATCTTTGTTTCCTTCCTCTCTTATTCCCCTATTTCAGTTTTGGGTTATGAGGAGACTCAACATCACTTGAAGACCAGGACTCTCTGATGAAGGGACTGTGTGTTCAGTCACAAGCAGCACAGCAGTACAGTGTATTACAGAACCACCTAACTCTGGCTGGACCCAAGTGTTGTGGAAGGAGATGTGTACACGCGCCAGGTTAGCAAAGGGTGGACACACATGTGACGATTAATTCTATGTCTTGACTGGCCTAAAGGCTGCCTGGAAAAGTGGCAAGATGCTTAGGTCTGTGAAGGTGGATCTGAGAGAGAGGGGAGCACTTTTATCAGTGGACTGAGTCCAATTCTCCCACCCCTCTCTTACACACCACACATATGCATAACCACACACACACACACACACACACAGACGACTTTACTGTTCAACTTCTGGGTTCTTCCTAATGCACATGAATTAATCAAGACTCTAATTTTACAGTTCAGGGATCTATACAAAAAGCACAAATGGTCAGTCCTGTTTGGCTCTCAAGAGCCTAAAGAATATTCAAAATACGATTCCTACCATTTCTGCTGTTGAGAGTCAAGAACTACAATAAGAGCAAAAGAGAATGGAATTAATACACTCACCAGCCTGGCCAAACGGCTGAGAAGCTAAGGAAGATGAACAGAGACTCAATCCAAAGAGTTAACAGAGAAGCAGGTACTAAACTTTACAGACCACGGTGACCAGTAATATAAATAAGGTCTTCCCCTGAAGCCACCAGAAAAAGAAGGTAGCCCAGAGTCTAGAGAATGGAAAGTTTGTTGCTGTTGTTGTTGTTTTAATGAAAGCAAAGGAGAACTTCAATAAAGAGTCAGAAGTGTTGTTACTCAGGGGAAGGTTTCCCCTTCATGGAAGTCAAACTTGACCTGCTGGCTCCTGCTCCCTCTGTGGGCAGGACCACTGTGATCGGCTAATAAGAATCAGCTGGCACTTGAAATGTAACGGAGAGACTCTTAACAGGCCAAATCCAAGATGCTGTCGGCACCAACCGTGAAAGCGGAGTGCATTCATCTCAGGGCTCACGCCAAGGAATGTTACCTGGAGTTCTCTTCTCAGTGAGAAGATGATTTGAACCATCACTACTGGCATTCCCGGTTGTGCATAAAATTCCCAGAGGGGCTGAAATTCCACAATTATGAACAGGGAATCATCACTATGGAATGACGGGGCAGCCTGAAGAGAAGAAACTGGAAGCCTCACAGAATGAGTATGTATGGGCCCGAAGATGTTCTTTCTGTGTTTCTAAAAACTTGAGTTCAGTTTCCAGCACCAACATATCAAATGGCTTGCAGCCACCTGTAACTCCAGCTCCTTGGGACCCAACATCCTCTTTTGGCCTACTTGGGCAACTATACCATGGTGTGTGTGTGTGTGTGTGTGTGTACACTTTTTAACTTTAAAAAAGCATTAATAAGAATGAAATGCTATTCCATATTCTGACATAAAAATAGTAGGTGAAAGCCTGCTAGTCAAGAGAACTGAGAATAAATGATAGACAGGCTTCCGGTGAAGTCTGAGCAAGGCACACATAAGTGCAGAAAGGCCTTGGGGACACCAACAAATGCCAATGAGGACACACACTTTGCTTAAGTCTGCCTGTGTTTGGCGTTTGGATGGGATGTGAAAACTTAGGAAGAAACTTCCTGGTCAGGCATAACCTTGTGGACTGAACTATGGAGGACTAATGTACAATCCCAGCCACCTCCTGAGCCTGTTCTGAAAAACAGTGTTTGGCAATTTACATATGCCAACGGGCTAGTAAACCCACAGCACTCCGACCTGTTAGGCTTTCCCTTATCAGTGCTGTCAGGCCCTGATCCACTGGAGCCTCAGACAGTGAGTCTGACACAGCTGGCTTCCTCCCCATGTGGTTCAGTCTCTCTGCAAAGGTCCTGTCTGTCCAACTCCAGCACCTGTAGTTCCTTCCCGGAGGATTCCACATAAAACTTTTCTGATGGAGAAGCCACGGGATGTCGGCATACCAGACAGATAGCGGCACAGCAAACGGCACAGCAAATCACAGGCAATCCACTGCTATTCCACGGGCCAAGCAATATGCACTGGCCCAGTGACTAGTCCTCAAACCAGATGCTCTCCTACATGTTACCTTCCTTCCTCTCAAACTACACACATTCCCTAGCCTCCCATACAGCAACAGCCATATAAACCTGGGATCATTTTAGGCTGGATGTGACCACGTGTGTGCTGGGCTTCCCCGCCATCACTATGATCATTCACGTATCTGTGGTCCTACTTCATCTTTTTCAGTTTGTTCCATCTAAAGAACCTTGAGGAGGATGAAGGAGCTCTGTCTTCAGCTCTGAATCTCTGCAGCCCTGCAACTATGAAGACCTTTGCTAGGATTTACCATCCAATGCAGTCCTTATCTGGAGTAGCAA
Source organism: Myodes glareolus (assembly GCF_982192425.1). Taxonomy (NCBI): domain Eukaryota; kingdom Metazoa; phylum Chordata; class Mammalia; order Rodentia; family Cricetidae; genus Myodes; species Myodes glareolus. The sequence continues at coordinate 442,608 of NC_142034.1, read as the reverse complement.
GGATCCCGGGCTATGGGCTCATACCCTTCAAGAAGATGGCCAATTCAGACGCCATGCTACTACTTGGCTACACAAATGGGGAGTTTCCAAGTGCTAGGGTTAAAGGCGTATGTCACCACTGCCCGGTGTAACTCCTGTTTTAAAATAACATGAGTCCACCTAAATTATAGACACACTCACATGAAAATTTGTAGTTCCCTGCACAGAGCTAGCTATAAGGCAAGAGAAAACTAACCAAAGAGACGGGTGTGAGATATGAGACGCAGGTCCCCGTTTTCCCTCCCCTCCTTGTCTGTCATGACTTCCAGAGTTAGTTACACACAGGCTCAGAATGAACAGCTTGCTTTCTGTTTTCAGCTTAAGGGAACAACTAAGCACCTGAAGGTGGAGCCAAAAACTTGAGGGTAAAGCTCAGTAGAACAGCAGCCCACACAGATCCTTTTCTGCCAGACACATGCACTGGGCCAAGGACAGTGACAGTCCCCACTTGCTTCCTAAAGCTTAAGTGGGTTCTGCATGGCTAATACCAAAGCTGTTTTATAAATAACCTCACCCTAAAACAGACAGGTCAAATACAAAAATCACACAGACACTTCCTCGTCCAACTGGCAACATCTGCCTTCAACAAGTTACAAGCATGCTGTCTAAATACAATAAAGATAACATTATGCAGAACTCTGACTTCAAAATGTCAGACCTCCCAAGGTAACCCTGTGGGTCAGTTCTCCTCCTGTCCCTTGCATGAAAGGGAGGCCGCATCTCCTGGACTATGTGACCTCCCTACCTCCATGTACCTGGAGTAACCAATGAGAGACAGGAACAAAACTTGTAACAGCTGTATAAACCAGTGGCCAACATATCATGGGCCCTGGTCTGCATGTTTCTAAGAAGCCAGGGACCCAACGTATGGAATAATTTAGATACATAAAAGTTGTATTTGTTTAAAACAAACTGCTTTGCTTTGCTTTATCTGTCAGGGTTTCTAAGCACAGCACAATTTGTGTACAGTCTCTGTTCCTCCACTGCAGCTAAGTGTCCTATTCCCAAGGATGCCCCATAAACGTGACAGTTCTGACAGTCTGCTAGAGTTCTCCATCAGTGCTCAGCGCACAGTAGTGCTCAGCGCACATTAGCCGGCTTCTGATTTCTGTTAATAAACAACTGTGAAACTCAGGAATCAAGAGCACAAGCATCTTAAGTTCTTGAATAAAATGTACAATCACCCTACCAGTGTGGTACCAGTTCACGCTGACATTTTGAAAACTTACTTTGTGGAAGTATCTTGCTAATTTAATTTGATTACAAATTAAAAGTTTAATATAACTTTGACTGATCTGAAACTCTGTATAAGCCTACCTGTCACCTCTCGGTCCACTCCTGACCCCCACCCACGAATCTGCTTCATGTTTTGCTCTAGCTGTCATGACCTGTTTCCATTTCTTTAATCTCTTAAGATCATGCTTGCTAGTACTGTGCTTATTTTAATGTTGTTTATATTCTCTGTGGTCCCATTTCACATTTATAAATGATCTTACTAGTGTTAATTGTTACGGCAGCGTAGAGCAACAACCTATTAAACTTGACTTTTGAGATTCATCATAACATGTCGACAAATTTATTTTTAAGAACCATACTAAAATTCACAGTCATTATTTGGTCAATATACACAAAGCCATTATAAACAAAACAGGGAGCTACTTACTGAATCCAAAAAGCAAAGGTAAGACCCGGTGCTCTGTGCGATTGCTTGGTTTTTAGAATATCCAACTGTTAGGGAAAAATAAAAAAGAGAGAAACCGGCTCTTAGAATTCAACGTTCAAGAGCATAAAACTATATATATTTTACACTCCAAGAAAGCTAAGGTCACTTCACACTACTAGAAAAACTTCAGGTATAATTTTGAAGGAATGAAAGGATGGTAAAGAGAACGCAAAGCCCATGTTCATTGCTGACAGCAGAGAATGCCAAGAATAAGTGACGGCAGGCACCTAGAACAATACTGAAGTAAAATATCCTTGGGGAGAGTAAAAGTCTGCTTGCACGGGAGCAGCACAGAGCCTACTTCTGTGTGACTGGTCGGCAAACACCTCAATTCGAATACTTCAAGGATGGCTAGCTGTGTCCCTAGTGAGGTGAGGAGACTGCTAACGTCTGTGACACCTGAGTGTGTCCACCCACCCCAGGTCATTGCCTGAGCATGAAGATTCAGCTCTGACTGCAGCATACGCTAATTAGTACTGACCCAACAGAACTTTATTTAGTCATGATTAGTCTTCCTAAAAGCCCACAGCTGGGGTTACTAAATGCATATTAGAAAAAAACAACTTATTTGACAGTGGGAAGAGTCCAGGGTCTCACACAGACTCGGAGGTGATTCTTACTGTACTACTGAGCAAAGAGTTCAGACCCAGAGCAGAGATTGCAGGGGACAGAGAACTCAGAGCAAAGAGGTCCTCCTGGGCTTAAGAGCTAAGAAAGTGGTTGTCCTGGATGGAGAAGCCAGATCAGCCTGGGCTTCAGGGACTGGTGATGCCTTATCCCCAGGGGATAGATATTAAAGTGTGTGTGTGTGTGTGTGTATTATATTTTATTTATAATATATAAATTATATTTTATATAATATATATAATAAATATATATTATTTAAAGTTTCCTTCAAAGACATTACAACCGAGATATAAAAACCAAAGCAAATAAGAAAAATCCACAGCGACAACTAAATGAATGGTGCTGAAAACACAAGAGTTTGGAAGATAAAATCATCACAAAGAACATCCCAGAGAGAACTGGGCTGTAATTGATATAAACAAGAAATGAACAATGCAGGGCAAACACTGGAGAGCACCTGGTGACTTGGGCGTAGCCGTATTTAGGATGGAAGAACAAATCATTCCTGGAGGGGCTGACAGTTGGGCTAACGCGGCTCACCTTTGCCCTATGGGAAGGACAGTTGCAAAGGCTTGGAAATTTGGGACCCAGTGCAGAAAGTGACAGGAGCTCAGCCTGGTGTTAAAGGCAGAGCCATTAAAAGGTGTTCAGTCCAGAAGAGGGCACTAATGGGGCTTTTAACTCTACTCCTAGAAAAGACGACCAACACCTGAATCACGTTAACCAGAACGTTACAAGTCTTGATGCCACTGCGAAAAGTCACGCAAGGCAAAACAGATGTGTACAGAGTTGAGATAATAAATCTCTCTGGTATTTGAAGTTAAGACAAGCTGAAGAAAGTTGTCAGTCCTGAGGAACACCACCCTAACATGCATTTAGAGCTAACTATGACACTCTCGACTTTCTGCTGTAAGAAAGGCCTCTTATACAGGGTCTGTTAATACAAAAGAATTGCACCTCCCTCTCCTCCCCCCCAAGTGGGAGGAATGCTATAACTTAGAAGCAAGACACAAAAAATGGGAAGCTGCCCCGTTCACTCAGGCCCCTAAGATCCAACCCAAAGCAGCATCTTTCTGCAGGGTTAATCCCTAGAATTTGGCCAGTCCAAACCAGTTAGCAATGGCACCAGATTCTGATGAACACTGTAGGCATAAATAAAAGCAAAGGGGGAAACGACCAAGAAAGGTACAGTGATGCCTCCTACTGTGAGACAGGTTTGCCACTGCCAGAAACTCCAGCCATCCTGGCGGCTCAGGGCAAGCATGCAGGATAAAACCCTCCCGAGAACCTCAAAAACAAGATGACACTCCTCACAAGCACACTGAAATTAACAGAATTCTGCTACAAAAGTTGCTTATGGGAAGTCAGATTTTAAGAAAAACTGAATCCCTGAATCTGTGTAATGCTGGAAGATTCTCACAATGAATCTTCTCACAATGAATCTTATGTTTGGCAAAGACAAGGAATTTGCTCTAATATTACAACCTTGAAGAAAGTCAAATGTTTGCGTGTGGGGGTTCCATGTTTGGGGAGGCCAGTCCCTTTGTAAGGGCAGCTGGTTGCCATGGTTCCAACAGGAAAAACCTAGCTCCATGGAGATATTAACATTCCTCTCTCCTGGAAGAGGGGCAGTGGGCTGTGGTTCACTCTGCCCTTAGTAAAAGTCACATGATGAAGTGCATTCCTGTTGTTACGAGAATGTTATGAAAAAATGAGTCTTCCCCACTGCAAATAACCCAGCACTCCTGAAAACAGAACCTTCGAATTTACGCTAAAGACACAGGTAACACATTCTACTTAACACATTACAGGAAAACATGTCTTTCCTAAGAGCCAACTAAATTCCACTGTGCCATACAGAACTGCCATGAATTCTCATTCACTTCCCAGACAATAAGGTGATGTCATCTCCCAGCACTCCACCTAGGGTCCTTAGTTCTATAATGTCCTTGTCATGGGCAGATGCATTCAGACACAATGACATCCAGTGACAAGCAATTTGTGTTTTATGAAAGACAAAATCTGTTTTAACAGTGGAGACAAGGAACATCAGTACCAAAATGCTCTTTCCATTCAATGACAGAGGTTGCAAAACCTCTCTCTTAAGTATATCAAGGAACATTTAGTTTCAAAAACAAAATTCATTATTTCAGAATTTCAGAAATTGAGACATATATTCTATGATAACCTATACATAGTTTTATACTTCAAAGATAATAAAACTAGAAAATAATTTCCAGATGATATTAAGATTTTCTAGACGTTAGGGTTGGATGAGTGGGGGAAAGAGCCTGCCGGAACTGTACCACCTCAGATGTTACCATCTTCTGTGTGACAAGGTCTCTTGCAGACCTGGATGTCACCAAACAGGCTCAGTTGGCTGTCCCAGGATCTGCCTGTCTCCAAACATGCCACCACACCCGGCTTTTTGACACAGTTCTAGAAATTAAACTTGGGGCTTCATGCTTGTAAGGCAAACACTTTACAGACGGAGCCATCTCTTCAGCCCTAGGAAGTAGTTTTATTTAAATTCCGTCTAAAGAATTGTTCACGCCATTCTGCTTCCTCAAACAGCCATGATGAGGCAACATTCGGGTTTGTCTTGACAGAACAGGTTCAGCTGAGTCTTGGCAGCTGACCTCAGCTGCTCACATCTACCCTGTACTTCACCCAGAATAACAAACACAAAATGAACTAAACAGCGGGGGACAGAAAAAGGAAGGAACATCAGCAGGGCAGGCTTTCAGACTGGGAGGGTGCGAAATATAAGCTCCTCTCAGAAAGCAGGCAGTTTCCCGAGGACTGACAGAAATGTTCTTATCTTCTAAGCTTGGCCAAAGGTCCTGAAGACACTGTGGCCCAGTACTCCATGCTACCTAGACTGATGTCTGGATATTGGGTGGGAATCCATGACAGCCCCGGCCCCCAAGAATGAAACAGGAACTGTGTAAGCTCATGGTGATATACACTCTAAAAATCGAGTAAAGCAAACATGGTAGCACAGGCCTACAATACCAGAAGGTTGAGGTCGGAGGGCTGGCTACTCAAGGCTGATGCCACTTTGGGCTACATGATGAGAGGGAGTGGGGAAAGAAAGGAAGGGAGGAAACATCACTAAGTGACCTGAGGCCACAGGACCATCATTACCATCCATGTTCCTAAAAGCAATCATCCGGCCGCAACACTAGCAGAAAGGAGCCGTGCAGGACCAGGTTTGGTAATGGTAAGGTTTGTCTCCTCCTCTTATTCCTCTTCCCGACAGCCACCAGATTATAACAAGCACACCCACACCTCTGCTTCCTCCACCTTCTAGCCACACAACTGTACCCCAAAGTCTCAAAGGAAGCTGTTGAGAGACCAGGCTTAGATCTAAGTCGGTCCTAGCAGCAGCAGGTCCTACACACCCAGGCTGTCACAAGCTGTTTTTTAATGGGAACCCTGACTGCCCTCAAAATACACTAGGGCTGTATGGACCACCCCATCTGGACAACGTAATCAAAATGGGAACAGTGTGTGTGTACTGGTTTGACACCCAACTTGTCATAAGCTAGAGAAAAGAGAACCTCAACTGAGAAAATGCTTCCATCAAATTGGCCTGTGGGGCATTTTCTTGGCTGATCACTGATGTAGCTCAGCCCACTGTAGTGATACCACCCCTGGTTAAGTGGTACTGCTGTGTATAAGACAGCAACCTGCTGAACCAGGAAGTACAAGCAGGTAAGGAGTGTTTGTTTCTCCATGGTATCTGCTTCAATTTCTGCCTCTAGGTTCCTACTTTAAGTTCCTGTCTTGACTCCCTCAGTGATGGACTGTATGTTGTAAAGTGAAATAACCCCTTTGCTCCCCAAGATGTTTTTGTTAATGGTGTTCATCATAGCAACAGAACCCTGGCTAAGACAGCACGCTACTCTTGATATTTTAGAGCAGTGGCTTTCAACCCTAAATTTTTCTCAGCGCTCCTGGAATACTCTACCACTTCCCATGCTGAAACAGGGCTCTATTCCAGACAGGCGCTGTGAGAATGTCTCAGAGAACACTTGGGTACCAGGGGCTTTAAAGTATCACAGATGTTCCAAATGCAGCCACACTGGATACAAGTAACCACCTCTCGGCAAGTAACTTACCAGCTCTACACTTGAAGGGGAAAAAAAATAGTTCAGCAATGGTTAAAATGGCTTAGTGAGCAAAGGTGCTTGCCACCAATGCTGAGGATCTGAGTGTGGTCCCAGAATCCCTATGGCAGAAAGACAGCATCAACCTCCGACTACGCACATGTGCTCTCACACTCACACCATAAATTAAAAGCTTTTAAAAATTAAATTTTCTATTAACAAAAACTAGCCAAAGAAGATCCATTTGTCACTACAGATGACCTGACCTATCCCTTTTCTAATCTTAAGCACTATACGAGGCACGCTATTGTAGGATATTTTACTCTCTTGGCTTTTTAGGGGGCCCACCCCCCAGTTCCCAAATAAATCACACACTTGCTTATTATTACTTATGAACGCTCAGCCTTGGCTTGGTTTGTTTCTTGCCAGCTTTTTTTAAATTATCCCAACTACACTTTTGCCTCTGGGCTTTTATCTTTCTCTATTTCTGTATACCTTTGCTTCTTTCTCCACAGTTTGCTGCGTAGCTGGGTGGCAGACCTCTCCTCGTTCTCTCTTACTCCTCTATCCACCCAGAGGTCTCCTTCTGTTTATACTCTCTGCCCGCTAGCCCCACCTATCCTTGCTCCTGTCTTGCTACTGGCTGCTCAGCTCTCTATTAGACCATCAGGCATTTTAAACAGGCAAAGAATCACAGCTTCACAGAGTTAAACAAATGCAGCATAAACAAAAGCAACACACCTTAAAATAATATTCCCCAACAGCACACTCTCCAAATCTAAGACCTTAGAGTCCCTGACTTATCACATGAGAAGAAAGACTATATGGAAAATCATTCAACCTTGAAAATGAAGGGAAAGACGAACAACCTTGATCCAACATCAGAAGATTTTAAGAGTGAAAGTATTAACTACATTTTAAGGTATCTTTCAAAGAAGGATCTTCAAAATAAAGAGACTCTGGGGCCAAGTGGTGGTGGCATATGCCAGTACTCGGGGAGGCAGAGGCAGGCAGATCTCTGTCAGTTTGAGGTCAGCCCGGTCTACAGAGTGAATTCCAGGACAGCCAGGGCTACACAGTGAAACTGTCTTGAAAAACAAAACAAAAAAGTAAATAATTAAAAAGTAAAACAACAAGTCTGGATGACACACTAGAAGGTAACAAGGTGAGTCCTTTACAATTATGAGAAAAATTATTTTGCCACTAGAATTCTTTGTCCAGCCAAACTAAGTATGACTTTAAAAGGCACCGAAGACAAGTAGGAATCTTAAGTACATTACCATTTACATCCCAGGCACAAAGATTATTTTAAAGAGTAGCTTCAGAAAACTGAAAAGAAACATGTAAGAAGAAAAAATTTCAAAGGAAAATAAAGGCAAAACAGCACATGAGTAGAAACCAGTACCAATACCGGGCAGAAACAATATGGTCCAAAGTTCTAGGAGGTTGTAACGTTCAGGAAATCCAGCCCCGGGGTAGCTGCTCCTTCTGAGTCAACACCAAACACACTATGCTGTGAGTTGCATATTTACAAAACTGTCAACACTGCTTTTATAAAGTCTGTATGCTGGAATTTACCTACTAGCAAAACAAGTAGCATAAGAGTTTCAAGATTATAGAACTTCAAGAAGCTTCAAAGATGTAACTATATTATAATAACAAAAGCTCTAAGGAAGAAAGAATAGATTGTAACTTACCAAAACATACATTTATTTGTGAAAAATAAGTAACTGGGAGGGGCCACTGGGAGGAGGGCAGTTGCCAGCGACTATTTAACTTGGCAAAGGTGTGTTACATTTGTTTATGTCGTGGACTATTACTTTAACTATGTAAAGCTGTGCTACATTTGTTTAGGCTACATTTGTGTAACAATGTAAAGATGTGTTTCTTTGCCGGCCTAAGGCACCTGGTAGTCTAATAAAAAGCTAAATGGCCAATAGCTAGGAAGTGGAGTGATAGGCAGGGCTGGAAGACAGAGAATAAGTAGGAGGAAGAATCTAGGCTCAGAGAAAGTGAAGAAGAGAGAACAAGAGAGAAAGATAGGGAGACTCTTGGGGCCAGCCAGTCACGGAGTAGGACTTACAGAATACAAGGAAGGTAAAAAGCCACAAGGCAAAATGGAGATGAAGAGAAGCAGGTTGCAATAAGTTATAAGAGCAAGTGGGACAAACATGATAAGGCTGAACATTCTAACTAGTAAGAAGTCTCTGGGTCATGATTTGGGAGCTAACTGGTGGCCCAAAAGGAAGCCTGTTACAGGTGTATGGTGGGACAAGTGAGGTGCAGTAAGTCTCTTTCACGTCCCAGCTTCTAGCTGGCTACCAAACGATCACTTGCTTCCTTCCAAGTCAGGAGCAGTCAGAACTCTGCCATCACGAATGTGATTTCACATTATCCTTCTAGATTCCTAATGCCAAGCAAAAGTACCAAAGTAAAAATTAGGAAATAAAAACCAAAACTAAGCCAGGCGGTGGTGGCGCATGCCTTTAATCCCCGCACTTGGGAAGCAGAGGCAGGCGGATCTCTGTGAGTTTGAGGCCAGCCTGGTCTACAAGAGCGCATTCCAGGACAGGTTCCAAAGCTACAGAGAAACCTTGTCTCAAAAAAAATAAAAAACTCAAAACAAATGTATACCATCTAATCAGGATTAAATTATCTATGTAAAAAGTCTATAATAGTGTGTGAAGATCTAACAAGAAGTAGAGGAGGTGGTGATTTAATAAAGTTGCTAATCTCACCCCAGGATTCTAAACTGTATAAACTGGGTTAGAAGAGGGCCGTACAGCCAGAGTCCTTCAGGGAATTCACTTCCCATCTGTACACAACAAAAGGGAAAGGAACTTCATGGAAGGAGAAGTAAAGACAGAAAAGAGAAAGAAGAAGAGAGAAGGGGAGAAGGAAGGGAGGGGGACAGTAGATAGGCAGAGAGCTTCAAGATGGCTGGGGGAGGGGCACCCTCAGGGGGAGAATTGGAGCCAATAAAGAGGCATGAAGAGAAATCACACTTGCGTTAATCAGAGCCACCTGCCAACATTCATGCTGCCAGAAAAAGATGTAAGATCTAAAAGGATCCACTGCCCACGACAATCACTACAAGAAACGTTTTCAGAAGTCCTTTAGGAAGAAGAAAATAGTAAGATGGGAATCTGCATCTATCTATATGAAGCAAAGAAGGACGCTGGGAAAAGGCATATGAGGAAATATGAAAAATTTCTTCTTTTTGTTCATATCCTTTTCACAGAGCCATAAGCTAAATTAGTGACAACATGCTGTGGATTCACAACCACACAAGACAAAGTGTAAACGTGTGGATTCATGTTAGCAGAGACCAGAGGGCATTGTGTTAAGTAAGAGTCACTCTGAAGGTCCTGACTCTGGTGCACAGACGCAAAGGGAGGTGGCAGTACCTTAAAGACACACTAAGTCCTAGGTTGAACACCTTAACAGCAGAACAAGGGGTTAAGAGTCGCTAAGAAGACTAAAGTTTTGCTTCTGTACAGCAGCACAAAGAGCTCTGCTCCCCAGAGACGCGGCTGAGGGGTCCTTACAAAACACCACTTGTGGTCTCTGGAAATGGCTCTAAGGTGTAGACAGTAAATGAAGAAACAATTATCCAAGAAAATCTTCCCGAATCCAGAGAGTACAGTGGTTGTCTACCGTGTAAACTTGAGACTGGCTCCCTCTCTTCCCCTCCCAGCTCTGCAAAGCAGAAGCCACAGACAACAGGGACGTTGAGGTCGCTTCTCCTGGTTCCCAGATGCAGGAAGAATAGGCTATCACACTGACCCCTTGTCAACTTGACATACAAACTCATTACTGTTAAGCCATAATCATCCCTTTCTTGTTCAGCTATGCCCTAAATTAACCTTATAAGCCCCACCTTCCCAGAGACGAGACAACTTCCTGGAATGCTGGAAGTGGTAGTTCTTGAAAAATAACAAAGCTTCATGGGAAAGTATGGTGGCCTGTGAGTTTTGTACATAAAATCCCCGACAACACGTGTCTTGGGGCCAGTCAACTGGGATAGTTCCAGGGAGTGGTCCTGATCAAATTCCATCTTGGTCAGTATAAAACTTGCTTTAATTTGGCCTAAAATGGTAAAACTGATTTTTCACCAGAGAATCTCAGGATTAACAGTTCTTCCTCAAGATCACATGTTAATAACAACATTACAATATAAACATTTCAAATTTTAAAAATTCCAGCCTTTAAAAAGTCAGTCTCTTGCTGGGCGGTGATGGTGCATGCCTTTAAACCCAGCACTCAGGAGGCAGAGGCAGGCGGATCCCTGTGAGTTCAAGGCCAGCCTGGTCTATGAGAGCTAGTTCCAGGTCAGGCTCCAAAGCTACAGAGAAACCCTCTCTCAAAACAAACAAACAACAAAAAAAAATTCAGTCTCTTTCAAAATTCAAAGTGTCTCAACTGTGGGTCCTGTAAAAATAAAAAATAATTACTTCCTTACTGCAAGAGGGAAGAACCAGGGCACAGTCACAATCTGAACAAAGCAAAATCAAACTCCAACAGTTTAACTATCTCAATATCCAATGTCCGGAATTGATTCACAATCGTCTGTGCTCCTCCAATGGGCTTGGGTCACTTCTCTGACTCTGCCCTCTACATCACACACAATGCACCTTCTAGGCTCCAGCTGATTCCTCTCAACCACTGCTGCGGTTCTTGGTAGTCGTCTCCAAAACGCTGGAGTCTGTGGCTGCAACTGGGCTGCATCTTCACCAACAGCCTCTCCTAGAGTCTCTTCAGGGACTCCAGCCTTGGCATACAGTGTCAAGCCTCAGTTGCTCTCCATGTCCCCTTCATGCCTTCAAAACCAGGACCACCTTGGATGACTCTAACACTATGAAGTTCAGCTGCCGGTCCGAGAAAAACCTTGGCAAAACCTGTGCGTCAGCTTCTCTGTGTGACCCTGAGCAAACACGTCCCAGAAGACTTCACCTCAGTGAGGCTGGTCTCTTCTTAATCACAGCTGATTCTTTAGCCCCAAATGACCAGACCCTGCAGATGCTTCACACGAAAGGCCTGGTAAAGTCTTTGCTTCCCTCGGAAACGTCACAGGCCAGGCCTCCATCTTCTGCACTGCTCTCAGTACTCTCGTCTTCCAAGCTCCTACAGAACAGCCCGCTGAGCTCTCAACACTCAATGGCTTTTCTAACCCAAAGTTCCAAAGTCCTTCCACAACCCTCCCCAAAACACATGGTCAGGTCTGTCACAGCAATACCCCATTAGGGTTACTACTGCTTTGACAAAACGTCATGACCAAAAGCAATTTGGGGAGGAAAGGGTTTATTTGGCTTACATTTCCACATCATAGTCCATCACTGGAGGAAGTCGGGACAGAAACTCAAGCAGGGCTGGAATCTGGAGGCAGGAGCTGATACAGAGGCCACGGAGGGTGCTGCTTACTGGCTTACTCAACCTGCTTTCTTATAGAACACAGGACCACCAGCCCAAGGATGGCACCATCCACAATGGACTGGGCCCTCCCCATCAATCACTAATTAAGAAATGCCCTACAGCCAGAACTTATGGAGGTGTTTTCTGAATTGAGGGTCCTTCCTTTCAGATAACTCTAGTCTGTGTCAGGCTGACATAAAACTAGTCAACGTAATCTTTCAGGTAACTCTTATCAAGTTGACATGAAACTAGCCAGTACACACACTTCTCATCCTGGCCCAGCTACCTGGTATAAAGTGAGTCCCCGGTGAACCGGCTGAGGACTATGAACTCCTGAATGACAACTGGATGCTCCCATCTGTTTCCCAGGTCCATAGAAGGAGGCTCTTTCTATCCTGACAGTAGTGTCCGAGAAAACTGGAGGCCTTGGTGTCCTGATCTTGGCTTGTAGCACCGAGCTGGCATCCCATGGGGAGAGACAAGCAGAGCGGCATTAGGGATTGCTGTACCGTTAGCCACAAGCCCTCAGCTCATTCAGCAAGTCTGGGCATACAGGAGCTTCTCTAATCTCATCTGCAGCCCAGAACTGTGACTGGACTCTATGACTGTCTTCATCAGTGTTCTATTGCTGTGAAGAGACACCATGACCAAGGCAACTCTTGGAAAAGAAAGCATTTAATTAGGGCTTGCTTAAAGTTTCAGAGGTTTAGTCCATTATCAACATGGCAAGAAGCAGGGTAACATGTAGGCAGACATGGAAGCTGAGAGTTCTACATCTGGATCCCCAGGCGGCATGGACAGAGAGACACTGGGCCTGGCTTGAGCTTGTGAAACACCAAAGCCCACCCGTACTGACACACTTCTTCCAACTAGGCCACATCAACTCCAAGACCACACCTCCTAATCCCTCTCAAGTAGTGCCACGCCCCAATGACCAAGCACTCAAATATATGAGCCTATGGGGACCATTCCTATTCAAATCACAATGTCCAGGGAGAATAAGGCTTAGCAGAGAACAGACCACAGAGGTACAGACCTCACATTTAACAATGTAGTGATACCCAGACCTAGGTGCCCTAAAATACTGCAGAGGTGAAAACAGGAGTTTTCACTAAAAACACTGACCTCAGGAATTATCCCTAAATAGGGCCCAAATTTAACTGGATTAGTCTCTGCAGTAATTCATTCCCCACAATGTCACACACACACACACACACACACACACACACACAGCAATCAGCAGTTACTGTAGCTGAAGGTGTAGACAGAGAAAAAGGTCCACCGTCCAGCCAAGACGATAGTCATCTCAGGTACCTGCCTCTGAGGAGGTGAGAGGTATCAACAGCAACCATATAGATGCCTGTTATCTATACTGTCATTTTCCAGTAGAAAACAGAAGCCAGGAAAAGAAGCAGGAATGCATACCCTACACTCGAGCAGAAACTTCCAGTACGAAAAGCCAGACATCAGGTTTAGAGCTGAGAGTCAGAGCAGTCAGTACAAATACATTACATGCAAAGGAAGCCAGGACTACAGAAATAAAGCTCTAACAACATCATATTTTTCAAAACAGCATTAACAAAAACGCAGAATTAAAAATAAGGAACCAAATAAAAATCCTAAAGCTGCAAAATATAATACCAGAAACTGATTTTCCGTAGTAGATCCAAGACTACATTAAACCCTGGAGAATTTGGAAACTTGGAAAGAGATGGATAAAGATTTTGCTTCTTGGAAAAACAGAGAAAAAATAAAAAAACAAAACAGAGAACAAATAACACCATTTAGCATGGTGCATATGCTGCAAGTGGTGGAAATAAATAAGCAGGAAAACAATGACTTGAAGGATAATGGTGGGAAACTCCCCAGATATATTCAAACAGTAAGCAACATTTAGGAAGCCAAACAAACTCCAAAACAAGTAATTCACAACCCAGAAAAAAGTGCCAAAAGACATGAATAAACAAATTCCATAGTTACAGGAAGGGAATGACTTATCACTTATAGCGTGTATTAATCAGAGTTCAAGGGTAAAGCAGAACAGAGAGAATGAATATATACTAAAAGAGAATTTATTGGATTGACTTATACGTCTGGGTAGTCTATCCATAGCTAACTGTTACTAAAATCCCTTCCCAACAACAAACTGAGGTATGATTTCACCAAAGTTCACCTGGGAAAACCGATGAGTTTACTAACCGTACTTACAGAGAAAGGGGTGAGGGGTGATCGTCAGGAGTTGGCCTCAAAGTGGCCACACGGGAAGGCCTGCACTCAGCAGGAACGACAGCTTCCCTGGGGCTGCGTGGAGGCCCTTCCCCTGGTCCTTCCACACTTACAGCCTTTAACCCTTCCCCCAAGAGCCCACGTAATTAGGACAAATTGCACACAGGTCGTTGGCAAGGGAAACGGAACAGGTTCGACCTCTCCTCCTATGAGGGAAGGGGAAGAGTCAGCAGGCACACCTGTGGTGATCTTTTGGGAGCAGAATCTGCAGAACTCCTGACAATGGCAGTAGTTTGGTTCAGACATTAGTCCAGCACAACACTGACTCATACTGGAGAGGCTGAGAGTCCTGTAGTCCATGAAGCTGGGTTTCTCAGAAATCCAATGTGGAGCTAAAGACCTGGAGGATTCCTAGAGAATCCACACTGGGATCAAAGCAGCTGCATGTTATGTTAGAGAAAGACAGCAGTAGCAGCTTCAACAGTATCAGGTAGGTGAACTTGCCAGACAGCATTAAGGACCCAGGCACAAAGCAAAGTTTCCATCTTTTGCCTCCTTTTATGTAGTCTACCACCTGAAGGTGCTACCCCTATCTAGTCTCCTCACTTCAAATAACCTGATCAAGAAGATCCCTCGAGGACTGCACAGCAACTTGCTTTTCAGTTGTTGCAAATCCAATAAACTGATAACCAGGATAAACCATCACACGGGGTGTTCTACTTCTTTGTTTACTTTTTGGATCCCCAAAATATTCCATACACGAATCACAAACAAAGCTGGTTAACTGTGCAAATACCAGACAGAACTGATTTTATTCCTAAATTATTTTAAGCAAGAAAACAAATAAAACCCAACATTGTATACTGATAAAAGAATCCATCAATAAAAAAAAAAAAATGCTGTTTTTAGGGAAGCTGGAGCAATGGCTCAGAGGTAAGAGCACTGACTGCTCGTCCAGAGGAGCCAGGTTCAATTCCCAGCATCCACACAGCAGCTCACAACTACCTGTAACTCCAATATCTGACACCCTCACACAGGCAAGACATCAATGCACATAAACCAAAATAAATTATTTAAAAAAACATGATTTTTGAAGAAATGAACAAAGTAACCAACATAGCTGGATGGGAAAAAAGGAAGACTTGAATCACTGGGATGAGGAAAGTTACATCACTGTCAGCCTTGATGAGGGTTCAGAGGACACTCTGGACGCTGCAAGCCAGTAATCTGAGAGAAGCAAAGAAACTCCTGGACGTACAAACTAAAAAGTGACTCAGGAACAAGAGACCTGACTCAAGAATAAAGCAAAGACATAAGCCCAGGATCTAATTCACGGCTTCGTCAATGAATTCTAGCAAACAGGAGAATTAACACCAGTCCCATTCTTTCCCATTTCCTAAGCTGTCCTACAGGTCAGAATTCCCATCAAAGCCACCAAAAAATAGTGTAAGAACTGGAGACCACACAACAACATCCCTTATGAACACACATACAGAAACCCTTAATAAAAGGGCTGGAGAGATGGCTCAGAGGTTAAGAGCACTGGCTGCTCCTCCAGAGGTCCTGAGTTCAATTCCCAGCAACCACATGGTGGCTCACAACCACCTGTAATGGGGTCTGGTGCCCTCTTCTGGCCAGCAGGCGTACATGTAAAACAGAACACTGTGTATGTAATAAATAAATAAATCTTTAAAAAAAAAAAGCCAAGTGTAGCAGCTCACACCTTTAATTCTAGAAATCAGGAGGAAGAGGCAAGGGGATCTGTAAGTTCTAGGTCAGCTTGACTACACAGCAAGTTACAGGCCAGCCAGAGCTACACAGTGAAAGCTTGCCTAAAAAAAATTAATAATTAGGCCAGGCGGTGGTGGTGCATGCCTTTAATCCCAGCACCCCAGGAGGCAGAGGCAGGCAGATCTCTGTGAGTTCGAGGCCAGCCTGGTCTACAAGAGCTAGTTCCAGGACAGGCAACCAAAGCTACACAGATAAACCCTGTCTTGGAGGAAAAAAATTAATTTAAAAAAAATAAGAGATGGACAACGGTTCAGTTAGTAAAGTGTTTGTCATACACACATGAGGAACTGTCTGTATCTCCAGCACCCACATAAAAACCCAAGCATGGTGTTATATGCCTACAATCTTAGCACTGGGGAAGCAGAGACAAGAAGAGTGTTCACCAACTACTCTTGACCAATCAGTGAACACCAGGTTTAGCGAGAGACCTTCTATCAAAAACTAAGATTGAGAATGGCACCAGATATCTAGCCTCCATGTATGTACGTGCACACATGCATGCACACACACACACACACACACACACACACCTGTAACAAGACACCAGAAAACTGAACCAACAGTCTAGTAGGAAGATTACACAGAATGACCGAGTAGTTCTTACTCAAATAATGCAAAAATGGTTCAACAATGGTTATCAGTGTAATTATAAAACATGGTGAAGGAGAAAAATCAGCTTCTCAAATTGATGGCCCCCCCCCCCAAAAAAAATCACTTGACAAAAATCCAACCCACCTACCCCTTTGGTGATTAAAAATAGTAACTTCAATAAACCTGCAATATAAGAGGGCTTCCTTAGTTTAATAAAGGATACTAGTAAACCCCATAGTTTAACAAAGGATACTAGTAAACCCCATAGCTAGTACCATACTCAACAGAGGAAGATTGTGAGCTTTCCCTCTAAGGTCAGAGTAAAGATAAGGATGCCTACTTTTACTACTTCAGCACTTTATAAGAGATTTTATCCAGGGCAATTAAACAAGAAAAAGAAGAGGTCTAAACCAGGAACTAGGCATGATGGTACATACCATAAGGACAATACCCAGGATCCTTAGCAGAAAAATCATGAGTTTAAGGCCACCCTAGGCAACATAGTGAGTTCTAGGTGACTAGCCTGGGCTATAAGGCACAGATATGCACATATATGAACACACACACACACACACACACACACACACACACGTCCAAGATCAAATCATAAGGAAGACTACCTCTGGCTCTGTGAATACACTACACTATCTTTAAAAAGAAAAAAATATTAGTGCTAATAAGTAAGTTAAGCAAAGCTACAAGATCTACAGTATCAACAATAAGAAAAATATGCAGAAGCAAGTTAAGAAAACAATTTATTTGGCTGAGAATACACATCAATGGCTAAGTATCTGCTTGTATATGCAACACAGATGGCCAGAAAAACCTAACAAGAAGCTATACTAGAAAAAACATGGTACCTGCATAAGGATGGACAGAACAGAGACAAAACGTAAACTCATGCGTCTGTGGTTAGTTGGTTCTTGACAAGAATGTCAGGACAATTCTCTAGAGGAAAAAGATTCTTAAGAAAGCTGTTGATGCCAGGCATGGTGGTGCATGCCTTTAATCCCAACACCTGGGAGGCAGAGGCAGGCGGACCTCTTGCGTGTAAACCAGCCTGGTCTACAATTAACTTCCAGTATAGCTGTGGCTACACAAAGAAACTCTATCTTGAAAAACCACACACACACACACACAGAGACACACACGCACACACGCACGCACGCACGCACACACAGAGAAAGGAAGAAAGAAAGCTGTAGATAACAGGAAAGATAGCTCCGTGGTTAAGAGCACTGATTGCTCTTCCAGAGGACCAAAGTTCAATTCCCAGCACCTAGAAGGCAGCTCACAACTGTCTGTAACTCCAGTCTCCAGGAATCTGACACCCACTTCTGGCCTCCATGGACACCAGGCACATTCATGTGGTGCACAGACACCCATAAACATAAAAAAAAGAAAAAAAAGAAAAAAGAGAAAGAAAAAATACTGAATGCTGTTGAAACGAGATAACATCTATAGATTTTCCAAAAAAGATGTTTAGTCTCCTACCTTTCCTGCCATTTATAAAAATTAACTCAAAATGGATTAAAGAGTAAATATAAGAGCTAAAAGAATAAAAATCTCTAAAATAAACAAGGGAGTAATTTCTTTACTCCCTTGATCAAACAATAGTTGTCTTAGATATTGACACCAAAAGACACGCCATGAAGAAAAACTAGATTTCATCCGTTGTAAACTTTTGTGTACCAAAGGTTAACTACCACAAAAGAATAAAAAGATAATCCCCCAAAATGTGAGAAAAATGTATGTAAATTACACATTCTAATAATGCTTTGGTATGCCACCTATGTATGCTGCTTCTAGAACTCAGCAATGAAAAGACAAAAGACTTGGGCTGGAGAGATGGCTCAGAGGTTAAGAGAACTGACTGATGTTCCAGGGGTCCTGAGTTCAATTCCCAGCAACCACATGATAGCTCACACCCATCTATAATGAGATCTTGTGCCCAGAACACTAGATACATAGTAAATAAATAAATAAAAAAAAGACTCAGGTAAACAGTGAGCAAAGAGTTGAATAGATACCTCTCCAAAGATATACATCGCCAGAGTACATGGAAGGCTCAGCATCATTAACCACTTGGAAATGCAAACAAAACCGTGAGTTACTTCACACTCACTGAATGGCTACAATAGTAATGACAAAAGAAAATAGCAAGTGATAGTGTGTGTGAATAAACTGGGGAGTGTAAAATAGTATAATCAGTGAGAGTAACAGTTAGGCAGTTCTTCAAGATGACAGATATAGAATTATAAGACATATGCTCAACAGAGTTAAAAAAACAACGCTCATATACTCAAAGAGTTGAAAAATCAGTGTTTCAACAAAAACTTGTGCACAAATATTTGTACGGGCACCGCTGCAAAGAATTTCCAAGTGCAAAAATCTAAATGCCTATCAACTGATGAAATGGATAAATAGAACATAGTTTATCTGTGCAACGGAACTACTCTCGAATAAGGAAGAAAGCATCGATATAACAGATGAATACTAATGGAGTGGGAGAATTGTCTGTATTCTGTCAATCATATTTTAATAAAACGCTGATTGGCCAGGCAGGAAGTACAGGTGGGTCAACCAGACAGGAAGTGGAGGCAGGGCAATGAGAATAGGAGAAGGCTAGGGAGGAGGAAACTTCCTCAGTCACTCCTGTGCAGACCACCGAAGAGGCAGCATGTAACTTGCCCAGCTGAGAAAGGTACGGAGCCATTATGGCTAACATAGATGAGAATAATGGGTTAATATAAGTTATAAGAGTTAACAAGAAGCCTGACCTAATGGGCCAATCAGTTCATAACCTAATGTAGACTCTGTGATTTCTTTGGGACTTGCCGGCTGTGGGGTATCAGGTGGGACGGAAACCCCAACAAGCCGGCCCCTCATGTTAGAGTTCTCTGTGTGATTAATTTTCTTTGGGGCTTGCTGACTGTGGTGTACCAGGCGGGAACCGATACGCCAACAAGCCAGCCCTCATGTTACATACTAATAAGACGGTACTTAAGGAACTAAGTCAGTTACAACAGTACATATTATGTTTGTGTTGATATTAAATGTCCAGAACTAACAAATCTGCAGACATGAACTACATCAGTGAGTGCCTTGGACCAGAGTAACTCATGCACTCAAGAGACTGCTATACATCCAAGATCATTGCACTACCAGATTTGGTATCTGGTGAAGGCTGATTCCTGGCTCATTGAGGTTATTTTCCCTTTGCCCTCACATAGGAGAATGGTTAAGGGCTATTTGGGGCCTCTTCTATGAAGCACTAACCCCATTCTCAATCATGAATCTCCACCCCCAAGACCCCAACACGTCTCAAAGGTCATACCTCCTAAAACCTACATGTGAACTAGGCTCCAACTACATATTGGGAGTGGAGACTGAGACAGCAATCAATCCTTACCAAAGAATGAGAAAGCGGCTGGAGGAAGGCAGAGGCAGGCAGATCTCTGGAGGGTTCAAGGTTGGCCTGGTCTACATATGAATTCCATGCCAGCCAGGACTATACAGTCAGACCCTTTCAAGAGAGAAAGAGAGGAGACAGAGACAGACAGACAGACAGATTGAGAGACAAGACAGACAGAAGCTGAGGTCCACTTGATTCTCAGCAGGAAGCAGATCTACTCATCAGACCGAAAGATTACCAAGATACTTTTCTTCACCAGGATACTTTTCTCTAGACTGGAACAATATGAAACCATTTAAGTTCATAGGTTGATAAAAAACTATAATTATAATCTAGCATGTTACCTCCTCTGGGAGAAGGAGAGTCATGGCCTCCAATGACTACAGAGATGCCAGAATCTTCCAGTTTCACCTTCCATTTCTCAATGATGGTCCTAGAATTGTCCTGTAAGTATGACACTGCTGGTTAGGAAACACCTTAAGTGTGGTTTGTAAAGCATTACGTCACCCAACAGCTGGCTCATAAATACCTTGCTGGCATCATTAAAAACAGAGAGCTCCATGGTGCCTTCAAAGTCTTGCTGTAAAACAGACGCCAAGCACTCATCCAACCACTGTTCAGCATTGTGCACTGGGAGGATAATAGTCTAGAATTCAGAGAAATGAGTTAGCAAACAGCCATGGGGAACTGCGCTTCCCTTCAGCATCCACGAGATGGTTATCCCAGAACCAGGCCTGATGACAGGCATACCCAACAATCCAAAGATATCTATTTCTCATTTCTAAGCTCTTGCCATTCATTTGGTTCATAAGACTTAATAGCCCCCTCAAGTTCCTGATGCTTTCAAAAAGTTATTTCATTTATTCATCTGTTATTGTATGTGTACACATGGCACTGAGGAACAAGTCCAGGTTGTCAGGCTTGGTGCAAAGTGCCTTTACTACTGATCTCTCTATCCCTATTCCCTTCTAGATGCTTCTGAAAGGGGGAAAAAAACCTGAAAAGTATCAAAATGCCCCTCCAGTTCAATGGTAAATTCATTATTTTAATCACTAGGCAAAAGTATCACCATTATGATTAACATCTATCCCCCACTCGTGAGAACCAGCCCTTGACTAGACGGCACACTCGCCCTTAGAAAAACTCCAAAGTGACCCCTTCATACTCCTGCACATCTAATCAACAGTTGGACCAAGGGGGCATGTAGACACCCTTAATCTTTGTTCTGTCCTTGAATTCTGGCACCAGCACTTTCTCTCAGGAAGTGAGAGAAATAAAATCAAAATAAATAAAATCAAAAGTTTCTAAAGTGGTATAAAATAAAATCACTAAAACTTGATGACCCAAAGAACAATTGTCAGAGCAACTCCCTCAATTTTATATAATGCAGTGAGCAATAAAGAATAGCCACAGAAACTAACAGTTGGTGCCACCCTTGAGTTAACGTGCAAATATAAAAGTTTCTCAGAAGGAAAACCAATAGGTTATGTAGGTGTGAACATACACATACGTGAACATGTTGCATAGTTATATGTAACAGACAATAGCTACAAAATCTCCACAAAGCCTACATACAACATAGACAATAGCTATATAAACCACTATAGTTAACCTCTACACATAATATACACTTTTAAATTACTGAATCTAAACATAGCTATAAAAATTTGAGTATTGAAGACAAAATTTACCAAGTTCTTTACAAACGGAATGCTCTTTGAGGAGGTGAGGATCCAAAAGTGGCATTTTCTCCTGTCTGTGTTTGTTCTGGAAATAAATGCCTAAAGACTTATTTATTTATTTATTTATTTATTTATTTATTATTATAGCTTCTTGAGGTTGAACACAGGGCCTTGCATGTGTATAGCAGAGTTATACCCCAGTCCTCTGGACTTACTTTGTAAAAGAAATGAACATTTTTAATTTTCTCAAGACCTACAAGTGAAGAAGGGTGTGGGGTGACTCATATCTGTTATCAGTTAAGTGGGCGTGGAGGCTGGAGTGTTACTTCACGGTCATCCTCAGCTATGAGTATTGCAGGCCAGCCAGAGCTACAGGGGACCTAACAATAAAAAAGGGATGTGTGAATTTTTAACAAGGTTAGGCTAGGCCTTGATTTTACCTGTTCTCAATGTCAATAAGATTGGCATGATAAATATTGACGCTGAGTCTCTGAACTGTACCTACAAGGTGTCCTGGCTCCTGACGTCTAACCCAACAGCTAGGTTAAGTGGGGACAGGTGTGGTATACAGTCGAGGTGACCAGAGCTAAGGGAGTGGGGGTGGGCGACAGTGTGCTGGGCAAGTAGGTGTGTAGGTTAGTGTACGGTAGGCACTCTAGCAGGAGCGCCGTCTGTACACACGCTCGCTTTGACACAGGAAAGGGTGGGAGCCCTCCAAAGTTGAGGTTCCTGAACTCGTGGCAGCGTTCCGGAAAGACCCTAGCGGCTGCGAGCTCAGAGAAAGATGATTATCAGATTCGGAGGGAGAAAAAGCTATAGAAGGGACGAGGGAGCGTGGCCGTGTCTCACCCCGCCGTACCTACCACTGAGGCCAGCGGGCCCTGCCCAGTGGCGTCCTTGGGGAGCTGCATGGCAGGGCTCCACCGCCCTTCTTTTGCCCGCGCGTCCTGTTCAGGCAGCCACGGCTCGCAGAGCAAGCTCCGGGAGGCGGTGCCGAGACTGGACCACTTCCGATTGGCGCAGTGCCACGTGGATCGCTAGGGACTAGCCGCTGGCGGGTTTCGGGCCGTGCAGGGCAGAAGATAGTCACGTTCTATTGGTGCAGAGACACGTCAGTCAGGGAGGGAAGGCGGGGCTTAGAGCAGAGAGCCAAGCTAGGCGGCCTGCCGGTGTCTCCAAGGGCTCGTGAGCTCGCGGGTCAAGCAGCCACCCTCTGCCGGAGCAGCCGAGGAGGGGGCTGGGGCCAGGAGGTGGCCGTAGCCTACACTGAGTGTGGGCAGGGCCTGGCCGAGCAAAGGGTTGGGCTCCCGGAGGTCGTGAGCGCTCCTGGCTTTCAGCCCTTCTCGTAGTACTCGCCGGTCTTTGCGGCTTCTTGCCCCGTGGAAGTCGTCTTGCCCCACTTGATGGAAATAATCGCAAACCGAAGTCCACAATCAAAAGAATGTGATAAAAATATTTTAGAAACGGGGTGACTTGTGAGGGGTACCACCCTGTGCGGGTGGGTGATGACTTGAAAATCCGAAACCAACCACCCGAGGTTGGGCCTGAATAACTTTAAAAAGGGAAATAGCAATAAGTTTAAAACAAATAGGCGACATTTCATCTGAACTGTGTTTGGTCTGACTGCTCCGGAGGAGGAAGAAGGACCCCGCCCAGGGGGAGGATCGCCTGGCTAGGCTGGTCTGGATCTGGAGTAACCAGCAGTAGATAATTTGTGTGGACACAAGCTCTCAAGTGTGTGGCCTGCATTCGGAGGCGCGAAACGCAATCAAAGCCAGATGACTGCGTTTCTATGCTACACAGAGATTCACGGGCCCAAGGTTTCCTGGAGGTTCATGAGGGAAGTGTTCTGTGAACTGTGAGAATCCCAAAGCGCAGGAGTCCCACAGTGCCAAAAGGTCTCAGGAAATCACTTTCAAAGGACAGGTGACAATCTCTGGATCACATGGAGGGAGCATGGGAACCCAGATAGAGAGGAGGTTCTTCAAAGAAAATGTGTGATTACTAATGTAAATAACCCCTGTGCGTTTCTTTTCCAAACAGGCTTTTCTGACAAACGCTGGTGCCTGCAGTTTCTCTGACTAATCATCCCACAACTAGAAGTGTATTTTAAGATGGCATATTTTGGTCGTCCACACCCTCCATTTCTGAGGGGGTGACACTGAGGTCACCCACTGGCCTTGGCACCAAGCAGCCCTCAAGATGTTTCCACACTTAAAAATAGCAGGAGAAGGGATGGGAGAGATGGCTCAGTGGATAGAGGTGCTTGCTGCCAAGCCTTAAAACCCAACTTTGAGCCCTGGGACCCACATGGTGTCAAGGAGAGAACCTACCCCCACAAGTTATTTTCTGACCTCCAAACATATAGGCAGTTCATAGTCACCCACACCCCCCGTAACACATGCAAAACAACTAAAGAAAATATAATTTAGAAATAACAAACGATCTCCTCAAAGCTTCAGAGAATTGCAGTGCTTTTTTTAAACTCTAGTTTTAGATGATTTTATGTATTTCAGTGTTTTGCCTGCATGTATGTGTGTGTATCACATGCCACCCTAGTGTCCATGAAGGTCAGAAAAGGGTGTCAGATCCCCTGAGCTGGAATTACAGAATTGTGAGCCACCAAGTTGGTGTTAGGAATCAAAACCATTTCTCTGCAAGATCAACAAGTGCTTGTAATTGCTGAGCCAACTCTCTAGCTAAGGGCTATAGTGCTGATGCCTTGAACTCCTTCCTCAGTAGGAAACAGTGGCCTGCTTTTCTTTCAAGGAAAGAATCTCCCTGATAGTACAGCAAAGGAACCTAGTACCCTTAGCAGTCTTGTTTGTTTGTTGTTTGTTTTGTTTTGTTTTTCAAGGCAGGGTTTCTCTGTAGCTTTGTCCTGGAACTCGCTCTGTAGACCAGGCTGGTTTTGAACTCACAGATTCGCCAGCCTCTGTCTCCTGAGTTCTGGGACTAAAGGTGTGCACCACCACCACCGAGCCCTTTAGCAGTCTTACAAGCTTGATTTCAGGAGATGAAGTGGAACCCAACCTGTTTCTACAGCCTGTTCTAGGCATCACCAAACCTTTTCCTGCCTGTACAAACGAACAGGGCTATGATAGACCCTAACCCTAACCCTCTGCAAGTCACTGTGCGCTCCCTAACTTACCACACATAGAGAAGGTAAGCAGGTGACAAGGACCCCGGAGCTCTGTAAATCGAGTGTGCTTTGGCTAGCACTATGCTACCCCTCTAACCTAGACCAACCCACTCAGGTCACTACTCTTAAGTGCTCTAAACTAAGGCATATGGGAATGTTTATGAGCACCTCTTCCATATTAAAAAAAAAAAGTTTTCTTTTAAAAATTAAGATCAAGCCGAGTGGTGGTAGTGCACGTCTTTAATCCCAGCACTTGGGAGGCAGAGGCAGGTGGATCTCTCTGAGTTCGAGGCCAGCCTGGTCTACAGAGTGAGTTCCAGGAAAAAAAAAAACAAAAAACAAAAAAGCAAAACACAAAGAAAAACTAAGATCAAATGCAAAACATTCTGTAACTTCTTACAAAGCAAAGCACTCTGTCATGTGTGATATTTGTACTGAAATTGTATCTTATCTGCAAAGCCAATAAAAGAATAAAGCATTAGATGAGATGAGATACAACCTTATCTTTAAGTATGATCAAAGCCATCTGAGAATTTGTTTTTAAAGACCTCCCTAATGGTCTCTCAGAATTAATGTGTGGGGAATAGTTTCATTTTAAATGACTTCGTAGTAACTAGCATTCTAGCTCCCACAAGGAGCTGGAGATAAAGGAGGTACAAGTAGTTTCCGCACCTTTGCAGCAACATGGCGTTTGAAGGAGGCTAGAGCTGCTTATATCACAAAGTAGGAGCTCTAGCTGACAAGCGTGGTGAACGTGGCTCTGGCAGGCTTTGTCCTCTGACCACTCCCTCTTCGTTGCTAAAACCATTAGATTACAATCCTGAAGCTACCCACCGAAGTCTATTCCCTTATATGGCCTCTTCCTATTTCTGAGGCTAACTACCAAGATCCAGCTATCAGAGTACTGGAGTCAAGCAATCAAAAGCTCCCTTTGACTGCCCTAATTAACAGGCCCAATCTAAAAACAAACAAGCAAACAAACAAAACCTCTCATCCTGTCACAGGGCTTCCCCTTTTACCTTTATAAACTGCTGTTTGCCTGTGAGTCACAGCTGTCTCTCTATCCAGTGGCAATCCTTTGTCCCTCTAGGACAAATAATCCCCTTCCCCTTCCTTTGTTATTTTCCCCTTCTCCCTCATCATTTACCTCCTATCTTTGTCTCTTATTCCCTGCCCTTTGTCCCTCTGGGACAAATAAATCTCCTTTGTGCTGAGACCTTGGTCTTGGGATGCAATACTGATCCCTTCACTCACTGCCTGTAATCTTTTTGCAATAAGAAAGTTGCTTTTTTGCTATATCCTCCAACACTAGATAATCTCTTTTAAAAATCTTTTTATGTGTACGGGTGTTCTGCAAACATATATGTATGTGTACCACATATGTGTGATACCTGTGGAGGCCAGGAGAGGACGCTGGATCTCCTAGAACGGGAGTTACCAATGATTGTGCTCTGACTTGTGGGTACTGGAATCAGACTCAGGTCCTCACAGGATCAACCAGTGATCTTCATGCGTGAGCCATTTTGACAGCCCTGGTGTTGTATAGTTTCCTCTAATAATGAAATATTACATCCTACAGGGAAGCTCCTTAAGCAAGAAAGTAAATAACTCAAAATAGCTTCAGGAAGTCCCTGAAACTAACCAGATTCACTAGACCCGCTTCCTGCCAGAGTAAACAAAAGCTGACAAAACCCCTCTCAGATTAAAAGAAGCTGAGCTGCAAAGAAGACTCAGAGGAGAAAAGCTGCAAAGAAGATTCAGAAACCAGCCTGTCTGGAAGAGGTTTAGACCATCTGAGGCACCTAGAGAGGACACTCTCCAACCTGTGGAGCTGCCTGTAGGCTGGGCAGTGCGCTCTATGTTCCCAGCTGGGGTGGCCCTTAGTGATGCAGCTGTCTTTGAGTCATTTCTATTCCTAAAAGCAACCCCAATAAAACTCACTGGTTCACCAAACTGGACTTGGGTGGTATCTGTACTTTGATCTGTCATGAGTTCCCTGTCTGGGTGAGTAAACATGTGTGTTCCATCTCCCTAGGCAAAGCTTCGTCACACACCTAGAAGTTCCTCTTGCAAACATTCAGAGTGCTAAGGCACTAACTACATAGTTCATGGTGGTAGCAGGGGCTGTTCTGAAATCCAAGAGTAGAGGAGCCTACGCTTGAACCCTTGGAGGTTGTGAGAGTCTCACCAAGATACCACCAAAGGGCCAGGCTATGGATACCGGCACCAGCACTGGCAGAAGATGGGAAACGGGCAAGGCATTATGTTTACTGTATTGAGAGCATGTTGTCTTTTTGTTTTCTTTTGGTTTGGTTTTGGTTTTTCGTGTGCTACCACTGCCTGGTGAGAGCATGTTGTCTTGAATCAGAGCGAAGAGGAGCAGGGATGAAGGATGCAGATGGGCATCTGGAAGAAAGTGGTACCAAACTCCTGACGCTGAGGCTTGATGGTGCTTATACAAAATCCTGGGGAAGCTACCTATATGTATTTATAGGCCTCACTGCTAACTGCCCAGGACTTAAAGGAGAGCTATGGTCTGAAATGTCATGTCTCCTAGACCCATGTATGGGAACCTGGCCCCAAGAGAATGATGTTAGTTGGGTATTTAGGATGTACTTAGCCCATGGAATTAATTGCCTTACCCAAGAAACTTAAGGAAGCCTCTGTATCTTTGTCATCTGTGAGAAAGTGGAATCTTGATCTTGAACTCCCACTCCATAGCTATGGGAAATAAAATTCTGCTGTTTACAACTTACCCAGACTGTGCCAGGCAGTGGTGGTGCATACCTTTAATTGCAGCATTCAGAAGGCAGAGGCAGGCGGATAAGAGAGCAGCCTGGTCTACAGAGTGAGTTTCAGGACAGCAAAGGTTACACAGAGAAACCCTGTCCCAAAAAAGCAAAATAAACAACTTATCCAGACTATGATGTTTTGATATGGCACCTCAAACACACTAGATGCTGTTGTGGAATATTATTTTAGCTAGGCAAAGATGTTTTACATCTGTTTATACTGCAGAATATTGCTTTAACTTGTAAAGGTGTGTTACTTTTGCTTTTGCTGCATTTGTTTAATTATGTAAAGATGTGTTGCATTTTTTTTCTCCTTGCCTGCCTAAGGAACCTGATTGGGCTAATAAAAAGCTGAATGGCCAATAGCTAGGCAAAGCAAGGATAGACAGGGCTGGCAGGCAGACAGAATAAATAACAGGAGAAATCTCGGCTTGGGGGAAAAATGAGAAGAAGAGAAAAAAGAGAGAGGGGAATATACCCAGGGCGAGAAGCCGGACAGCCACCAGCCAGCAGACACAAGAAGCAGTGAAAGTCAGATGTACAGAAAGAAAAAAGAGGTAAAAAAAGATCAGAAGCAAAAGGTAGATAAAGAGAAACAGGTTAATTTAAGTTAAAAGAGCCAGCCAGAAACAGAAACGAGCCTAAGCTAGGCGTTCCTTGGGTTCAGATCTGGGGTGTTACCCCCAGGGGGCTTTTGGATGTGGACAAGTGACAAGTATTTACCACAGACACGAGTCCTTAGGGACCACTGAAGTGACCAATGAAGCTGTTTCCCACTCAAGTAAGCTGATAATATCACAGTGAAAGTGTTGGGTGAGAGGAGAGGTGGGGGGGGGGGCTCACTTGGCACCGCAAGGTGAGATTCTCATTTCTCTGGCGATTTGGAACGCAGACCCCCAGTCTCTCCACTGCCCATCCTTGAGCTTAGCCACCCTGGCTTGTCATCCTGCATCATCTGTAACTTTTAGAAAGGACAAGCAGCCATGTCTACTCCCTTACTGCCTTCTGGACTCTGTTTACCCTCTGGAGGACCCAGTGCCCCACCTCTTGTCTCTTCCAAGATGTGGTACCTATTTTCATACCCAGCCCTTGAACCGGTGCCCCATAGAAGCCTTGTGTCTGTCGTGGATGAAACAAGGCGGGAAAGAATAGGACGATGTTTGTATCTGTAGCGCTAACCAAAAGGCTTATGGCTTTCTTCTTCCCTATAAGAAGATTGACTGTCCTAGAGGCACGAAGATAAGAAGGATCCTCCGTCCACCTTGGAGTGGCCTCCTGTTAGCATGGACTCCTGCTGCCTTGGACTCCTGAGTATGTATATTTAGGGTTCTGGTCTATGGTAGTCTGTTCACTTCTGTTTTTCAGCACAAACTGTAGGGTGCTGGTGGGCAGCCTAGTGCTGGCTGGCGTGTGGGGTACCATCTGGCTTTCAAACTGAGTTTCAAAAAAACAAAAGACACGCTACAGGGTTGGGAGCTGGGTGGCATGGTTTCATATCCATGGTCTGCCAGTGACCCCAGCAGGGTGGGTGGAGCCCAGAGAGGCTCTGGCTCCAGAGAAAGGGAAGGAGTAAAAATGTCAACAGGAAGCCCCTTTGTGGGTACTTTTGAATGTTGTCTGTCCTCACTTCTTTGAAATCCAGCAAGGGTGGGCAGAATGACTGCCTTCTCCCTTGAATCACTTTCCTGGCCATCTTGCAGCCTAGCTCACTTCCAGTTTCATGATCCTCATGAGCCCCACAGCCTCACAATCTCCACTCTTTCCTGGAGCTCAAAGTTAGCTGAGAAGCTGAAGACCAAATGTCATCTTTAGGGACACTTACCGACTGGGCTGGGTGGCAGGTATTCCATCCCTGTCTACCCTGCCACTACCCCAGCCCTTTCTCAATAAGTTTCACAGTTGGCCAGGCAGCACCTGCTCTATTCCCTAGATGGCAGCTTCCAAGGCCAAGCGGCAGATCACATCCTAGCCAGTGAGGCCCAGTAAGTTCTACACATGGTAGAGGTTCAAAGAGCCCATACCAGCGGATGCCACCAGACTGGAAAAGCACAGCCTCCAAGAGGAGAGTGTCCAGCATAATGTCCCTTTGGTGCTGAACACCTGGACCTCACTTCCTGCTAGTCATCACCTTAAGAATGTGGACACTAGCTGGACTGTCCTGGCAAGCTCTGGGCTCAGAGAACAGCTAGGCAGAACTCCAGCCTTGAATGTCCTTCTCTGACTTGGAGGATGAAACAGAGGATACTGGACAAACTAGTATGGCCAGCATGTACAGGTGTGTGCCAGGTGTGTGATATCCAGGAATGGGGAGGAAGGATGGCCCACGCCCCAGCCTCAGTTTGGGTCGGTCATGCCTGAGGGCCT
Source organism: Myodes glareolus (assembly GCF_982192425.1). Taxonomy (NCBI): domain Eukaryota; kingdom Metazoa; phylum Chordata; class Mammalia; order Rodentia; family Cricetidae; genus Myodes; species Myodes glareolus. Next base: position 412,692 of record NC_142034.1, on the reverse strand, counting down.
CAGCTGGCACTCATGTTAGTTTTGTGGGAAGGGAGTTTCCTGTGTTTTCTCAGAATACGTTTGACCAGAATAGCCTGCCCCCGAGAGATCCTATGCCAGCATCATAAGCAAGGTGAGCGTGACTGCTGGAGCTCCAACAGTTTACGTGGTAGCCTGTCCCCCACTGCGTGGTAGCCTGTCCCCCACTGTAGAATGCTGTTCTCACACTATCCATCTGGCGTGGCTTCCTTCACTCCCTAATTTTTCTCTGCTTGTGCACATGTGATTTCCATAGCATAAACAGCTCTGACTTATTTTCCATCCTAAAATTATAATCTAAGTAAGGTTTGAGGATATTCTCCTCTGGAAAAGGTGAACTGGGGAAGATAACCTCTTGTGCAGCCCCAGGAGACTGTCTTCTCGCCAGCCAAGTTCTCCAGCACCATGATGTAAAGAGCCTCCCCCACTCCCGCCACTCCCCCGCCACACACACCCAGGGCTCATGCTTTGGGCAGCACTTTCCCTCAGCAAAACCTCATATGTTTCCTGTACTTCCAAAGCATCCAGGCAGGAAGTACTAAACCTCAGAAGGCAAAAATAGCTCGCTCTTCCCCAAGGGCCATGGCCTCCAGACACAGAGCCCCCGTGCTGCCAAGTGAGGCAGCTCTGGGCCTATGAGGTCTTGTCATTTTCAATCTGATCTGATACAAGTCCATTCATTTCCAAAAAGGCTAACATCAGGCCTGTTGGTGACTGCTTTGCTCAAGTGTGGTTCTTAGACACAAACTACCTCTGGCAACAAGATAGAACTGGTGCTAATTGTAGCCAGATGAGTGAGGGGGGGCTCCAACTGGGTCCCACAATCCCTCAAGCTCAGACTCTCACCCCAGTTACCAGGGAGACCAACAAGGCATGATGCTGTGGCTGTAGGTGTCTACAGCAAGAAAGCAGTCCTGGAGAGGACACAAGTCCCAGGAGATTCTTGGGGGCTGACCCATGTGGACAACAATAACAACGTCTTCGACATCCATCATGAGAAGGCAGTGATGAAGGTTCAGCTCATAGTACAGAGAAGGAAGAGAGGGGATAGTCTGCATTTACATTGCACACTGAACAGACTGGCATACAAAACCCCGCCTCTGCTGCAAGCCCTGGGTTCATCTTCACCATTACTCATACCCCACAGGGGAAGCAGCAGCCTGGGAATTTAGTGTTCCTTGAAGGCACACACTGGTTATGAGACCAGACCCACTCCAGGATTTTGCTGTGTCTCCAGGTGGGGAGTCCTTTGTAGCATGTCTGTCCCCTACCATCTCTCCTGACGTGGCTGCTCATGGCCTAGCTAAGGACACATGGACGGGATCCAGAGAATAAGTCATCAGAGGGATGGGTGGCTAGGGAGCAAGGCCTGAGACTGAAGCATGGCTTCTATTGCCGAAGTAATGCACTTTTACTATATAAAATATAGGTAAAACAGCAACAAAGAAATACGATTAACACAGGGGTGGATGTGAGGATGCCCTAAAGTTCCACATAGAGGAAGTGGCAGCTGGGTGGTGGGGTGTGTCGGGCCCTGGAAACTAAACTCAGTGTTCCTAGTACTGGAAGACCCTGTGTCATGGGCTGCTGAAGTGAAATCTGATTCCTGAGGGTTGTGGCTAATAAAGAGAGGCAGCTACCACTTGGATATCCCCAGGGAGGGATGGCCCACACAGGTGATGTCTTTGACAAACAGCCTATAGTTCCTGTTTCACTCAGGACTGGCCTGACACGTGCTGAATAGGGGAGTGTCCTTGGATGTTCACACTGGACACCAGTGTAACATAATAGATATGTATTTGGTTTCTGTCCTCGTTCTTGACTCAGCCCTGAATTTGGAATTTCCTGGACAACAGAAGCATCTTTTGTTTTAACGAGAAGACCCCTAAACAATGAAGCCGAGTTGTTCAGCCTAATTCCATGGGGACGGAAGGTCCTGTTCTTAGGATTCTTGGTACTAAAATGTACTTATCACCTGGATGCTCATTTATATCTTTTTCTGTGTCCCCTAAAATAAGCTGGAAATGCATTCTATGTTTCCCTGAGTTATGTGAGCTTTACAGAAGATTATATGGGATGCTAAGTCAGGCAGACACGTGGGGACTATAAGGGCCTGGTACCTGTGATAGTGTCTGAAGTGGGGTTTATAATACCAACATAGGGTGGCTGCCAGAAGTTATTGTCTCAGCTGTGCACAACTCCTTGTACATTTTAAAGTCTCTGATTCTCTTTCCTTCTGAGATCTGCACTATTTAGGGGAGCAGCTCTTAAGGAGAAAGAAAAGGAAGTTAAGTCAACCAAAACTACAGGCTAGTGAGCAGGGCATGTGCTTTCCAGCTAGTGATAGCTTTGGGGCCCTCATCACAGGCCTCTTTGGTGACCTTCAGCAGTCAGGGAGTCTGACCCTTCATAGACCCCCACGGAAATCAGGGAGGTCCTGGGAAGACAACAGTCTGCCAGCAGGGCCAGTCCCTCTCAGTTCTGGGGGAGGGATAACCCATCCACGCTGATGAGGAACCCTAAAATTGTTCGTGGACTGTTCTATGGGCCTTACCCAGCGGTGCAAAGATCCCACCCAGCCTGCCCCAAGGCCCTTTGTAAGTGCCCCAGGCACAGTACAAAGCCAAAATCTGTTCTTAAACCAGGAAACCTTGCATCCTGAGTACCACTCTAGAATTTATAGCCATGCCTCTGGTTTGTTTAACACATCCATGATTTATAGGCCCCTTCACATTTACAAATTTTGGGAGAAAGTGCACATTTGTCCCCTCAAGAAAACTGCTATGGTTAGCGCCCCACCCCTCACAATCCATGTGTTATAAAAGCTTTATTCCTAAAGTCACACATATGTTGATGGTATTTAGAGATTGGAATAAGTCAGGATAGAAAGACAGGGAAAATAAAAGATATAAGGGAAGGGAAAGAGTCCCTCACCCTCTCTGGCTGAGAATAAAGAGACTCTCACAAATATGGTTTTTATGTGAGAAACATATAAAGATTCCCTCAACTTTTTAGACCTATTCCCATATTATCACCCTGTGTACTTATACATACTATGATCTCATTTACTAAATAACAATTCCTTAGAATTTTTGACATAGTAAGTATACCAAAACATTTTAATTTTTAAATCCTTTGAACAATAAAATTTCTAAGGCTACCAAAATCATATCTATACCCACGTTTGGCTCTTTTAAGATGTTCTCATGGGCTGGAGAGATGACTCAGTGGTTAAGGCACTGACTGCTTTTCCAAAGGACCTGGGTTCCATTCCCAGGACCCACATGGTACTTTGTAACTGTTTTAAACTCCAGTTCCAGGGGAACCGACAACCTCACACAGACATACATGCAGGCAAAACACCAATGCACAGAAAAATAAAAATAAGTAAACCTAAAAAAAGTTCTCACACATTCTTGACCACTTAGATCTCTTTCTCTCTTTTTTAAAATTGTTTGTTTGTTTGTTTTGTTTTGTTTTATAAGACAGGGTTTTTCTGTGTAACAACCCTAGCTGTCCTAGAACTCGTTCTGTAGACCAGGCTGGCCTCGAACTCACAGAGATTTGTCTCTGCCTCCCGAGTGCTGGGATTAAAGGTGTGTGCCACCACCACCCAGCTTTCTTTTCCCTCTTAATACTGGTACTTAGAACTGTATTAAAACATCTTGTTTATTTGGGCTGTTTTTGAGACAGGATCTCCTTATTCATGCCAGGGTGGCCTGGAACTCACTTTATAGCTCAACCTGTCTTTAAACTTGAATATCCTGCCCCAGCCTCCCTGCAACTAACTTTTCCTTAATAAACTTCAGGTTTGCTTCATATTGTCTCACTTTGTAATTCTTTCCTGTGGTGCAAGTCAAGAATCCCAGCTTCACTTAAGTACTGGTCTCTGAAAATGATTCCTCAGGCTGGCAGCACTGAGCCGTATTTCCCATTGCTGCTGAGAGGGCCTTTGGGAGGCAATTTGGATTAGATGAGGTCATCAGAGTATAACCTACAGCAGCATTGGTGACTAGAATGAAGCAACAGGAGATGAGGATGATAGCCTGTATTTGTAGTCCCAGCTCCTCGGCAGTCTGAGCTGGGAGGATCATTTGGGCTAGAAGTTCAAGTCTAGCCTGGACAGTATAGCCAGACACTAAAGAAAAGGGAGGAGGGAGAGGCTGCGGCACTTTCCCCTAGCAGGCACAATTGTCTATTTCATCGTGTGATATATTCCCTAGGTCATAAGCTGATAGCACAAGGCTACATCAGATGCCGATGTCATGCTGTTAGGTATAACCAGCCTCTAGAACCATGTGACAAACTTTCATTCTTTTTAAGTCACCCAGGCCATTGTGTTGTAACCACAGAAGATAGACTAACGCAGGTAGACATATAACAAACAGATCCATGAGGCTTTTTACTTGCAGTCTGTTGAATGGTTGGTAGAAGCACAAATCTTCAAACCCAGGCAGACTGGCAGGAGCCACAGTGTTTGGGGACAAATAGTCCTTTCTACCCAATGGTCGTGTACAGAGTTGCTGGTCACCACTTTTTATTCTTATGTGGCTTTAATTCACAAAGCACAGCATTAATTCTGACAGGCAGTAGTGAAAATACTAGACACTCTCCGAGCTAACAGAATATGAAAACTTGTTCAGAAAGAAGCAAAGCCAAACTCCCTTGCTCAGCAGCAGCTGAAAAGTTTGCTTCTGGTGCTGCACACAGGGCAACTACTCACCTGAAAAGCCAGAGGCACTGTAGCCTCCAAACCAGTCCACTCCTTTAGCCAGGGAGAGAGGACACCCCGTCCAGCTCCCAACACAGGTCTCCTCAAGAGGAGATGGTGTGGGTTGAGGGTATAGAATTATTTGACATCTGAAGTGCTCTGTCAACCGACAAAACTGTATAAAGCTAGGTACCCCAGCCCAGGATACTGTCCCCAGTCACCAAAACCTATAGAACAATAATATAAACTATGAGAGAGCTCAGGATGCCACCTGACCTTACCACGTCAGCTGATTAAATTAACCAGATAATACAAATCATTGTATAGGCCTGAGATAGGCAATTTCTACGTTGTTGTGTGAGATCGACTCAAAAACCGCTTTGAACATTTCGAGGGATTTTGGCATTCTCTGTCTCTAACTGTATGTAGGCACATACAGCCTTAGTTTCTACATTTGTGGTAGAGATGTCCTTGGAATTCATTTCTTCACTTCTAGCACCTGCCCAGCACTGGGCAGCTACCATGCCACATGCCAGCAGAACTTTTTGGTGCTCGTGTACCAGGAAAGCAGACCGATATTGGTTCTCAGGTTCCACAGTAAAGAGGGAAGTGGGAAGCATAACCTCCTGGCATAAAGTGTTCTGTGCCTCATGGCCGTGGGTTCTGTGTTAACTGGGCCAGAATTGTTTGGGTATGGAGTCACCTTCAGCCAGCACCTCATGGGCATAAGAAGCATGCTTAGCCCTCTTCTTGAGACGTTACTCCCCAAATGTTTCAGGGTCTGTCTTGAGCCAGCCCCTTTCCTCCCTGCTGCCTGTGATACTTCCTGGCCCCAGAATTCTGGACCTGCATCAGCAAACAGCTCACGTGATTGTTGGTCTCCGCCAGCCAAAGGGGACTTGGCAGTGCACAAAAAAGACCCTGTCCCTGCCCCCACAGAGCCAGCAGTTTGGAGACAGTGTTGGAAGGTCCTTAATAGAAGAACTTCCTGCAGAAGGGAAGAACAGACTGTGGGGTTGGGGGGATGGCAGAGATGGGTGACCTAAAGCAGCTCTCAAATGAGGTCGGGAGGCACAGACACCTGTCATCTGAGTAGGACTGAATTTGATATTGTCTTAGTTAGGGTTTATAGTGCCGTGATAAAACACCATGACCAAAGGCACCTTAGAGAGGAAAGGGTTTATTTCAGCTTATAGTTCCACATCAAGGCCCATCACTGAGAGAAGTCACGGCAGGAACTCAAACAGGGCAGGTAGCTGATAGCAGGCACTGATGTAAAGGCCGGGGAGGAGTGCTGCGCCTGCTTTTTTCTTTTCCCCACCTGGACCACCTTCCCACCTCAATCAGCAGTCAAGAGAATGTACCAAGGACTTACTCACAAGCCAATCTTATGGAAGCATTTTCTCCATTATGATTCCCTCTTCCTGGACATAACCTAGCTTGTGTCAAGGTGACATAAAATGAGCCAGCACAGATACGTAGTTTGGAATGGTGTCCCTGGAAAGTGTGGGGGTAAGAGACACAGGAAAGCACACAGGTAGCTGTGCCCAGCAGACTTGTAGCCTGGAATTACCACAGAATGGCTTTTCTTTGGACCTAGGAGCTTGTGAGTGAGCCTGAGTTCTTCCTGAGCTGTTTGTAGTTGGATAAGCTGGATTTAGTTTTTGAGGCCCAGTTATTTGTGTAGCCTCTCCATGCTTGCAGGACTCCCTATGGGACAGCACCTTCTAATCACTGCGCCCGATCTTTCTTTCCATACTGTGGCAGTGACCATAACGATAAGCTTACTTCATATGAGAGGACAGCCACAAACAGACTCAGATTTTATTTGCCTGTGGCAGCCTACGTCATCAACTCTGTGACCCCAGTGCGCCGGAAAGTTCTCTAGGGTGACTTATCCAGCATCCTAGATACTTGGCTGAACCTTGCTCTCGAGTGGATGTCCTTGAATGTTTGAGGATTCAGGGTGATCCTGGTGACAGCTGCCTCCACCTCCATAATGACTTGACCATTGAGGATAACCTGAAATTATGTAATATACCACAGACCATGGGGAAGCGAGGGACTAAAAATGCTCACAGACAGGAGAGGAACAAGGGAGAGGGTGGTGGCTACACAGGCTGACAACCCTCAGTTTGCCTCCTGGTAGTAAGGCTGTTGCCGGGCACTACTGTAACAAGGCATGTCACCTGCCTTAGGTGATTTAGCTTTTGTTAATGCGAGGAGGGTCCAATTTGCAATAAGGTACACAAGTTTATGTGGCACAATGACTTGCCCATGCTAGGGTCACTAGGCCAGGACAAGGCAGAGCTGAGAAGGAGGTGGCTCTGAGCCATTGGCTTCACTCTATCCCAGGCTCTTGTCCAGTGGCAGCCTTTCCTACTAGCTAGTGCAGCTATGGGCCAAAAGAGGACCAATAAACATATTTTGGCATTGTCCTGGCCACAGAGGAGCTGCAAGTTATTTGGTGCTGAAGCTTGCTTCTCAGCAAATCCCTCTGTGAGGTCAGGGACTGCTAGGGAAGATCTTGAAGCAGCTTCCCTCTGAAGTCTCAACAGAAGCAGAGGCTGTCAATTTAAGATCACCAGCTTTGATAGCTACACTAGCAGCACTGCTTTTCCTCCTGAGCGCTCAGGGAGCATCCAGTTCCCCTAGAATCTCAGACTTCCCACCTCTCCTCCATGCTCCCTCTTGTTGACTGATCCCAGCTCTTTCCTTTGCATGCAAACTTTTATGGACACGCATTTTCTTTTTAGTGAGTTCCATATATTTATTATTATAGCTCATGTGAGACATCCTCCCCCTCACTTTCTAGAGAACAATGTCTCATTGAATATAGAAGATGGTTAATCTTAGACCTCTCTTGTTCCTCTGTGAAACAGACTGCTCAAGTTAGATGAATAATAAAGCTTTCTATACCCCAATACAACTCTGAAGGGACCTTCCATCTACCCTTGAATTATCCTGGAACTAGAGGGGCATCTGGCTTTTAACATTGCCAAACTAGCCTCAAGTGCTATGTGCACAACAGGGTAGTCCCTTTTGTAAATTAAAATACTTCTATCTTCTTCTTTCCTCCTTCAGCAAGCCAGGCCTTCCCTGCGTCCTTATCCTGAGGCTAGAAGTGGTCTTGGGTGGTGTGCTGGTTGACTTTTGCCTACTTGACAAAAATCTAGACATATCCAGAGAGAGAGAGTCTTCACTAAGAAAATACCTCTCTAAGACTGGACTACAGATTGATGTGGAAGGGCCCCACCCTTCTACTGTGGGCAGTGCCATGCCTGGGTGGGTGGTCCCGGATGGTATAAGAAAGCAGGTAAAGTAAGTCAGGAAGTAGCACTTCTCCATGGCTTCTGCTTCAGTTCCTGTCTCCAGGTTCTTTTCTGGAGTTCCTGCCCTGACTTCCTTTAATGATAACTGTGATGTGGAAATGTAAGTGAAACAAACCCTTTGTCTCCCAAGTTCCTTCCGGGCATGATGTTTTATCACAGCAAAAGACAGCTCGCGAAGACGTGAGTGGCAAATGGGTCCAGGGCTCGGGACATCTGTAGATCCTGAGTAGCCACAAGAGGCCTTAGACCCAGTCATTTCAGCCTCTGGTATTGGGCAAGACCTGGGGTTCAATCCTTGTATGGATTTCATACTGAAGTCCGCTTGTTCTGGCCCCTCTCCGGCACCTCCACAGGCTCTATAGATATCTGAGAACAGAAACACTCCCTATATAAACTTCTGATTTAGGCTCTGTTTTCTTGGCTGTGGGGTGGGGTCCAGGTCAAAACAAACATGTTACATGAGCTGGCTATGTATATGATTTCCACACAGAATATCCTATTGCTTGTTACGTGTTTTCTGCCAGAGAAGCCTACCCTGTCCTGAAATGAGGCTTTGAATAGAGAACCTCATAGCTGTCACAGACATGTTATGAGTGCTTGCTTGGAATCTAAGCTCTGTATCAAGGCTACATTTTTATTTTTCTTTCTTTTCCTTTATCAGTGCAGAAGCGAAGGATCATCTCAAACCTTCCCATTTCTTATTTTTCTTTAAAAATTTAAAAAAATTTACATGTTAGCTCTGGTTTTCCTCCCTTACCTTCTCCTGCCCCTACCTCCCCCATCCCACTCCTCAGAGGGGGTAAGGCCTCCCTTAGGGAGTCAACAAAGTCTGGCATACCAAGCTGAAGCAGGACCAAGCCCCTCCCTCCTGTATCAAGGCTGAGCCAGGTATCTCATCATAGGGATTGGGCACACGGTGGTGCATGCTGGTAGGAATTGCTGAAGGAGGCAGAGATGGGAGGATTATGAGTTTGAGGCCATCCTGGGCTATCTATTTTTCTTTCTCCTACCACATTCTCAAATCATTTCCCATGGCTTCTAGGAGCTCCATGTGAGAAGAAAGCTACCTCATCAGGGGTCATGACCCAAGAGGTTCAGGATTGTTAGTCTGATAACTATGTCAGGGAATGGAAAAGGTTGGTGGCTTCTAACAGAGACCCAGGGAGATCCGAATGAATGCCTACTCATCCTAGATAAGGAACTGACAATAGAACAAAGTACAGATACCACTAAAGTCCAATTTAGCGAGCCGATGAGTTTTATTAGTGTTACTTACGGGAGTATGAGTGAGGGCTACTTATAGGAGTAGAAATGACTCAAAGACAGCTGCATCACCAAAGCCACCCCAGCATGGAAGACAGCTCAGAAAAACTGCACATCTCTAGCATACATAGCCTGCAGGCAGCTCCACGTGTTCGAATGTCCTTTCCACTGGCTTAGTTGTTCTGAGCCTCCTCCAGGAAGCTCATCTGGCCTCTGGCTCTTTCAGGCTGTTTAGCTGGCCTCTGTTTCTTCTAAACTGCTGGGTTAGTCTTTGCTTCCTTCAGACTGCTGAGCTGGTGTGCCGGCTAGTTTCATGCCAACTTGACACAAACTCAAGTCATTTGGGAAGAGGGAACCTCAACGGAGAAAACAGCCCCACCAGACTGACCCCTGGGCAACCTTGGTGCATTTTTATAATTAGTGATTGATGTGGGAGGGCCCAGTCCATTGTGGGTGGTGCCGCCCATGGGCAGGTGGTCCTGAGGGTATAATAGAAGCAGGCTAAGCAAACCTTGCGGAGCAAGTAATTAACACTTCCCTACGGCCTCTGCATGGCCTCTGCATCAGCTCCTGCCTCCAGGTTCCTGCCAACTTCCTTCAGTGAGGGACAGTGTTAAGGAACTATAAACTGAAATAAACCCTTTCCTCCTTAAGGTACTTTTGTTGTGGTGTTTTTATCATAGCAATAGAAACCTTAACTAAGACAGCGGTCCCTGTCCCTTCCAGGGGGCTGGGTTTGTCTCGGGGTGACTCTCAACAATCTTTACTGTTTATATACTCTTTTTTTTTAAAAAGAACTTTCTTTTATTTATTTAATATACAATAGTCTGCCTACATGTATGACTGCAGGCCAGAAGAGGGCACCAGATTTTATTACGGATGGTTGTAAGCCACCATGTGATTACTGGGAATTGAACTCAGGACCTCTGGAAGAGCAGTCAGTGCTCTTAACCGCTGAGCCATCTCTCTAACCCCTGTTTATATATTCTTGAGGAAGGGGGAGCCTAGTGAATCTGGTCAGTTTTGAAAATTTCCTGAAGCTATTCTGAATCATTTACTTACTGTGCTAAAGAGTTTCTTTGGAGGTTAGAATGTTTCACCTCTCCTTAAAATACCCTGTCTTGAAATATCTGGTCGTTTCGCCTTCCCTTTTATAGTCTTAAGATGTTTACAGGAATTCAGGTGTTTTAGATAGGAGGGGCAGCAGACCGTTGTTTTATGCTGTTCAACTTCAACTAAAAGCTGACTCTGGAGTTGGGATATGGCTCCCCCTCTTCTGGACCCAAGAATGCTTGTGTAAAGGTTTCCTCCAAAATTTCCATCCCATATCAGCTGATCCATCTGACTATGTGACAGAGAAAGGACAGCAAAACAAAGTAAAGGGACAGACTATCGTCTGTGGGAACTGTAGCTATTCATTTCATACTTTTTTGGTTTGGGTTTAACTCGCTGAAACTTTTGCTAAGGCATAAGTCTGATCTTATCTTAAGATTTATAAGACTATTGTGTAAACTTTCTGTACCTCAAGATTTGTAAGTGTATTGGGTATGATTGAAAAATCTGTAAAATCTGTAACAAAGGGGTTAATGTAAAACTCATAACACTGGCTCAATAGTTTAAAATCTATACCTAGGTAATCTTAAAGGAAACCTGTGGCTGACTGCCATCTTAGCCACTGTCACCCCATCAGGATGGAGACAGCCACGTGGCTGACAGCCAGTTTTGCTAGGGTTAGAAAGGATTGGCTTTGCCATGTGACTTCATTCTCTCTTTGATTAAAAGTGACCAGCAAAAGTAAGCCAACCTTTTGTTTTTGTTTTTTAATGAAGCCCAAACTAGATGATTTCTCCACGATTTTTGGTCACACTAACGACCCTCCCCCTTATCAGCCTCAACCCACAGTCTCTCTCTTCCTCTCTGGCTTCTTTGGTCTGCCTTTCTCCACCCTCTGAGATAGACTGTCCAAATCAACCCTCTGAGGTGCCCACTTCCAACCCACAGGTAGCCCTTAGTCTTCCTGCTATGCACTCCCGCTCCACCATGGGACCCTCTCTACCTCTCCCTACCTGGCCTAACCCGACCATGGTTCTCCCCCTGTGAAAAGTCACCCAGGTGGAAGGCTCGGTCAGGGCACATGTCCTCTTCTCACTAAGCAAACTTTCTCAGATAGAAAAATGTCGGCATCTCTACCTTCATTGAAGAGTTCTAATATATTACCCATTCTTACAGCCTCACCTTCCATGATGTTTATTTGATTCTCACCAGCAACCTGCTCCCCAAGGAGCGCAGGCGAGTCTGGAACCAGGCTAGGATGCATACAGAAATCCACCAAATTAATGCTACCCACCCAGCTGGGGCTGAGTTGGTCCCCGACCAGGAGCCCGAGTGAAACTACAAACCTGGGGTGGGAGTGGGGGTTGCATTTTAGCTAGAGACCAGTTTTACCTTGTTTTCTGGCCAGTCCCCATAATACTGCCTGAAAAGCATTACATCATGGAAAAATCCAAAAGTCATCCAGAACAAACATGAAAACACTTCTCCATTCCTGGACTGCTTTACAAAGGCCCTCCTAAAATATACCAATCTGGATCCCAAGACTCTAGATGGGAAACGACTCCTTATGCCCTAATTCTCCCAGAGTGTCCTTGTCATTAGGGCCAAACTTAAATGCCTAGAGAGGGGACAGAAGTCTTAGTGGTCATCGGTGGCATTTAAGGTGTTACCATAGGAGAGATGACAAAGCCCCAAACCAAAAATACCTGAAGATGGCTAAGGCTTTTCAACCAGCCATAGCAACTGTCCCCTTGTAAATGGAGACTGTACTTTGGTCTCCATGCCACCCAGACCCAAATAATCACACAAAAACTGTATTAATTACAACACTGTTTGACCAATGGCTTAGGCATATTGCTAACTAGCTTTTACATTTTAAATTAATCCATTTCTATTATTTTATATTTTATTATGAAGCTTGCTTGTTACCTCTTGGTTCTTGGGCAGCTACATGGCATCTCTCCAACTCTGCCTTCTTTCTCCCAACATTGTTTAGTTTTCCCTCCGAGCTCTATTCTGCCATGTCATAGGCCAAAACAGCTTCTTTATTAACCAATGGTAATAAAACATATTCATAGTATACAGAGGGGAATCCCACGTCAACCCCTGGCTTCCAAAAGCATAAGAATCTCTGGGTCCCTGCTCCAAATGTGGTCAGAAGGGTCACTGAGCTCAGGTCTGCCTGAACCTTTACAAAGTCCACTGACCATGTCCAAGTTCCATCAAGAGGGACACTGGGCTGCTAACTGCCCATGTTCCTTGTGGTGTGAGGACAACAAGCCAGGATGGCCCTCCAGATGATCTCTTAGGTTATGGACAACTGAGGGGACCTGGGCTTCCCTGACTCAACCACCACCATCTCCAACAGGAAGCCTTAGGTGCTCATCACAATCACAGTGTGATTCATCCCCACACACTAGCAGTTAAAAAAGGAAACTCAACCTGATGGAACCTACTGCTTGGTTAGGATTTCTGGCTTATCACCTTGGTAGTGGTTCCTTTCATCCCATAGTAGCTGACCGCTATACTCTCCTCTCTGCCATCCCCTCGGACACCTCTCAGTTTTCCAAAGTCTTTGACCTCAAGTATGTCTTCTTTTCCATTCCTCTTGACCCTGAGTAACAAAATATCTTTGTTTTATTTTTACTTGGACTGACCCAGACACCCACCTTTCTATCCAACTTGGGGTTTTAGGACAGTTCACATCTATTCAGTCAGGGTTTGGCCTCTGATTTATTCTGTTTGTCTCTTCCTAAATCCAAGCTTGTACAATATGTAGAAGATCTTTTCCTCTGTAGTCCATCCCTACAAATTAGTCAGTCAGAAACCTCTACTCTACTAAACTTTGTGAATGGTCAGGGACACAAAGTCTCAGCCACTAACGTCCAGCTGTCCACCCCTCAGGCTAATTCTGTGAGGCTAGCTATTACTCCAACTCACCAAACCACTATCCTAGAGAGAAAACACACAGTTCAGTCACGTCACTCACGGTTCTGACCTCCAAGGATGGAACCCTGTCCTTTCCAGGGATGGCTGATTTCCTGTGCTCTTGAATCCTCTCTTTCTCCCTTTTTGTTCACCCCCGATATGAGGCAGCATTTGGCCTCTCACACAAACCCCTCCTGGCACCCATTACCAAACCCTTTCATAAGCATCAACAGGCCCTCTTCCAGGATGGGCTGAGTCAGTCCCCAACCAAATGTAGGACTTAACTCGGGGTCCCGGGTCATTGACTGGGCCCTTCCTTTTCACCTGTTGAATTCTTATTGAAGAAGATTGAACCATACTGTGCAAGGATGGACACCTTGACTGTGTGCTCCGGTCACAGCCAAACTTGTTATATGTGAATCAAAGAAGTTAACTTTCAGGTTACCTCCTACCTTCTTCCCTCCCCACCTCTTGTTCCACCTTCTAACATACAAGGGTCTGCAAACACTGCCCCGTTCTTGAGTTCTTTCTCTTCAGATAGCATTGGTAGAGGACACCACACTTACCTTTCGGTCATACCCACCTCTCAACATTTCAAATCTTTCCCCTACCAATCCAGGTAATATTCCCCATCTCACTCTTGCATCAAGACCTTTGAAGAAATACCACCTCATCCCACACACACACCTGAGGAAGTTCTACCTCAAGCCACCTACACTTGGTTCACAGATGGTAGCTTCTTCCTGCATGAGGGAATCTGAAAGGCAGCTTGTTTCGGATACTAAGGAGGTCGAGATACAGGCTCTTCCAGCCAAAACCATAAAGCAACAAGCCAGACTAATGGCTCTTACTCATGCCTTTCAATTAGCAAAGGGACAATCCCTTGACCTTCACACAGATTCTAAATATGCCTTCCATGTTCTCCTGTCACATGCGGCCATCTGGAGGAAGCATGGACCACACTGATTCCACCTCTCTGCAATTTCTGACCTTAATATCTATCAGCTACACTCTGCCCGGCTGCTTTGGAGAATGTTAGTTGTTTGTCCCTCCTGGGTCAAACTCACAACCACCACTTGTGGTCTTACCCATTGGCTTACATCTCTTCCTGACCTTTGACTAGCATTCCAGACTTTCTGGGCCCTGAAAATGTGTAGCCTCTTATTCTCTACAAAAGTCTGGAATGTTAGGAAACTCCCTGATACAGGGGACAAATGGCTACCTGGAGTGCTAATGCCATACCAGGAAAGGTACCTGTTAGAACCAAAGTGACCCAAATCTATCGTTAGGTAGATTCATTAGCCAAAGTAGTTCTACAGTATGATAGGGCACTCGATCTGCTCTATCCAGAACAAAAACGCTATTATATGATTTTAAGAAAAAAATTCTTATTTCTATCTTAACCACTTGGAAACCATTAGAGACAATACTGACAACCAATAGCAGAGAAGAGTGGTCTTTGCCTCCTCCTCAGAGAGGAGATTCACTTCTATGTCAGCCAGTTGGGTAGAGTAAAAGACAAGACCCAGCAATTCACGACAAATCTCCAAAATGTGAGGAACAGCTCGATGCCTCCGAAACTGGATATTACCTTTTATCCCCCCTCCTTTGAGGCTGGGTTTCTTTGTGTATCCCTGGCTGTCCTGGAACTTGCTCTGTAGACCAGGCTGGCCTCAAACTCAGAGATCCACCTGCCTCTGCCTCCTGAGTGCGGGATTAAAGGCGTGCACCACCACCACTGGCTGGACACTACCTTACTTAATCTTAATTCTTAATCCTGCTAGTCATACCCTGCCTTATAAACTTCTTGTCTAGATTTCTTTAATAACAGATCCAAAAGATTTCTAGCCATACTTTTAATCAGTTGTTACCAGAGGATTACCAGCCCCTAGTCCAGAGGCCTGCAAGGACTTCCCTGCTCCCATTCAACAGGAAGTAATTTACTGATAATGTTTCCCCCCTTTTACAACCCTTGATTGCTTATCAGTAGCAAACAAAAAACTGGGATCCCACCCTTGAGAATCTCCAACTGCCAGGCCCCACCCCCCAGAATACTCTAAGGGCCATTCCTTGCCTCTGAACTCCCAGGATACATTTTCCCTCAGAGATGTAACCGTTCTACACTGTATAAAAAGATGTGTGGTTTTATTCTTCCTATTAACGTGGTTTCCTTGTTTCTCCCCCTATACACCTTGTGCTACCCTCCCAGGTTCAGGCTGCCTGGGGTGTCTCCTCCTCATCTGAGCTAGGCCTCTTCATAACACCCACCCCACTAACTCTGACACTCTTGGGGAAAAGGCATGTGTATGTGGGTCACCTTCTCCTGTCACCCCACTAACACTGGCTGTTCCGAGTGATTCAAAGACTGGCTGGGAGCAGAGCAGGGAGTTCCTCGGCACCTAGAGGCCTCTGTGGTTATCATCTCACCCCCCCTAAAAGGGGTGGAAAAAGTGGAACACCTATGGAGACGCCATCTGCTGAAGGGTGAAGGGACGTAGGACAGGAGAGGGGAGGGAGGGCAGTGTCCATAGCATCTACGGCCCAGTTGTCTTTCTTCAGGCTGAATTGACAGCCAGATGCTCATTCTACCTTCATAGCCTAAAGGGGAGTTCTTCTGAGCTTCTTTACTTCTAAAAATGTATAAAGAGCACAGTATCCCTTCCCCAAAGTCAGGGAGAGTAAGGTAGAGATAGAGCTGGAGCCTGGACACCTTGTTTGGTACCTGAAACCCATGTTGCAGCAAGGGTTGTCTGAACCTGCTGTGTGGCTCAGACGTTTTCATATCCTATCCCAGTGGGGGCGATGTGAAGGAGCAGGCTGCATACTCACAATTTTGCCATCTTGGAAGGACCCCATCCCCCACCCTTGCAGTCAGGAAACCACGAGGGTTCCTTAGGTACGTTTTCTAATTCTGGCAGGATACAGATGGCACAGACGGTATGCAAAGGTCAGCGCCACCCCTGCCTGTTTTGCTTAGGTTCACCCCTGTGTCCTGCCATCCCCTCTTTCTCACAGCATCTACCCTACCCTCACCTCTGAGGTCTCTGTGCAGCCATTCCCAGCCCGATTCCTATACTCTACAGTGTGGGCTGGGACGAGGGGGACTGACCCCGCCAGGTTATGCGTTTGGGGCATTGGATGCTCCCTCCCTGGGCAGCCATTCCAGTGGCCTCAGGGACAAGGAAGCACACACAGGTAACAAATATATTGCCATGTTGGAGGCAGAAGACCTGATCCAACTAGCATCCTCTGAGCTTGGCTACACCTTTCTCTCCTGACTCAGGGTGGAACCATCTGTCCAGGAGAACCCTCAGGATAGGTGGACTCCGGGTTCTTGCCTTTGTCTCAGATGTGCCCAGCAATTGGCACATTGAAATTGAAGCAATTTCAAGCTTCTTGTTCTGGGGCTGAAGGTCTGACTTCAACCCCTCTGGGTTGGGACAGCCTTCAACTACAGTTTATCTATTTTCTAAAGACAGGACTAGACAGGTCGATGATACGGGTAGATACAGGAGCCACTGACAAATCCTAATTGATGGGAGTTTATAGCCACTCCTGCCACTGGGCTGAGTCACTGTTAGGGGAGGGCCAGCTCTGGGTCTCTCACTGAGGATTTGAGCTATGGACTAGAGGAGAGACACCAAATCCAGGCCAGCTGGGAAGTTACTGAGTGGAGATTATCCACTGCTCCCCTTCCCTACATAGAGACAGCTCCCCGCCTTTGATTGAGTCAAGACTGTGCCCATATATGCACAGTTCAGCCTTCCCAACATGACCAGATGAATAGGGTCTACCTCCCAGTCTACAGGCACGCAGCATCTTATACCTTGATGGGTTGGAGTTCTATTTTAACAGAGACTGATGAGACTGTGTGTAGTATAGCATCAGGCACAGATGCATAATCTCCCATCCTTTACCTAGTTATAGGACCTGCTAGGGTGTGGAGGTGCTTTCCTATCTAAGAAAGTAGACACCACTAGCATAGTGAGTAAGTCTTTTTCTCAACTATGGAATTTCAGGAAAGTAAGGATTTCTACTGGGTGCTAACATCCTGTCGTATATCTGGAGTTATCTTGCTATTCTGTAGTGTGATCACAAGTAGGTCAGGCAAAAGTGCTTTCTACCACGATTTCCTGATGCTTCAGGCACACACAGAACTTTGGGTGGTGGCTGTGTGAGACCCTGCTCTCTCCTCATCAGGAAGCATCAGGAAGTAGATTCTTTCTGGCCATTTTTGTCATGAGAGTCACTAGGTTAGACCTTCTAGCTGATGTCCTAAGTGACTACAGACCTATGTGCATGGGCCACTCAACCATACCCTAGATTATGGTCACTGTCATATGGTGGACCCACCACATTCCACCTTAGCCTCTGAGTTTGTTTTTCACACTTTGGCCCAATGCTCTCAGTTACTACGGCACCAGGTGCCCACAGAAGTATCCCTCGACCCTCGGTCCTCACCCTGTGCTCAGCTTCTTTATACCTGCTCCTGACCCAGGCAGAACTATCTGACTCTCAACTCCACAGGCAACTGCTGATATATATCAGCTATTTCAGATCCAAAATCACGATATGCAACCTACCTAGGCTAGACGCATAGATGGCTAGGTAGTTCCCACCACCCCCCGCCCGGCCCCGGTTTTTTGAGACGGGGTTTCTCTGTGTAGCCCTGGCTGTCCTGGAACTCACTCTGTAGACCAGGCTGGCTTTGAACGCAGAGGAGATCCACCTGCCTCTGTTTCCCAAATGCTGGGATTAAAGCTGTGCACCACCATTGCACAGTGATGGCTTGGTATTCTGTCACAGGTCTCTTTGTCCAGGCCTTTGTGGCTATTTGACTAACAACAACCAGGGTCCACTTGCGTGTCAAGCTGTCATTTCCATGTATGAATTTTGATGTAGCTGAATCTCTCCTAAGGCCACCCCTTCTCTTCTGAAAGCTGCCTCAAGAGCCAAGTGCCCACTGGTGGGGTCACTACAGCTGGCCACCCCTTAGGCTGTGGTCTTCCAGGTACCACACACAACTTCTTCTACTTCTGTGCCCCATATTGACATACCTTAGGTTATATATGGGTCAGTCTGTCTGGACTTGAATCTGAGTCCCTTGCTCTTTGGACTTGAGGGAGGCCCTTGACTCCAACCAAGCCAGCTGACTGTTCTCTTCCTCCCACTTTTCTCTGACTCACAGACAGCAAACCTGCTAGCAAATTAGGTTAGGGGGAGCTAGGTGAAGGTTGCTGAGTTGAGGCCTCTAGGCTGTTTCATGTTGTAATTACAGGCTACTCACTGCAGTTGCTAAACATTAAATTACAAGCGTTGGCTCTCTGTGCATCATTTGACCACAATTATGATAATTATGTCCTTGCCAGAAGGTCAGCAGAGTGACCTCAGAGGGGGATAGTAGGGTGACAGATGACTTGGGGGCAGGGCAATGGGATAGGTGATCTACATAGGTGTTCTACACCTACCCAAAGAACCAAAGAACAAAGCAGGGCCATGACTGACTGACTTCAGAAATTTCAAATGCTAAAAGAAAACAGAACTTTCCTAGGTGATTCTTTAGAGATAGCCATTTTTTATATAACAGAATAATCATCAATATACAATGGAAACCCCGAGATTAGGTAAACCCACCACTGTAGGCAGTCTGTTAAGTTGTGTCTGTGGTACAAAGTCCCAGAGCTATGCAGAAACAGACAATTCTCACTAATGTGTCTTTCATTAAAGGAGAGACGCCTGAATCTTGTCTCCAAGAGCCTCTGATTACCAGCTCCCATACAGAGATGACATTGGGAACACTGTCTCACTCTGGAATTAGAGCTATCCTACTTTGGAAGTCACCGAGGTTCAAAATTGAGCCCCAGCACCATTAAGTGTGGAAACCATAATGTGATATTGGTATCTAAATCATATAGTCTGTCACTCACAAGGGCCTTTGTGCACGCTAAAGTTTAAAAAGGTTGACAGGTGTTCAGTCTCACAGAGCTTATCCCCAGCATCTCCTCTCTATTGCTGGGTCCCCTGAAATGTGATAGCCACACTTTATGGCAGAAAATCTCTGGGGCCACACATACATAGCTGATCTTGTATTTGTGAGGCCATCTCACATCTGACCAGCTATAGATGCTCCATCCAGGGGCTGTCCTTGAAAATTTATCATAGATATTTGCACCAAACTCTGTACTAATGCTGTAAGGACCACTGTGGGGCCATTCCTCCCCACTGCAGTACAGGAGGGAGATGACACAGCCCTTTGTGGGTTTAGCCCACAAAATGTTATCTGAGAGTAGTTCCATCCCACTTGCCATGGAATAACACATACCAGGCTTTTCCTTTACAGAATTTCCCAAAGGAACCCTGGAAAATCCTATCTTAGGCTAGCCAATAGGTCAGGGAGATGGAAATGAAGAATTATTGTTTTAATAATCCTACAGGAGGATCAGGGTCCTGGAAGGCAGTGCCAACCACCTCGATGTCTTATGGGATTCTTGTAAGAACCCTCATAGGCAAACACTCATTCTTACCTTGTTTTTTATTTTTAACTTGCTTTTTAAAGGTTTACATAAAAACTGGGCAGAAAATCAAGAAATCTCCAACACCTACTCCTTCCTCCCAGTGTCATTGGTATGTTGCCTCTATATATGTGCTATAACCAATGAGCTAGTGTTGGTATGCCATAAACGAAAGGCCAAAGTCTACATTCCGGCTTACTCTTGTGTTCTACTGGTTTTGATAAATGCACTTGGCCTTGTACCATTCCCTGGAATAGAACCAGCTTTAGTGACCTGAAACCCTGGCTGGTGACTGCAGAGCATTAGCTCTCAATGCCTGCTTTGAAAAGCACTCTTATCTGCTTCCACAATGCTATGGTCTGAACCACGATAAGCCATATAGCCCTTCCAAGATGGATGGTTACATGCAAAGAGTGTATTTAGCTCTGGAGAGCCCCTGGAAAGAGGAACTGCTGTATAGAAAGCGGCTGGAGTCTGCATATGCAATTGGCAGGTTCCTTTCCTCACCGGCTTGGGGTTATCACCTGGCTCATAGAATTCTGTACACTGGAACTCTGTAGTGATGGGGCAAGGCCCGTACTCTAAGGGCCGTGGAGTTGGTGGAGAAGACCTCTTAGCTCTGTATACACAAGTGTGTCCCTGAAGCATCAGACAGGGCCTTGAATTTCAGGGTGACATCACTTTATACGCCATGCAGGGTTCTGGATTTTAGTGGAGTAGAAAGACCTGTTCAATTGTAGGACTGTTCTGCCCTGATTCTTGAAGTCTTTTATAACTCTGCAGGCTTTTCACCTTTCCTGAGCTCTCCTTAGTGGCTTTGAATCCACAGGTGGTGCTGGCTCTCCCTCTGTCCTGAAGACTTATAAATTTGTCCCTGTCCTGATCTCAGTATGATAGCCACCCAATAAACTAAACTTTTAGTTCTCTCCTCGTGAACAGGGGCACCCTACAATCTCCCCCTCTCCACCAATCTCTTGAAACCCCGCCTGAAATGTATCCAGGCCTATTTCTTCCATTATTTGCTGTTGTTTGGGGCTTTGGAGCTCAGGTGAGCAAACAGACGCTGCTCAAAGCGCCTGCATCATCACCCTCTCCCTTCCTTTTCTGAATCAAGTTCCAGGCCAGAGTGTCTCCTCACCTTCCCATGTCTGTTCTGCTCCTGTATCACTCCCCCGAGAAATATTAGGATTTCATGTGATATCCACAGAAGGAAGATGCTGGAAGAACAGCCCTTCTTCATTGCCAGACTGGGCTCTCAGATGGTTATTTTGTGTTTCTGTGGGAGAGATGTTTGGAGACCATTTGAGTTGTCAATCCTGGGAGTAGGAGGGGAGATGCTATTGATACATAAAATGGGTGCCAATATTGAAGGATGCTAAAGTCTCACACTGCCTAAGATAGGTTCCACTGCAAAGAAGCATCCAGCCTCAAACCTCAGCTTCAAGATGATAAAGTGCACATCAGACAGAGACCACAGGTCCCTTGGAAATGTGGCCTGGTGACTGCACACCTGAGGCCTTTCTGTGGGCTGGATGCTCCAGAGCCTCACCTTGCAGAACCTGCCAACTCATAACTAATAGCAGAGTCTCTATCTCCACTAAGGCAAATTTTGAGTTCAGGGAGGGTTAAGGGAGGGTGTCAGGAAGTCCACAAAACCACTCCTGGTAAGGTGTTAGGGTTACCCGACAATGAGCCCCTACTGCACTCCTCAAGGCCACAAGGATGGAGTCTAGCTTCTGGCAGAGTCTCAGGTTTCTTTACTCCCACAGCTTCTGAGCTCCAGCCCTAGTCCTCCTCCCGGACCTTATTCCGGTCCTCCGCACGTGCCCCTCTCTGCAGCATCTTCGTTCGTTCCACTCCGAGGTACACTTTCCCGTGTCCTGTGCCGCGAGATGCTGACAACTGTGTAAGTGCTGCGTGATACCAGGGCGTTCGAGGCCGGAGCAGTCAGGACGCTGATCTGTGAGCTGGCACGCTGGGCGGAACTGCTAGCCCCGGCCGAAGGCCAGGCGGGGGCGGAGCTCGGACGAGGGCGGGGCGGCTTCGCGGTTCCGCCCCCCAGCTGAGCCAGACCGGGGGCCTGGAACTTGCCAGCTCAGAGGTTCTAGCGGCAGCCGGCGCGCTTCTCTGGTTGCAGCTTGGGCGGCTCCGGCGGCTCCTGTGGTGGGCGGCCAGGGGCGAGCAGGGATGGGCTGCGGACGCGGGACGTGATCAACCGGCACGCAGAACCACGCCGCCAGCCGGACTGGCTCTAGAGTCTACTAAGTGGGTGCCGGCGCGCGCCGGACTCAGACCCAGCCACAGCATGCGGGGTGCGGCGTGGGCGGCCCGGAGGCGAGCGGGGCAACAGTGGCCTCGGTCCCCCGGCTCTGGGCCCGGCCCGCCCCCGCTGCTGCCGCCGCCGCTGCCGCCTCTGCTGCTGCTGCTGCTACTGCTGCTGGGCGGCGCGAGCGCGCAGTACTCCAGTGACCTGTGCAGCTGGAAGGGGAGGTGAGTCTTGCCGGCGATTCCAGCGTGGACTGCTTGGACCTGGCTCAGAGCCCTCGGCTGCGAGATGCAGAGCTGCTGGAGGCGGCAGGGTAGGGGCCGCGGTGCTGGCCAAGTCCGGTGACCCCCCGCCCTAGCCCTGGTTTCAGAACAAAAGAGTTGGCTGTGTTTGGGTCGCGTCTCGAAAGACGCCCACTCTCCGTGCGCGTATCTCTGCCGTGGTGGGTTTCCTTAGCTCCGCCGGCTTAGGGTTCGGGGCTCCATCGGTTGGGATTTCTGACTTCTGGTGAAGGTTTGGTCCTGTGCACATCGAGAGGGACAGCTGTGGCGCGGAGATCACGGAGTCCAAACGCGACCCGTATAGACCGCAGCACCAGTCGCGACTGTGGGTCAACGAGACCGGGTAGACACCTGTCCGCGGGCGAAATGCAGTAGGGTAGAGCCCCGCGCCCGCTCGGTGAAGGTCAAGCCGCCCTTGGCAGGCGGACGCGGGGTTCCCGTGACACCCCCCCTCTGGGTCCCCATCAACGGTGACAGCCGAAGACTTTTTGTTGTTGTTTTAACTGAAGTGTGACGTGTGGAAAGGAGCGCAAGTCACAAGTGTGCGCGGGCGGGGTGCCTGAGGAGTCGTAGCTGCCCTGGACACTGAGGGCGCGTCAGGCGCAGCGGCCGGCCCCCTTTCTTTGCAGAGCCAGTTTTATACACTGCAAGTTGCCAATTCAGCGGTTTGCCCAGCGCGCTGCGCAGATGCGGGTCTCCGATGAAAACGTGGGCTGGGGGCGGCAGTAGGGGTCTGGTGTGGCTCATACCATGGGCAGGGCGCCTGCGCAGGCCAGTGGCGGTACACGGTCTGGTCTGATGCACAGACAACAGTGTAAAGGGTTCATGCGGGCAGTGTGTGTGATGGGTGATTTTGGTGAAGAGGGTTTTCTAAGGCTGGATGTTGAGCGGTGCCCAGGCTCTGCGTAAGCAGGACACCGATAGTTATCTTGTACACTTACAGTGCCTAACTTTCCGAGGAAACCACGGAGACCTCAGTCAACCCTCATAATGACTCCCGCTGAGCGCTGTCTCCAGAGAGCTCCCGCACCTCCTTTCAGGGAATTTTAGCTCTCCCTCTCTCCAGTAGAAATCCCTTCTGTCTCGCAAGAGCAGGGAGGTAGTAGAAGTTGGGCAGACAAGGGCAGATGGGGTCTGCGGGAGGACTGGCCTCGGGAATGCTGGCGCCGTCACAGAGCTGGCCATGAGCCTGTGATGTTGAGCTCTTACGGGGCTGCCCTTTTCCCGATGGTAATTAGTTCTCTGCTCACAGCCTGCACAGCTGAATCAGTGGACTCTAGCCTCAGGTCTTGGGGTGCCCTTGTTCCAACAGACCAAAACCAGAAACCGAACTCCTGCCTTTGAATGAGGTTTCCAGACACTTGGTTTTCTTCCAGGTTCCCAGAAGACTGTGTGCCTGAAAGACCACCTTCTCCTGAGCCCAGACGTCTGTGGTGAGGGATTGAGCAGAGATAAACTAAGACACCTTATTTCTGCGGGCCACTCTCACATCAGTCCTTCCAATTAAGTGGAACCAGATGACCACATAATTCATGTGACTGCTGGGATGGCAGCTCTCAAACTCATGTCTGGGCATTGTGAGCTGGCTGTCTGTCCACTTGGATTCCCTCTCTCCCCTGCCCACCTTCGGAGCCAGGCCAAGGGCCTCCAAGTGTGTGTAAGCTGTGGGAAGCGTCCAGTAACTGGTCACACTTATGTTTCCTCCCCCATCCCCACAAACTCATTTCTATTCTGGGATTCCTTTGAGGGCCTCTTTTCCAAGGCACAGCCTGGCAGAGGACAGCTGGAGGTACCTGATAGTTGTAGGTAGGTATGTGGGATTGGGAGAACACGTAAGAGCCCCTTGTGTTATAGCCATTGTCCCCACTTCACAGGTCAATATACTACTGCCCAGCGCGCCAGCTTGTTTGCTACTCTACAGTGTTTGTTCCTTTTTTTCGCCAAGTAGTCTAGAACAAATCACTGAGTAGAGTAAGCCTCAAAATGTCGAATCCTGGCCTCTGATAGAAAGGGGGTTGTTGTCCATAGCACTGGCCACTCCGTTTAACTCATGTAGGCTGTGGGTGTTTCCAAGAAGTCAAATTGGAAATTTTGAAATCCCTTTATCTGTTTATTAGCTAGTGCCATAAAGGTGGACCATGAACTTTCCCACTATTACCAGCAGGCGCATAGCAAGTGTGGTTATGCCTGGGCTGCCTTGCACGGTAGGAAATGAAAAGCTGAACCTGGCAGCAGAGCCTTTAGGTTTCACTTGAACCTAAAACCTTCCTAGAGACCCTTGTCTTGTCCCAGTATGAACAGTGCACCTGAGCGAGTCCTCTTACCAACTTGGAATTTACAGTTGGTCTCACAGGGCCGCTCTGATGGGTATTCATCTGGGTGGTGACCCTCGCTGAGGGAAACAAAGCAAAACATTGTGCTGGTGATATGGCTTGATGGTATAGTGCTTGTCCAGCCTGTGCCAGGGTAAAAAATGTTGCGTTGTTCCTCAGGGGGCACACATGCACCCATGCACACCATTCATTCAGTATGATCTGTGATCGGATCAGCCTTGTCAACTATGGTATAGACTAGGATCAGTTCTGTCTGTACTGCAGCTTCATAGCAGCAGTGGGACGTGACTGCTTTATTTTGTGTAGCTGGTGCATCATCTACATCTCATGAAGATGATAAAGTCCTGTTGATCAATGGGCATTTAGGAGGTACTTTCGTTTATGATGCTGGATATTGGAAATGAAAATTTAGGGTATTAGGTGTTCCCGTAGGAACCTGCATGGCTTGTCGTGACTTCTTCATAGATCTGTCTGTCTGGTCCTAGGCTGAGGGTCCCTTTGCTTTGGTTCCTGCTTCTCTAAATGGATTATGTACATGGCACTAGTTTTGATGTGAAATGTCTCTTGTTAACCTTAATATTTTAAGGAGTATGAGGGAAGATTCTCGCTTGACCTGGGATGGACACTTAATCCTTGCCTTAGCTAGTGAGACCCGAGTAGAGGTGAGCTAACAGGTACCTTGTTTTTGTGGGTACCCTGCCTTCATGTTCTTCTTTCCAATTAAGTGGAATGCAGTGGCCACCACATAATGCATGTGGCTGCTGGGATGGCAACCTCTAATCTGGGCATTGTGGTCTGGCCTCTTGTTCCCTTGGGTTCCTTTTGCCCTCCTGTGTTGTGGATAGAGGATAGTCTTCCTCTTTACCACTTCTGCTTCATTGGGGCTCAGTGATCTGAGGCTCACAGAACCTCTGTAGTGAGGCCTCCACCCTCTTGGTCCTCAGGAAGCAAAATCTCATGCTAGGTGCCGTCTATGGAAGAGAGTTGAGGTTTGTGACTGGCCTGGTACAAGTGTCAGCTGTCCCTTGATTCTGGAGACAGGAGAGGGAAAAAAACCCACAACAATTAGGTTTTAGCCATGTGTGTCAGTTACTTGCCATTTAGTCCAATTTTCATGCCATAGTTATGCCCAAATTCCTACATAGGTGTCGGATGAACTTGTGTGAGTTTTATTGAACTTGTGTGAGTTTTATTGACTGTAATTTCTGAGTTTGTTTTACATGTATGTCATGGTAGTGCTGGCTGTTGCCTGGCCCAGGGCTGTGAGGTGGGGGAAGCAGGTCAGGAGGGGTTCATCCACAATGCTTCTCTCTGATGTGGTCTGCGGGGTGACTTACAGTCCTAGACTCCTGCAGTCCTTAATATACAAAATGAGGTTTTGGGTGCCGGAAGCATGAGTCACTAGTCATAAAGGTATGGCATGCGTTATGCATTTTCTCCCTGCAGAAAGGGCTTCTGGTAACTCACTCAGTCTAGGTTCTGGATAGAACCTTTTTTATTTTGCATAAAAATCCCAAGAATGTGGGTGAACCTGTCTGAGATCTGATCAGAACCAACAGAACTCTTAGCTGAAGTCACTGGTTTCTTTCCAAGACCACTTGTGGTTATGATGTAACCTTAGCGACAGGCTGACTTTTGCTTTTTAGTCTGTGCAGGAGAAACTACTACGTTTTCAGCAGCTTCGATTTTTTTTTGAAAACAACACTGCCTCCTGAGGGTGTTGCATATACATGTCTCCTTTCATTTGGCATTGTGAGGCCAGATTATTCCTTTAGGAACCGTATGACTTTAGGAATCCCATCCAAAGGTCCTCTTGTCCTTAGACTTCTCCCCAACCCCTATCCCAGGGATGATTCCTTTGTCCTTATAATGAGTTGTGCTTTAATGGCCCTTGGGTTTATTTTCTTAAAATATGATTGGTGACATGAAGATTCAGGTTTGAAAATGAATAAAAAAAAATGGTCAGATCACCGACTTAAGGAAAATCGAAATTTCTTATTTCCTGCGGCTAACTCCTCCAGCTGGTTTGTAAGTTGCTCTCTGGAGTATGTTGTTACATATGTAGTACACGCGTGGCATCTCTGCATGCAAGGTTTATCCTCATCTTCCACTTCCTTGAGTGATTTGAAACCTTAGCTGGTGCAGTGGTCCTGCTGGTCTGCTTTGTTTCGTGTGTTGGAAAACCTAGAGCATCCCTGCTATAACTTCCGGGTTCCATTTCCTTGGCTAAGGAACCAGCTAAGACTCTGGCGCCCTGTGGTGCAATATGGGGAGGATCTAGGATCTGGGAAGCCAGCATGGCTTGTACCATCAGAGCTTTGACCTGACTCCGCTTAGCTCTTGGAGTAGGTTCAGTGGAAGCCAAGAGCGGTGGGTACCTGAACACATCAGGTGATTGCAAATGGCTCCTGAGTGAGACTGTGTGTGGGGTAATGCAATGGGAATCTTTGCCGTGAGGTCGCCTGACTCTGTCCCCTCTTCCCACAGTGGGCTGACCCGAGAAGCACACAGCAAGGAGGTGGAGCAGGTCTACCTGCGCTGCTCGGCAGGCTCCGTGGAGTGGATGTACCCAACTGGGGCGCTCATCGTTAACCTGCGGCCCAACACCTTCTCACCTGCCAGGAACCTCACTGTGTGCATCAAGCCTTTCAGGGACTCCTCTGGGGCCAATATTTATTTGGAAAAAACTGGAGAACTGAGACTGTTGGTACGGGACATTGGTGGTGAACCTGGCCAGGTGCAATGCTTCAACCTAGAACAGGGTGGCCTCTTTGTGGAGGCAACACCCCAACAGGACATCAGCAGGAGGACCACAGGCTTCCAGTATGAGCTGATGAGTGGGCAGAGGGGACTGGACCTGCGTGTACTGTCTGGTAAGTACTCTGTTCAGGGATAGCATGGGTTAACTAATCATTAATCCTGCTACCTTTTCTCAGGTAACAGTGGAGGTTTGCATAGTTACTCTGATTTTTTTTTCCTACCCTCTCCTTTATTCACCTCTGTGACACATTCCTGTGTCTGTGGCTTCAATGCTTGTCCCATGAGTCCTTTGTCATGCTGAGGGACTGTAGGGTCAAAGAGTATCGAACCTTAAAATTAATGCAGTCTTTTCAGCCAAGACCCCCCTTAAGAAGACTTCTGGTTGTGGTGTACCTTTAGGCTTCTGGAGATTCTGACCTGAGGGAAGGGAGGTGGTGAGAGGCTACCTTCCCTGAGTAGTGTATGATCTGATCCCTAAAGGACCCTTTACAACTCATTTGAGATGGGGCTTCTACAAACTGGCTTGGGTTTTTAGTGTCTGCCATAACCTTGAAATCGTTTTGGGTGGAGAACAGAATGGTATAAAGCTGTGATATCCCAGAGGCTTTTGTGAATGGATATTAATCAGGATTGAGAAAATCATGTAAGGTCTCAATCAGAGAGCACAGTTGACCCAGCTCCATCTCCATAAGATAGAGCCAGGGACCAAATGGAGAGGCTCCTTAGGTCCCTGCTAGGGACGGAGGTAGATAAGCCTGGGAGGAACTCCCCACTGGAACAGAATAGCAGCCTCAGGAACCAATGCAGGGTCAGCTTTGGATAGTGATTGATGATGAGGTTCTGGTACGCATTTCTCCAAGACCAGGTGAATGCCAGATGAGGTGATAGGTCTGCCTAATAACTGAAGCTCTGGGCTTGCCTTTGTTTTTGTTTGCTTGCTTTGTTTTGACTCAAGCAGATGTTTTTCTGAATGTCAGGCAAGTTGCATCAAGGATCATGTGACTTTGTGGGTGGGTAGTAGAGAGATGCCAGCATCAGAACCCCACATTAGGGTAAGGCAGGTCTCTCCATCGGAGTCTTATTTCTTCGGTCACAGAAGAAAATGACTGATAGGTCCTAAGAGCTGTCTTCTCTCCTCTCTGTTCCTTACTGCTTGCGGCTTCAATGTCCATACTTTAAGGCTAAGGAAAGGAGACCTGTGGGGGTCACTTGAGTGGCCTCAGGTTCTCCTGGGGTTCAGGAAGGCAGTAGCCCTGGCATAGACATTTAGCTGTACTGCTGTATTCGGTCCTCGATGCACCTCTCAGGCCACAGGATTGCACACAAGGCAGTCAACCTGTTAAAATGTCGTGCTACCCCTGTGTCTAGGACTTTGCTGTGTTTGAGCCTCAGGGGTCCCTCACTATCCTAGAACATACACCTGCTTGGCCCTGGATGTCTGAAATCAAACCTGCAGTGACTTTCCACACCTTGCCAGTGCCAGTTACTACACAGTGACTATCAGAACTCAGGACAGGGTCTCAGACTAAGGTGGCTATTAGCTCTGGCCCAACCATAGGATTGCCTAAAAACAGTCATAGACATCTGTATTACCTAGAGCTGGGTGCCACCCTTTCCAGGGAGCACTACCTAAGTCTCAGGGTTAAGATGGTCTCAACCTGGACATTTGGCTTTCTTGGGGCATGGGGATCATGGGCTATTTATGCCTAATTAATGGGTATGTAATGTGGAATGTTAGTGCTGGCCATTGCCCTGCTCAGATTGGGCCAGCCCCCGAGGTCTCTATGGCCAGGGGCAGTCTTTCCCTCTTCTGCTCTGGCCTTGGTACGGTTTCAGAAATAAGATATAAGCCAGCGTTAATGCAGTATCAGTCAGAGGAGAAAGAATGCACCTGACCTGGGTGGTTGTGCCAGAGGCTGACAAGCTCTTAGATGAATCAGCTCTCATTTGTGCTGACTCAAGAAAATAGTGATGCCGTGGGCTGGAACCCAGATAAGAGTGCATGAGAGAATGTGTGAGTGTGCAACAGTGTGGAAACCTATACGTGTGCACGTGAGCCTTGCTCCCCACCCAGAAAGGAGGGAGCCTGTCTCTGCTCTAGGGTAGTTCTACCAGAGTGTTTGCAGTATTTGTCCACTAGGATTGTGTAGTTGGCTTGTGAGCTGCATTAGAACGGAAAAGACCAGGGCAGTGGGGTACAGTCCAGGGGCACAGATCGGTCCTAGGAGAGGTGAACTCTGCATCTGGGATGCCAGATTTGGCTGCTTGCCCTGTATCTGCTGCCCCTGTGGCCTTGCTCAGGATATCTGGGCAGTGGCACTACCTCTGACCCTTAGGGAAATCTGGCAGAATACTAAAGGCCCTACATCTGACTACAGATAAAACTCCATCTGGAGGCTGACCTCCCTTGGCTCAGCTATGTGGGAGAAATGACTGTGGGGTTTGTCTGGTCCAGGGAACAGGTACAGTTTATGTGGGTTCTCGTTTCGTTCCATCCTGGCAGGCTGATGGTGTAGGCCGTTGCTCTAGAGAGGCAAAGTGAGGGGGTTGGTGCCAACAGTGGCATTTTGGACACACAGCTGACGGGATGGACAGCAGGACACTTTTCATCACTATCGATGTTACTGGCTCACAGGGCTCACAGGGTGGAGCCTGCTACTTCTGAGCATGTCTGCGAATCCCTGATCTGTTTGTTGCTAATAGGCTTGAGAAGCTATATGGAGCCCCACTGCCCAGGCCCCTTTGGGAGACTCAGAGTTCAGGCATGGCCCTGATGGTGTGATGGCTTTGTCTTTTTTGTTTGTTTTGTTGAGACAGGGTCTCTTTATTATGTAACTTTGGCTGTCCTGAAACTCGCTAGGTAGACCAGGCTGTCCTTGAATTCACAGAGATCCACTTGCTCTGCCTCTCGAGTGCTGGGATTTAAGATGTGTACCACCATGCCCAGCGATGGCCATGTCTTGAAATGGAAAGAAGCGCTGTGTCCTGGAAGCCGAAGAACAAGAGGCATGTTCCTCTGGTCGGTTCCTGCCTTGGTGATTTCTTAGGTCACTGTAATTACCTTGTAATTATTTTGTGTCTTAACCCTCTCCCAACCCTGAATAAAGAAGGGTGTTGTCTACATTGACTTCCTTGCGAGGATGAAGGGTTCAGAGAACCCCTGGGTCTTCATCCTTCTGGTGGAACCTGGTGGTGGCCATCAGTGAAGAGCCTAGACCTCAGCTCCCAGTCTTGCTGCTCTGTTCCTGTCAATCACAGCACGAACCGTCTGTCCCAAAGTGTACTAGGGACCTTAAAGGGCCTTGGTGTCTAAGATTTTTGCTTTGGAACTGTATGTGTCATCCTGGCTGTCCCCATTAGGCAGTGTTGCCCCAACACCAGTTTGTCTGACTTGCAAGGTCTGCAGACTTTTCTAGCATCCAGCAATTCTTGCCTGTGTTTGCTTTCTCTGCTTTCCTCTGCTTTTGGCAGCTGTACCCATACTGAGCCCTCGCCTGACTCTTCAGGTGTCCTCAGGAGGCTCCCTTAGATTCTTTTTCTTTATCCTCATTTGATTTCTTTGATGCACTTTCCTGCCTGGTTTCCAAAGTGGCTCCCAGGAAATGTGATGCCGGCATCTGCGACCAGAACATTTTACAGTTGCTATGAACTTGATCGTTTAATAATTGTAGGTCTTTATCATCCACTTTGAGTTTCTGCAAAAGTGAAGCTCAGAATTAGAACTTCTCTGTGCCTCCAGGTGGGCTGCTAGCTAGCTCATGGCACCGGCTCGTGGAGGCTGGTACAGGTCTGCAGGCTGACTAACCTGACAAAGGAGCATCTCCTGCAAGTAGCTGTGAGCCAGGGCAAGCACAACTGAAGGGGATGGATGGCCTCTACATGTTCTCTGAAGCTAGCACCTGAGGTCTGAGCCATGTGATTCACAGAGAAGGAAAACTCATGGACTTGTTTTAGGTTACATCCCCAGGCCTAGGATCCCTGCCCCTCAGATCCTTTCCACTGCAAGTTGCTGCCCTGGTTCAACTTAGGTAGCTTTCAACTCTGAGTTGCTTTAGGGTAGCTTCTGGGGCCTCTTGCCCCCAACTTTCAACTCTTTCCCTAGCCTCTGCTGCCCTCTATCCTGAAGGGGACCCTTAGGTAGGCTGTGGTCACCAGGGTCAGTACCTGCTGTGGACACTGGTCTGGTGCCAAACAGGGTGTACTTCACAGAGTATTGTACTCTGAATCTAATGTTGCCCAAAATGTTAGGCACTGAGATGTTCTCCTGTACTCAGGCCCTGTCTGTGCTTCAGATCAGACCAACCCATGTCTGCCCACACCAGTATGAACCACTAGTTCCTTGTTAGTATGAGGATGAACAGTATGTTACAGAAGCCACACACCTCAGCAACTTCAGAGTTGGTGGTCAGGTAAACCCCCAGTGCTGGGGACTATGGTGACCCAAGCTGCAAGCCAACTAGGGTTGAGGGTGGACATCCAAGGGACCAGCAAACCGCAGCTTCCAGGAGTCTGGCTGCATCCAGGTCTCCTCAGCGAAGTCTCCGGACTGTAAAGCTGACGTGGGGGTGGGAGTGCTTGATTTTCTGATGGGCTACGCCGATGCCAACAGGTTGTACTTGTTCTGCGGCTTCTCCCTTTTCTGATAACTAAATAGAAGCCAAAGTGCTGGCAGGTGAGTGGGTGGGTGAGTCAGCAAGTGCTGAGGCTGGGAGGCACCCCGCCCCCCTTTCTGGGGTAGGACCAAAGGATAGGGCCCCAGACACACCCAGCCCAAGGGTCCACAGAGAGCCCTGCTTGACTGGGACACTGTAAACCCTAAGGCTCTGTGGCAGGCTTACTCTTTCAGAACCTCATAAAGCTTCTCTGAACGCCTGTTGGCCTGGAAACACTTGGCCTGCTTGCCCTCCGCCCACACGAGTGTTGTCTTGGTTCCCCTGGGGCCAAGTCACCAGCGCTCTGGGTCAGGCTGTGTGGCCTCCAGGCGTGTGGATAGCCTGAGTTTCTTCAGGACCAAGCTCTCCTAAGACAATGGCTGCCCCAAAGTCTTTGCAAGGGAATGGCCCCAGGGAAATTTATCTACTGAGACTTCATACCTCAGGGTTTCTGTTTATTTGGAGAACTTGGCCCCAAGCAGGAAACTGAGCATGAAGTCTTGAGACATAATTCACAGCAGATAACAAGCTTCCATCTTCCTGAATCTACTCTGAGTCTCTGTGGAAAAGCTGCTGAGCCACAGTTTCTGTTCCACATCAAGGGAGGTGGTCCAAAGGGCAGGAGAGGGCTATCTCTGGAGAACTGGGCTGTATAAGCAATTGACCCGTGGGGTAGCTCATTCTAAGAGTGTCTGCATCTCTGGGCTCTCTGTAAGATGCCAGGCTCCAGGTTTTGAGTGCTTCAAGCCTGAGTTCTGCGAGGAGGACTCAGTTTGATGGGCTTTGATAGATAACTTGTCCCAAGTCTCGGTGAGGCCTAGGGTAGGGTTAAACTGATGGCCCCAGCCCGAGACTCCATACCCACAGCAGACAGATTTCTCCATTCACCCCCAACTCACATTAGCACCTCCTTTGCAGACTCTTAGCCTTGGTTCTTGTAGGAAATGCCTGGGGAAGATGGACTGAGTGAGATTCTCCACTGGGGCTATGATCTGGGGAGTAGGGCATCATACTGCTGTAAGGAGTCTGTTTTCCAGTAGGATGCCCGTGTCGTTTTAGGATGTGGATGTGCAAACTGGGGGGAGGGTACCTTGGCTGGGTGGTATAGGCACATGGTTTTAGTTCAGCTGGGGGTGTTTTGCATTGTGATAGTCATTTAATATCAATTTTGTTTTGTTGTTTTGTTTTTAAATGAGTAGAGTTGTTGCTTATTTGGAACTACATCAACAATCTCAACACAGGAGGTGTCTGGGCTCATGTTATTTTGGCTACAGTATGAGCCAGGACCACTAAGTGATCACCTGGAATTGGTGTCTGGCTTGAGAGAAGTTAGTCTTGTGCCTCATTGCTGATTTGCTGATCGCCTCCAGGGTAGAGTTAGAGTGGTCAGAAGTTTCACCTTGACTTTGCCTCATCCTAACATATGTCCTCAGATGTAGGGCAGGGAGGCAGGCCTTTTATATTCTGCGGTGTCAGGGCTTGGGAGGGTCGATGACTAACCAGCGTTGTCTGGGTTGTATCATCCACCCTGTTCTTTCCTCCCCAGCCCCGTGTCGGCCATGCAGTGACACTGAGGTTCTCCTTGCCATCTGTACCAGTGACTTTGGTAAGTCTCTCCTGTGGTTGTCTTTCCAGGGTCTGAGGGCTTTCCCAAGTCAGCAACGATTCCTGTGTGTGTGTGTGTGTGTGTGTGTGTGTGTGTGTGTGTGTGTGTGTTGGGGGGTAGTGCTGAAGCTGCCTAACCTGGCCTCACCCTGGACTCACAGGGAGCAGTGCACCATGTGCACTAAGCTAAGTCTGCACACCATGCATGCAGGCAGAGCTTTGGTTTGCAGTCTAGGTGTGTCAGTGTGTTCTCTTTGTACAAACCAGCTCACAACGTCCTGGGGGCTCTGGGAGTCCATAGATTCCCAGGAACTTTTTAGAAATTCTCTGGGAACATAGTTCAGAGGGCAGTCTGGTGTGTCCCTGTGCCAGCCCAAGCTCAGAGCTCTGCCCATTCTTCATCCAGATGGTTGGGGTTTTGGAGACCTTTCTGGAGTCAGGGATGTTTGCACGGTGCTCTTCTTGGTCATGGTCTTTGCTAAACCGCTACCATACTAGTGGCTCCCCTAAACTCAGGCCCAGCCGGCCCTACTCAAACTCTTATTCAAAAACCAGGAACTATCACGCGGTGGGATCTTGACTCCTTATTTCTCTACTTTCTAGGCCCCAACCAACCACCGCAAACAAGTCATTCCCTGTCCCTTCTCCTCACATCATTCTTGTCCTGTGAACTGCGCTGCATACCTGATAGGAACCAGAACCGAGGAGCATTTTGCTTATATTTTTTGTTCTTACCTGAAGAGCATGTGTTATTTAGCTGATGCTCAGTGGAATACCTTTGTCCGACACTGTCAGTATCATGGACTGAGCTTTCCAAAGGCTGACAGAGTGGGTTCAGGTCCAGCTTCTAATATCTCGATAGCCGAGGACATGCCCAAGTTGACATGTGCTATGTGTGCCTGCCACTGTTGACAGTGCCCTTTAAATCTGCTGACCTCTGTCTCCTTCCTCTGCAGTTGTCCAAGGCTTCATCCAGGATGTCACCCATGTGCCAGAGCAGCAAGCTTCCGTCATCTCCCTGCGGGTGAGCAGGCTCCACCGGCAGAAGAGCAGGGTCTTCCAGCCAGCTCCCGAGGGCAGTGGCCACTGGCTGGGCCGTGTCACAACGCTGCTGGAGTGTGGTGTACGGCCAGGGCATGGAGAATTCCTCTTCACCGGACATGTGCACTTTGGGGAGGCACAGCTTGGGTGTGCCCCACGCTTTAGTGACTTTCAAAGGATGTACAGGGATGCAGAGGAGAGGGGCATAAACCCATGTGAGATCAAGATGGAGTGACCTACAGGGTGAAATGGTACTGTTCTTCAAATGAGCCACAGTTTGTGTCCTCAGTCACTCTATCAGATCCCGATAGAGTCTGCAGGGTGGTGGCATGGGCCCAGCCTGGTGCTCAAACTGGGGAGGTACATGCTGCTCTGACCTGTTGGGTCTCAGTCAAGGATGCCCTGACCCATTGGAAATGCTGTAAACTTCAAACTAAGTTATTATATTTTTTGTAAAAAAGAAATGTACATAGCAAACAAGCTCTTGTGTCTGAGGATGCCTTTGGTGTGCCATTTAATGGTGTTTTTAGAAAGTTAACTTTAGCCACTGCATTTGGTCTGGTGGGAGCTAGGTTTGGTGCGCAGTGATGGCTGAGGGGTTTCCATGGTTACCACTCACCCTGGCCATCTTTGTGATAGAAGTGTATGGGGCAAATACTTTTTCATTTTCTTTTCATTTTGTTCTTGATTTTTAAAGACCATCTCTGCAGTTGGGAACTTTCCTAGACTGTAGGCTTCTTCGGTTCCAGAGAATAAAGACCAGGATCTGAGCAGATGGGTACCTGCATTGAAGGTTCTCTGCTCGGCTGTGGTACTGCTATCCCAAGACCTCTTTCTCCCATGACAATTCTGCATGGTGCTGCCTAGCTTTAGGTACATGCTCCTCCCCTGCTCCTACCAGGCCACGTTACCTTCTGCATCTGTCCACACATTTTCCACTGAGCCAGTACTTGTCCTTTGACCCCCAGGTTTCCCCAAATGCACAGAGCAAATCTTTGGGTACCACGGGACCTAGCCTACTTCTTCAGAGGGTGTGAGTTTTTTTTTTCTGTGGTTAAAAAAAAAATCTCCACAAATTGAGACCTAAACATCAGGCTTTAATTTGTACAATCCTGGAAGCCAGAGTGGGTATGAGCGGGACCATATTTCCACTGGAGATTCCAAGAAGGGCATTTTAGCTTCTGGTGACGCCAGGCATCCTTGCCCTGCGACCATTTTACTCCGTGTTTCTTTCCCTGCCCCATGACTGCTTTGTATGCGTCTGTGTCTGATTTCTGTCTTCAGAGGACGCAGGTCATCGATTTGGGGCCCACCCTTGTGTCTGTGTCAAATTTCTGTCTTCAGAGGACACAGGTCATCGGTTTGGGGCCCACCCTGGTGACCTCATCCTCACATGATTATGACTCCATTTTCAACTAGGTCACAGTCAGAGGCTCCAGTGAACATCAGATCTGGAGGAAGAATACTCATCCTGGGGGCCGGAGAGATCCTCAGTGGTTAAGAGCACTTGCTACTCCTACAAAGGACCTGTTTGGTCCCCAGCATTCATGTTGGGTGACTGGTAATTGTCTATAACACCAACTCAGGGCGGTCATTATAGCCACCTCTTCTGCCTCCACAGGCACCTGCACGCATGTGCGCGAACACACACACACACACACACACACACACACACACACACACTTTAAAAAGAAACAAAAAAAAATTCACTCCAGTATAGGGAGTTTGGCATGGGCTGCATCTCACCTCTGTGTCTCAGCTCATAGGTCCTATTCTGCTAGAGTCCTAGCTGGGACCTCATCAATTCCTGGGAGTTGCTGTCTCCTATGTAAGTTCTGAGAACTCAGTGGCCCTTCCTAGTTCTTGAGGCATGTTGGGTGATCCCCTCCCCCTCGAGGAGTAAACAGACCCAATCGTTTTTATTTATTCACCAGGTGCTTCTTCCCTTGCAGTTTCTGAGACCAAGGAGAGACTGATACGGCCAGTGAGCACCAGGCTGGTGTGCCAGTGTAGGTGTGCACCACTCTAGCGTGTGCCAGCTCAACTTGACCTGGTATAGGTCTGCAGGTCACGACAAGAAGCAGGTGCCGATAGGTGAGGACGTGAAGCAGCAATTTGTGATGGGCTGGGCCCTACTGTGCCTGGTGATTATGATACCTTATGTTAGCAGGACTAGGTCACACAGAAGCCATGCCCATTTGAGCCCCTCCTAGTTCCTCCTCTCAGCCTACAGGAAGCTGCAGAACAGGAATGGTGTGTTGGCTACCATCTGTCTGTACAGGAGATTGGGGTCAGCCTTACTAGATTCAAGTGAATGGCAAACTCGTAGGAGCCCTTAGCTTTTGACATACCTGGGGGTGAGGCCCTTTGCACAATATGAGAGAGAACTGGGCTTCCCAACAGGTGAGAAAATTGGTCACTTTGATAGAGCCTTGGCTGGAGCTGGGGAAGGGCCCAAGAGGCTGAGAGGTGCTGATACCCCTTATAGACAACTCCTTACATGTAACAGGGATGTCTAGGTGGATACCCAGTTCCTTGTGGGAACGTTTCCATGGCCTAGGCTGCTTGGTACTGGGACAGAACCAGAGTTGGGGAAAGGGCTGGTGAGAACCATGGTGCTAGGTGAAGCTGCCTCCTCAGGGAACCGGAAAGCCCACAGAGCCTTAGCATCTGCCATGAAGTTGTGGACGCTACTCTGTGACTCTATCCAGAGGTCGAAGGGGAGCCATGTAGGAACCCCAAGTCCTGGCCCACTTGTGCCCCAAATTTCACCTTTCTTACCTGTAATGGATTAAGAAAAATGCTGTGGATCCCCGGCGGCAGGGCAGCAGCGGCACAAATGGGCGGCCGCGGGCCAGTGGTGCGCCATCGGCGGACTGGGAGAGGCCTCGGGCTCCTGGATGGCCCTTTAGGGGCCCTTTACCTTCATTGTGCCACAGCGGCTTTCCTAGGAGTCCCTGACTCCAATCCCTCCTCCCACAATCTCCGACTGCCACACGCAGCCCCCTCTACCTTATCCCTTTTCTCTTACTTCCCTTCTCCCTTGTCCCTTGTCCTAGTTCCATACACAGCCCCCCAACTGTTTGCTCCCCCTGAACTGGTTTCTCCCTCCTTGTCTCTCTTTATCTTGTTCCCGCCATCCGCACCGTTTCCTGCTCCTGCACTGCCCCCACCTCCCTCATTGTCCCAAGTCCCTGTACTGTCCGTTCTTTTTTGTTATTTTTCTGCCTCTGCTCTCTTTCCTCCTCCTCCTCCTCCTCCTCCTCCTTCTCCACTGTCCCTTCCTACATCATCCTCTCTCCTGCTTGTTCCTTCTTCCCACTGGCCCTTGTCCCTTCCACCTGCGCAGTCTCTGTTCCTTGCTTGCACTGTCCCCTCTACTGTACAGGTCCACACTCTCCCAGTCCTGCCCCCTGTACTGTCCCCTGTCCCATTACTGCTCCCTTTCCTGTTGCCTTATGTTGTATCTTGCTATAGGTACCAAGCCCAGACACCACGATTCTTCTACTTCCTTTTCTCTTTTAAATCTGTGAACCAAACCTCACTGCTGGTTGCATCTTCTGTCTGTGCCTCTGTTCACAGTCTCTGTTCTTGGAGTTGCTGCCTCCTGGTCAAGTTCTGAGAAATCTGTGAATCTTTCTGGTTCCTCGGGCATGCTGGGAGAGCCCAGCTTCTTTGGGAGCTGTGACTTGCCAAGTTCAGGATATGGGGACATTCTCCTGTGCATGGGCAGCCCCTTCCCTGCCTAGTCCTACCTGCTGGGGCTTCATGTTACAGAAAGGAAGTGGGAACATCTGTGAATGCTTGTTAAGCCTCCTCCTACTGGCTGTATGCCCAAGGAGCACAGCGGTGGCTGTCCACGTCTTGTTGGCAGGCAGGCAAACACTCCTTCTGCATCGTCCTCACCCTCTGTACTGCACCCTTACATACACACACACACACACCTGACCCCACCCCGGCTAGTTCCTGAAATGTCCTGGGTCTCGTTTCCTGCTTTGTGGTAACTGCTTGGGATTCTGGATGGGACCTGCCACAGGAGTACAGCAGGCCCTATGCAACCTGTGGAACACTAGAATGGGGTATTATCAAGTTGTCTGTGTGGGTGTCCCTGTCATGTTGAGGTGGTTCCACATTGCTACAGTCCCAGGGTAGCAAGAACTTCAGGTAGGTGAGCTAGCTTCTATAGGCACAATCAACATTCTCTTCTGCCTGCCTGCCTGCCTGGGATCTGCAGATCAGCAGCCTTTCTAAGAAAATGTACATCCCTTTGGTCTCTTAAAATCGATCACAAACATTGCTCATCACATTTTTACCTCAGGAAGCGTGGCCCGATGTGATGCCTCTGTAGTAGAGACAAGGAATGCCTTGCTTGCATCAGGAACCTGGAGCCTCAGACTAACAGATCTGCCTGCAGGTCACCTGCTGTGGCCACACCAATGCTGACTTTACAAGTCAGACTGACCTGGCTTCTGCCATTAGTGCTCCTGCCCTACCCCAGTACTCTATCTTCTAGAGGTTTTCACAGTCTACCAGTGCTGCAAAGACATGCCTCTGGCCTCCACCTTCTTTCTGCTAGTCTTGCCACCTGGGTTTAAACCCTGACTCCTGCAGTTATGTTGTGCTGAAAGCATCCAAAAGCTTGAGTCATTCTTGACCCATAACCCATGAATCCTATTTCTGGAAGGTTCTGAGTGTTCTAGGTCAGAGCAGAGACTCTGAGTGGGTCTGGAATGTGTGGTGGGCATTTCCCACCCAGAGTCTCTTAGTGGGATCATGATGTCTTAATGCAGTTAGGACCTTCTCCCAAAACCAGTTTTTAAAGGATTTCTCCCATGATTATAAAATTAATGCTATTGAGACCATTTTTAAAATATTAAAGAGTGTGGAGAAGGAGAGACACATGCTTCCATGTAGCATGTTCGTCAGGGTTGTTTCAGTGTCTGTCTCATGATGACACTCATCTCCCTATAGGTAGTCTCTGGCTAACCTGTGGTCACTGGCTTTGCTCCCCTAACCCTCTGCTTATGGGTTTCCTCAGGTACACAGATGTGAAGTGGCCAGGGAAAGAGAGCACACAGGCCTTCTTTAGATTTTTAGTGATCCCTCTGCTTGCTGCTCTGAGATCAGCGCTTGAGTTTCCAAAAAGCAATTGCTATTTCTTTGTTTAATAGTGGTTGTGTCTCCTTCTGTTCTGAATCTTGTTCTCCATTTACAGGGCCCTGAAGTCCTGTCCTGACCCTGGGGCCTGGCACACAAAGGGCAGTTAGTTGTAGCTGTCTACGAGGAAGGGGTTTATTCTCGATGCTCTAGTGGCCCTAGTACAAGCACAGAGCCCTGACAAGTGGAAGATAGAAAGTTGTAGCCTAGGAGTATAGATACTTCCAGAAGCCAGAACAGGGAAAGAATCGGGATCCAGGAACCAGGCCTGTAATATCATGAGTTCAGACTACTGTGACTTTGTTCTGACTTCTGACTCCTAGTAAACCATGACAACATGCCTGTGAGTTCTCTGAGCCGGTGGTGGCAAGTTTGCCATGGCATGAGCTTTTGCCCACAAAGTGAGGCTCTCGAGTGCTTTCTCAGCTGGGGAGGACTTGTATGGAACTCCCAGGACTATGAAAGAAGGAAGGCTGGCTGCTGAGAAAGTCCAGCACCAAGGCCAGGGTCCAGGAAGGACTTCCTCACTGCATTACCTAGGAGGACTTGCCTGGGGTTTAGAGATGCTTTGGTCCGTCAGGTTGGGGTGGGAAGTCCTCATTAGTGCTATAGCTGCAGCTGCGGTTGCCACTGAGGTGTGGTGGGAACTGATCCCAGCCAGATTGCATGTCTTTCTGAAGGGTAAATTTGGGGACAGCAGCTCCAGAGTGTATCAGTAGGAGTTAGTGATGGCTAGATCCAGCCTGGCTGTTGCCACTCCCTTGTCCGCCTCTTCTATGCTATTTTGTGCTAGTTAATGCTGTGCTAATTAGGATCCTAAGGGAGCTTATAAAACACGAGGAGCCTCCTTGCTGATTGCTCATTTGGAAAGTGCCGAGGGAAGGCCTGCTCTGTGTGGCTTGTCTCAGTTCACTCCTGACACTAAACCAGTCATTATGGGTAGAAGACGGGTTTTTTTTTTTTTAGGTATAGGGAGCAGGGTTGATGGGGCTGCCATTCTGTGTGTGTGGGATAAGAATGTGAGCAGAGTCTTGGAGCTTTCCAAAGAGAGAGAGAGAGACTTGGCATAGCTCTGGGTCCTGTATAAGGACCAGGTAGCCATTTGGGGCTTTTCTGGTCTTCTGGTCTGAAGTACTTCCTCACTCTTCTGGGAGGAGTCCAAGA
The DNA here is from genome assembly GCF_982192425.1 of Myodes glareolus. Classification (NCBI taxonomy): domain Eukaryota; kingdom Metazoa; phylum Chordata; class Mammalia; order Rodentia; family Cricetidae; genus Myodes; species Myodes glareolus. Next base: position 371,616 of record NC_142034.1, on the reverse strand, counting down.
GCCCTTCTTTCGGCCTTTCCACCAGAGCATCTGGGATAGAACTCTCCCAAAGAGGTTTTCAGTCCTGAGGGCAATACAGAGTCTTAGTTTCTATAGTGAGGTATTGCCCTGGTACACAATGGGTCCTTAGGTCCTGAACCTTCGGAAGTGCCCTGAGTCTGGCTAGCACTCCTGGGCCTTAAAAGGTGAGTGTCCACCAAGCAGGAAGAGGCATACAAGCGATAATGGGAGGTTGCCAAGTAGCCATGGCAGCAATTGGGGATGCAAATCTGTGGGGAGGATGTAGTCTTCAAAAAACGATGTGGCCCTGTGGAGAGGATGTGGTCTTAGGGAGGATGTGGCTCTGAGGACCATGTCGTTTGGGATAGTTGGTCTGTGAAAGGGCATGATTCAAGACAGGACTTTCCAGGGCACACATGGCCCAGACTAGCAAGGCTGCTGGAGGTGAGGAGTTGGGGGTAGGGGTGGCTCTGTACTCCTGTGTGGGAGCAGAATGAAGGATGTTGAAGAACGTGAGGAATCCAGCATTAACAGTGGGCCATTGTGCACTGTTACCAGGGAAGGCAATGATTTATAAAAATAGCTCAGAGTTGGTAGGTATTGGGTGGTAAGGTCATCATGGCCAGAGCTCTGGAATCTCACCTTCAGAATTCTGCTTACGAGTCACATACTTTGCAGTCATCAGCTTGATCAGAGGCAAGATGAAAAAAAAAATGGCTAACATCCAAAATTAACAACAACAAAAAAGAATTCCAAGGCTCTCTGTGAGAATCTTATTGGGGTTGTGGGGCTGTAGGTTGGGAGAAGAAGTCAAAGAAATGGGATATCTGTGCCAAACTATAGTGGAATACACAGAGGCATATTGGTATTTGAGTGTAACTGTGTATGTGTATGTGTGTGTGTTGTATGTATGTATGTATCCCAGAGGCATATTGGTATTTGAGTGTGACTCTGTGTGTGTGTGTGTGTGTGTGTGTGTGTGTGTGTGTGTCTATGTGGAGAGAATACAGTGACATCTACTGAGGCCTTGGGCGCCCTGTCTCAGCTCACTGTCCCTCACTATTAGACAGTCTGTGTATACACACCCATTGTAGCCATACTGCTCAGCCGTTTCTCCTTCCTCACTTGGCTTCACTTTCCCTCCCTTCTGGGGCCTTTCTGTCTAGCAGAGCTCATCCTGACATATGCTTGGTGGTACTTCTTGTCATTCATCTGAGGTTCCATTTTCTGCTGGCCCAGTGTGGCTAATCAATTACCCTTCTAACGTAATTCTCTAAGTTCTGCTCCCTGCGTAAATGAAGGACTTCCTTCTTTCCAATGTCCATCTTACTATCAGCCGGCATAGTACCCTGTGTGGAGTTGTGGGGGTGGATAGATAGATCTGAAGGGTGGAAAGAGTTGAGGCCATAAGGGTGTCATGAGCAGATTTAAGGCTATAGCTTAGAGGAGGCCTAAGAGCAGGTTCGAGGGACCCCAAGAAAGCCCTGGCAAGTGGAATAGGGAAGAATGGATAGTAATAGGCCAGGATTCGGGAGCAAGGATCCTCTTCCAGGACTGGGGCTGGGGAAGATAAAGGTAAGGGGGAAAGGTTTTAGATGTGCTGAGGAGGTATGAGAGATTTGGGAAGAGTAGTCCTCAGTATGCTCTTGGGGAAGAGATACAGGTGTATTGGAACGATCTCCCCAGTGCACTGACTCTGCCCATTCCAAGGATCTTAGAGGCAAAATGTCTGGGGTTGGCTAGACATTTGGAATCTGTGATCACTTCTAAGTAATTTCTAGGTTGAAATGGACAGTCAACACCATTAGACATGATGTATGGCTTTTGGACCATCTACCTAGGTTATTATTCTTAAAGTGTTAAATGTTAGACCTGCTTCTTCCCTGTGGCTCCTGTTTTGATCTTTATTTTCCTGTTTTGGCTGTATCACTTCTCTAGATACTAGGAAAGAAGTAGGTATTGGGTAGGTGTGAAGGAAGGGGCACTCATAAGAAGGGCACGGAGGAGTTCAGGGTAGCATGCTACTATCAGGGCCCTCCCCTTCTCCTGAGAGCTAGACAACCAAAGGCCTCTTTCTTTTGGACCTGCCCAACTGAACTAAAAGTCCCCAAAGCAACTTTACTAAACCCAAGGGCAATGAAGGAACTATAGGTGGCAAGAAAACAGCCAAGGGCATACCCGTTATTGTAGGTAACCAGTGTTAGGCCGCTGGTAGCCGACTAAATGCTGCTGCTGAGCCTGATACACAGGACCACTATGCACCTCTGTCCTGCCACCTAGCTGCTGTGCTGGGGTTGGTAAGAGTGGCGGCTTTCCTAAGTGGGTGTTCACAATGTAGTGCACGGACTAAGTTCTCAGCAGGGCAAAAAGCAGTTTTGAAGTGTCAGGCTCGGCAATGGTCACTCATCTGGCTCCACCTTTTAGAGGGATAAGATGTGGTCTAGGCTATAGACAAGTGTTTCCCTTCCTGCCCATATCAGGCCTTAGGCAGCAAGGTAAGCAATGGCTATCTAGGAAATCTCTCAGGGGTCCATTTCCCAGCCTGGTTCCTCCTCCAACTGGTTCTTCTTGTATTCAAGCACAGATTGGTCAAAGAGACCTGGCTTCTGCCTGTAGCCCACACTGGCAGGGCTCTAGGCAGGTTTCAGCCTCTGTTCCCAGACTCCACCTTGGTCTCAGTTACCATGTGACCCCAACCGTGACACCTGAGGCTGATGTTCCCCGAGGACTGTATGAAGTCCTTCAAAATCTCAGTCTTGCTCTCAACGCTTTTATACTTGACAGTGGTTTTGGAGCTACAGGGAACTTACCTAGACATACGCCTGAGAAACCTAGGCTGCAGGCAGGGGAACAGTGTGGCAGCTTGATCAGAGGGATGCAAGGCCAGGTTGATTGTCATCATTGAGGAGAATGTAGGCCTACTGCTCAGACCGGTAAGGCCTGGGTTTTCCAAACCTGAGGCGCTTTGCCAGAATTTCAGGTGGGAAAGGTTGCCCCATCAAAAGGTCAAAACAGGTGGAAAACTCCATCCAGAACTCTGACCCGGTGGGAGGATACCAATGAACTATTGGATGCTTGCTGGGGCACGAATATCCTGAATGGCCAGTGGTCCAGGGTATGACAGGCCCCACTTCTCCCACAGTACTTAAAGGAGCCTGGATTAGCTGACTATCTCCTGTCTTGGCACTTGTGATCTGTAAGTTCCTACCACCTCACTTTTGACTTGGGTTGAGGACTGTGGATAGAGGACAACCTTGCTGAAGACCAGAAAAAGACCTTCCTTCCTCCTCCTCTTTCTAGCTGCTCTTAGAAGCGGTGACCCTCTGTGTCTACAAATGAACCACATAGATTAATAAAGCTACGAATTCCTCTTATGACTCTGACCACAAGATGAGGGTCATAATAGGTTCCTGGCCACTGCTACCAGCTCCTCCCCACAAACCAGTTAGGGTTCAGCTGACCAGACTATGCATGCCCTGGCATCTTATGACTGAACACATAGGAACCAATCTGGTGTGGAAGAATAGTGCCTTACCGTCATGCCCACATCAGGGAGCAGGGCTGGGGATGGAGGGCTATAAGGTAGAGAAAAGGGAGAAGCAGGGTGGAGAAGTAAAAAGCAATAGGAGAGGCCAGGCCATGGTGGCACACGCCTTTAATCCCGGTATTCCGGGAGGCACAGGCAGACAGATCTCTGTGAGTTCGAGGCCAGCATGGCCTTCAAGAGCGAGTTCCAGGACAGGCTCCAAAGTTACAGAGAAACCCTGTCTCGAAAAAAGGAAAGATAAGCATTTAGGCCTCAGGAACAAGCTCTTTTCTTCTGACTCCCAGGGAGGAGCTTAAAAAAGGCCAAGAAAGAGTCTATTAAGGTTTCCTAAGAGGCAGGCTGGATAAGGAACAGTGAGCTATCAGATGGTTCACTTCCTGGTCTATGAACACGCTAAGCCCTGATGGAGCTCTAGGGAGAAAACTAGGATGCGAGCCCCCTCCTTATTTCTTTTGGCAGCTGAACCTCATCTCTGCCCTCTGGGATGGGGGTGCTTGCTGCAGCCCAAACAAAGATAGACCCTGAAGATCTACACTAGGCACATTATTCAGAAGGCCCACCTTAAACCTGTAAGGCTGTATGAGAGGAAGAACCACTCCTTAGGATGCCTCAGGCCCAGTGGTCAGTGGAAAGGGAAGGAACCCTCACCCCATGCTCTAACTTGAGCAGTGAAGGCCTAGTGCAAAAACCCCTAGGAGCTGCTGTATGAAAGATCTGGGCCACACAGTCATGGGGAAGATGATGAGGGAGGAAGAGTTCCTCAGCCCGAAGAATCTTCATCTTGGTGACGATGTTCTCTCTGCTCCCACTATATTATGAACTCAGCATGCATATATCAGTGGTTTGGGGCTAGAGCTTTTGTGGTTTCTTGGTTCTCCTCTCATGAGCCATCCTGACTGTTTGCAGAACCCTGTTCTGCTTATTACCTTCTCAATTCCAGAATCTGAAGACCAGGAGGAACTGGATTCAGGTAACTGGAGATGTGTGGTGCACCATGCCTATCTGCGCTCTGTGTGCTACCATACAGTTCGTGAACCGGGCAAGGGGCTGGAGATTGAAACACACAAAGACTTACAGACAGAGACAGGAGTCATCCTTGAAACAGGAAATGCCCCCCCCTTATTGTCCAGGGGCAGCTTATATAGGGATCCTTAACTGCTAGCCACGCCCCAGCCAAACCCACCAGAAACCACTCTCCTGCCATTAGGAACTCCTGAGGGTCTCGTGCTCAGAGCAGCTGCAAGCTGTCTCAGAGCAGAGGAAAACAAGTTGTTTACAAGAAATTCAGGTTCTGGGGGTTCACAGCTCCCAACAGAGATGAGTCTTAGGTTGGGCCCCCTGTGAAAAGTCACAGATGAGATAAGGACCAGAGGGCTCAGCGTGGCTCATTTCTTTCTCCCTCACATACTCTGTATCCTCTTTCGCGATACCCCTTTCTTGAAGGGGGGAAGTAACCTCATGGGAAGATTGAATTGAGGTTAAAGTGAGCAGAGTGTTGTGAGAACTGTCATTGTGCCAACTTTTGTGATCTCTGTTCAAAGCTGTCAGCCTCACCACCCTGGGTTTCCCTGTTCCCTTTTCTTAATCTTGGGTTTACTTTGAAGCTTGTAGCAGCAGAGGAGGGAGGTGCCCTTGGTGTATGCCAGAAGCCTCTCTGAGCAGCAGGACCTGGTTTGATACGTATTGATTATAGCACATGCTGCCATCTTCCTGTCTGGACCCCTGAGCCTTAAGTACAGAGCAGTGACTAGTGCCCCACAACCAATCACTCCAGGGTTTCAGAATCAGCTTTGTTAGGTATTGAGGACCTGTCTTGACAAAACCATCTCTTACCAGGGTAGGGGCATGGGAATTTTAGAAATATAAGTAAAGAATGTGAAGACACATAAGAATAATATGACAGAAAACATAGAATAAAACTGGGAGGGCATTCCAGTGATTACTGAAATCCTGAAATCACCCACGGTTATTTTTCACCCAATGTAACTGGGATGGGGGAGTGGTGGGGGAGGGAACGTGAGGGGAGGGAGGGGAGAAGGTAACAAAAGACTTTATTAACATGATACAAAGGATAGCTCGCACAGTCAATGACTCTATCACTCTGAGACATCAAATCATTAGCATTCTGTGGTCTAGGTAGTGAAGCTGCTCGAGATCACCTATGCTGAAGGCCACCTCTCCCCAGGTGACCTCAGAGTTACAAAAGAAGGAGGAAAAGTACTTTTGCTAGTCCTGACCAAGGATCTACTTGAATGAGCCATTTTAATGTTAAGAGAACTAGCTTGCCAGTCATTTTGAGCTACCCTCGAACTCTGACCTCCAGACAAGGTGGAAATGGGCCCACATTTCTTGGCTTCCACAGCTGGGTGCCATGACAGTTGATGGGCACATGTACTCAGAAGCTGTGGTTTGACAGATTTTAATATGTCAGAGGTGACATTACCACTGTGAAGATAATTAATAGATCCATTACCCACATATACTTCCTTCCGGACCCCCATCTGCCTCTGTCTTGCCGTGTGAATTGAGGTTTAGAAAACCCTGGAAGTTCTGTGGATTAGCATCACTTCCTTTGTATGTGTCCAGTAGAATTCACCAGTGAAACCCTCGTGAGGAGTCCTGAACTTAAAGTTCAGTTTCTCTGGTGTTTGTAGACATTCCTCGGCTAACTGCTTCTTCTAAGATGTGACTTGATAATGGGTATATTTTAGATTTATGGGTAGAAATATTTTTTAGGACTTCTTCGTGTCTGTTGGATGTCTGAGGAGTCCACAAGGGCACCACTTCTCTCTTTTCTGATACTCGCATTTATATTCTACCCCACTGGTCTGGATAAATGTTTACTCACTTAAAAACACTTGAAAGAATCGGGCCCATGTGCCATTGCTTTGCTTCTCTATTCTATCCCTGCGTCATTTTTTGTTTATTTCTTGGTGTACTGGTTATTTTTTGTCAACTTGACACAAACCTAGGCATATCTGGGAAGAAGAAATCTTAACTGAGGAATTGTTTCTATCAGGTTGGCCTGTAGGCTGAGGAAAGAGACAAGCAGCTGGCACCAATGCAGGAAAGTCTTGTCCTCTGATAGCTGAGAGAACTGAGATTTTCTACCTCTGGAACCACCAATCAACACTGAATGCCAGGGGTACCTCTCTTGATGCTGCTTGTGTAAAAAGACTACTCCACTGGCAGGATTCTCACCATTATTGTACTTATTTAAAAAGTGAAGAAATCACTGCCCACAAAGTTAAACCATCCATGCAAAGCCACTGCGATTGGTTTGAATAAGAATGGCCTTCATAGGCTTATATGTTTGAATGCTTGGTCACCAGAGATTTTAAATTTTAAAGGATTGGAAGGTGTGGTCTTGTTGGAAGAAGTGTGTCATTTGGCATGGGCTTTGAAGTTTCAAAATCCCATGCTAAGCCCAGAGTCTGTCTCTCTGCTGTAGGAATTCCTACCACCAGTAGCCTTTAAGTTATCCACCCACTTGGTTGTGGCCTCTTATACTATATATGCTGATGTAAAGCATGCGTCTGACCTCTTTTCCGGCTGCGGCATTCGGTTACTGTTCCCTGATCCCCCAGAGGATTGTGATCTATGAGTCTACCCCTAAATAAATAACCCTCTATTATACTCAATTCTGAGCTAGTGTGGGATTATTTTAAGTGTTCTCTCTTTCTCTCTCTCTCTCTCTCTCTCTCTGCCAGCTGATTAGGACATAGCTCTCAGCTACTTTTCTACAACCATTTCTGCCTGTATGCCACCATGCTTCCTTCCATGGTAACAATGAACTAAATCTCTGACATTGTAAGCAAGCCCTCAATTAAAGTCTTTCTTTTGTGGGAGTTGCTTTGGTCATGGTGTCTCTTCACAGCAATAGAATATCGACTAAGACAGCCATGCACTGAGAGTTGAGACAAGCAGAATGCTTATCCAGCACTGGGGTTATTACCTGTGAATGGGGAGGAATAGAAGCTGAATATCTGAGTAATCAACTTCCTCATTCCCTCAGATGACAGACATCAAGAGAGAGTCCCCCTTTCCCCACATCTCAGTGGTTCCAAGGCTGCAGAGATGGTTAGACAACTGTGGTCCAGTCCAGAAAACTGGTCATAGGGTGTTTTCTATTTGGGGACTGCTTGGGAACATGCTACATACTTGTTGGGTTAAACTCTCTTCACTCATTTGCCCCAACTAGAAGTGACCCTCACAGTTCAGCCTGTAGAACCTCGGCACAGTCACTGCCAGCATGGTGTGGAAGAACATACTCTACCCAGTGGCTGCTCTTGCCAGGGATAGATTCTTGGACCTGATACAGATAAGGACCTCCAATTGCAGAATAGCAAATATAACAGTCACACAGGGCCATCAGCCAAGGACCACCACGGCATCAGGATGGGACAGATGTATCAAGAGCAGCCTCCAAGGTCTCCTGGACCCTTTGGGCACTGTCCTCCATGGAGGTCTGTGCTGCCCTCAGGTCAGTGAGGCTGGTGTCACAGTCCAGGAATGTAGGAAAAAGTCTGGGGCTTGGCATGAAGCGCGGTGACTTAAGACTGTGCCTTGTATGTAGATAACTGTGTATTTGGGGAAGATGTGAATTAATAAGCATTGTCAAGTCCCAGTTTCGTTTCACTGAGAACTGAGGTAATAGAGAAGTTCTGAAGCCAGGAAAGCACCCCGGGCCCTTCAAGAGATGTCGAACACCACACCGCCATCTCTTCTGGGACTTGGAGGATGCCTTCAGTGGGGGTGGGCATGACTGGGGGCACCAGTGGATGCCCAAGGACTAACATTGTCCTGGCCGAACTCGACAACAGTACCTGGCTTCGGGCCAAGCAGCCAGTGTAACAGAAGGCGGCAAAGTGGGCCAGGCAGACTGAATAGCCCTGTTGTGTTATGGGAGCCCATGGTCCCCTCAGAAGACTTAGGATCCATTCAGGTCCCAGAAAGAGTGGCCTTGCCATCCACAGAACTGTCATAAGCCACATGCCTTTGCATGTATGTCTTTGTATAAACACGTGTCTGTGTGTATCCACGTGAACTCAGTAAGAAGGTCATGCTGCATATATTCAAATAATTTTAATTATATAACATCTCTATCTATTTTTCTATCTATCTATCTATCTATCTATCTATCTATCTATCTATCTATCTATCTAAATGTATCATTTAACCATAGCACACAAGTTGGTAGCATTAAACATGGGCATATTGTGAAGCCATCACCATTGTCTACCTTTAGAACTTTACACCTTATCAAGCTAAAACTCTGTTCCCATTAAACAGAGACATCCTGGCCCTCTTTGAGTATCTACTTTCCATCTCCATATATGGAACCATACAGGTTTTGTCCTTCTGCAGTGTCCTCAGGCTTAATTGGTATGTGTTAAACTCTTTCTTGTCACTATGAAAAGTATCTGCGAGAACAACATAATAAAGGTACAATTTGTTTTGCTTACAATTATGGACCCCTAGTGTCAAGTTCGGAGCATAGGCCCCTGCCCCTCACATCTATCCTAGCCCCCAGGCTTGGTCTGGACTCCAAATCCCAGCAGGCCAGGTCCTGACCACTCCCCAGGGTATTTAAGTGATCCCCCAAAAGAGGAACATGTGGTCTCCCTTTCTTCCTCCCGGGGATCGTGTTCCTGCAGCTTCCCAGTTCCCCCTCGGGGGCCACCCGAGAGCGCAAACTCCCATTAAACCTGGATACTTCTTAATTTGGCTTGTTTTGATTTGGCTTGATTGAGAATTTTTGTGTCGGCAGGGAGCTAATGAGAGGAAATATTCCTAACACCTAGGTGGGGAAATTGTGCTGGAGCAGAGCAACTCACCTCATGGTGTTCAGAAATCGGAGGAAGCAGCAGGAAGGGGTCAGGGAAACACAGATCCCCTAGGAGCATCCTCCTACCCCAGGGGCAGACTCCCTCCATCAGTCCCCCCTACCACAAGTTCCTCTTCCAACACTGTATTCAGATTGTATCATGTCATACGTTTAAGGTATGAGACTCCTTCCTGGTCTTAGAGAGGAAACAGGCTTGTTGAACTAGCTGGTCCCTCCTTGACACTTCACATCAAGATAAGGTGTATGAGTCTCCTCACCCTCGCTCGCCTTCACTCTCTTCTTTTCTTCCATATCTGGTAACCCTGTCATGCTGGGTGCAGAAGATGTTTGCATACATAGGTCATGAATAGCTATGACCTATTGAGAGTAACCGTGTGATGAATCTAGCAAAACGGGGTGGGGTGAGTTATATGTATACGTATATGCATGTATGTGTAGGACAAGGTTCTGAGATTGCCCTGTGGCCACTCTTTCCTAAACAGACCCAAAGTCCCCTGTGTTGACTCTCTGATCTCACCTGCCCCACCTTGTGGGGCTTCTAGTGCACCCTCCAGACCACCTCAGGCATAGACATTGGAGGCTTCTGGAGGTCAGTATACAATGTTTCGAGTCAGATTCTTCCTTTGAAACCTAAGAAGTCTCATGATAATGGGCCAGGGACAGAAGCTGGCTTGCTTCTAATTAGCATTTGACATTCTGTTGTCCCTGTGTGGAGTCATAAAAAGCTTATTCATGTGGCCACCCCCATGGTGGTTGCACAACTCCTCAGGCAAGAGAGGAAAAGAGAAAGGCAAAGGCACATAATGTGAAGTTGGCAGACTGATGGGATCCCCAAAGGAGGAGACAGAACCAGTTGCCTGTCCCCTCGGGGCACAACATACAAGCCAGTGTCCACCCTTGAAGGCTGGGAGTCTGCTGGGCGTGGGCAGGAGTGATGACTCCAGAGCCTAAGATGAGGCCATGTAGGTTTGTCTGAGACCGAGGAAGACTTGCATCCCTGCATTTCCTGGGGCAAACCTTCTCTATCTCCTGCCCAGTATGGTAAAGGCCATATTCTAGGCAGCTGGAGGCAATGTCCTAGAAGAGCTTGTGGGAAATTTTCTCTTTCAAGTAGGTGTGTCTGCTTCTAATTTTGGAAAGATTTTGGTCTGATTCTTCTGAAAACTAGGCCTACGGTTTTTTGCCCGTTATTCTCTACTTCATTTGGTTCTGCCCACTTCTGGCCATTCCCATGCTGGTGAATAAAAGAATGAGCAGGTTTCTCTTCTTCAGATGACCACTTGCCTCCATCTGAGGTCTCAGGCTGTAGGCAGGCCCTTTGGAGCACCAGGTTCAGGTTTAATCAGCTGGACACCCTCACTGAAGCCTTTGCCTCCTCACCCCCCCCGCCCTCCACCTCCCACCCTGGGTGTCTATTCTGAGCCTGAAAGGGTGAGGCATAGGCAACCCGATAGGCTGAGAGACTGTCAGCACAACAGTGAGTCTGAGACCAGTGCCACCCTTTGGGCAATTAACAACCCACAGTAGTTTGTGGTATTATCCACAAAACAGAGAAAGAATGCGGCTCTTGTGCTTTGGGGGTGGTTTAAGGATATAAGTAATTCTGCCTAAGTTGGAACTAAACTTCCCTGGAGTAACTGGACTTACAAGCACAAGACTTTTTTTTTTCTTTTTATTTCTTCCTCAGTGTTGTTTAAGGGAAGTTCTCGGGTCTCTGGGTCTCTGAGGGATGAAAAATCCCATCAGCTTGAAAGTGAGCCAGACAGGGTTGAGAATTTGACACTGCTGTGTCTAGGTGTTAAGATGGGTGGTGGGTGAAAGCAGCTCCCCAAATTGGCACACTGGTCAGATGACTCGCAGTAACTTCCAGTAGGAATCGTGGAAACAGCCTGTGAAGGGACACAAGGCACCTGTGGCTTCTGTCCTGTCAACTCTTCCACCATGACGCATCAGAGGGCTTGGGGAAGTGTTGCGATCAGGCTACGCTCTACTCTAAGTTATTCCATAGGATATAAAACAATGTTTACCAGGCTACGCCTTGCCATAGGAGACTCCATTTTACAAGCAGCTTTTAACTTTGTTTTGGGGGAGAAAGATGACTACAGTTGCTGGGCATACCCAGAAACTGCATCATCTCTCAAGCGCCAGCCTTATACGTTTATTGGAAAGAATTGAAACTGCATAGGCACATGGCTGTATTTAAATTATATCATGGAAATCAAGTCCAAGAAGTTATTGCACACACCAGATTGAGGAAAGAGTTTAATTCCTTTGCCCAGACTGATAAAGTGATGGGCACTTTACACCGCAATGGCAAAGTCCCAACACCAACCTATTACCAGATATCTGGCCTAAGTGTTAGGGACTGAGAGCTCTCCTACTGGGTATGGTCTCTGCTACTGGCACACACCTTACCAGACTACCTGCAGCTCTGCTTTCAAACCTGACTTCAGTAGCTCCTGAAACAGCTCCCTCTCACCCCAGTCTGGCTTGTTATCTTATCTATATAGACGCCTTCTCAGCCCACTTAGGAAGCTGATGGAACTCTGCTGTAGCCTCTTTAACGTGTATTCATTTTGTTACCCATATATGGAGATGTATAGATCATTTTACTATGCGCTGTGTGGTATGAGAATTAATGTTAATTAAGATTGGAATAAAGAATGTGCATTTTCCTCCACAAAGCTACCAAGGCAGTAGAATTTTATGATGGATAGTTATTACTGAAACTACTGAATTTTGTGAATTTATTGTTACTCAATAAATTCTAACATTGTAGAAAGACACAAATATGTTGTCTATGTTTTTGGAATAGTGCATTTGTGACAGCACAGGAAGGCAGCAGAAGGGTTATCTCTCAAGTTAATGCCCCCAAATAATCATCTCAAGGGTTCCCACTCTGATTGCTGCCATGTGGAATACCTCCAGCAGCTCAGGGATGAGGGGGATCCACGGAGTCAGAGAACTAATCACTCCACTTGGCTTTTTTATCTGACAGAATAAGACAATTCTCTGGGAATGTCAAAAAATGGAAACACACACACACACACACACACACACACACACACACACTTCAATATGTCAGGATCTCACCTAGGGTGCCAATGAATGGCAAGCCTTCAGCAGGTCAAAGAAACAGAAGAGGAGATGCAGAACAGACAAACTACTGGATAGACAAACAGACACATGAGGGCCAAAGCTTAGTTCTTCATTTTATTATTCTTACTGTTGTTTGTTCTACTCTATTCTTTTATCTCCCTTCTGTCTCTCTTGATGTCTTCCTTCTAGCCTTCCATCTACATCTTTCTTGTTGTTTTTCTTCTCTCTTGTCTTTATTTTTTCCCATATAGCTTATATACTCCAGCAAAATTTTTCAAGCAATATAAAAATTACAATGTAGTTACATTCCAATTTTTAGTGAGTAATTACAGTGAATTACAATGAACACAAGTAAAAATAGCTTGTTTTTATCTCTTACATGATTACATATTTTACATATTAACAGATGAAAAAACAAGTTATCCCAAGAACCAACATACATTCATACCCAAGAAACTTGTTACAGATTAACAGTGTCTAAGCAAGCAAGGTATTTTTCTTAGCCAATTCTTTTGCTGGTAGGCTGCATTTTTTTGTGGTTACAAAGAAAGAATCAATCACTTTATCGTTTATCTCAAAAGGCAATTTTATAAGAAATCTTAAAAGAATCATAAATCTCAACTTTTACGTATGAAAAACAATCAGACAGTTCTACTTTAAATCTTCAGTGTGCATACCCAGGGTGCATTCTTTATATCAGGAAGCTGAGGGCAGAAGTGGGTACAAGGAATTAATCATCACCCTTGATCACCAACCCATCTTACAGGAAAGGTACATCAGTCAGCAAGAGTCAGGCTGCCATTGTTCCTGTTCCTGACCTCAATGAGTCTTTTGATCAACTACTAAAAATGCATCTTTATACACTTTAAATTGTTCCCTAAGATTTTCTACCTCAAAGCCATTAACAAAAGCATCTTAACTTAACCTTACTAATAATTCTACATGTCTGAATTCTTTCTAAGAGTGGTAGTTGAATCATTAATCTGCTCCAGCAGCTATGCTTGGAAACAGCCAATCACTATCATTGTAAGTACCAGTAACACTGCCCATTGAGCGGCTAGACACCCCCTGAGAGTTTTCATGCAACCCATAGATTATGAGGGGTGTAGTGACCATGAAGGCAACAATCAGAGCTGTGCTCAGTAACAGCATGAGGTCCTCAGGACACATAGTACTCAGGGCTTTGCCTCTCCAAGGCTCACTCAGGCGTGGCTTTGCCAACCACTTAACCATGTTCCATGAGTTCCAGTACTTCCTGTTGGTCCCCTCACATGGCGTTTGACAGACTCTACTTCAGAAATGAGGTGGTGGTACTAGGTCCAGGATAGCCAGAAGGAGGGAAGAGACTCACTTTCATTGGGTGTCAGAGTCACCCAATGTGTTCTCTCTGTCCTGAGTTAGGTCGGTATCCTTAAACCTGAGGTCTGGTGAACTCAGAGATGGACTCTGAGGTATAAATAGGCATTTGGTGGTGGAGGCAAGTCTTGGGCCTTGAGAACTGTGGCAAGGGTCACCTGATGATAGGATTGACTAGACCTGGGTACTCCATCAGTCTCTGTTAAAAAGTATGGGAAATATGAAAGTGGTAGAGGGAGACTTCTCAGGTTTGGAAATTCTTTTCTTTCTAGCAGTGAGGAGAGTTGGGGGGCTGGGAGTTATGTTATATCCTGGCCAACAGTTTAAAGGAGCAGGTGGCCTGGTGTTGTTCCCACCTCCGTCACCATGGAGGGTCAGTGAATGGAGCTCTGACAGGCACAAAATAGCCCAGGAATATTTGTCTCACCAGTGCTGTTTTTTCGGGGCATTCTTTCTGGAATGTGACTTCCCTGACCCGAACAGTTACAGCCTACGGTAGCACTTACGCCTTCATCTTGAGGGGCTTCATGCCTAAAGTATGGGGTACTCCATGTTCTTTGGGGGAATCAGACCTGTTACCGCAGGCTGAAAATATCAAGGGTGGGCCTTGGTACACTTGGCAGAATTCAAAGGTTCTTATCTTAGCCTGTTGACTAACTTCAGATTTTCCTTCCTCCCAGTGAGTGAGCACCAGCCTCTGAACTGCCTTCTTGCAGAGATGATCAGTGTGAAGTTGGCTTTGGTATTCACACAGGATTCTGCTTAGACTAGTTACCACCCTTGGGCTGTTCCCCAATTTGACAAGTTGCCTAGTTTCTCTGTCATGGGAGCTAGGAAGTGGGTACCCATTGTATGTCCCCATTCACTGTACAACTTTTTTCACTTCTTGTTCTTTCTGCCAGTATCCATTTGAATGTTTTCATGGGAACCTGCTACAGGTTCTGAGGCTTGGGGCAGTAGGGGCAGAAGGTAGCTGAGGCGTCTCAGTGATGGGTCTGAGAAGAATCTAGGTAGGATTAGGGAGTAATGACCGTGGAGCCTCCACAATGACTGATTTATCCTCTAACCTATCTACTCAGGTCTTCTAGCTGCTGTCCTAGGAACCCAGGGTCCATGGTGCCATGGGCCTTCATCTCCCTGTAGTTTTTATGAGACATGTTTACATGCTTGGGAGACAGTGAAGGTCTTTGGCCCAGCAGCAGCTGGTAGGGCCTGTTCTGAAGCTTTGGAGGCTAGGGCTTCAGAGTCTGCAACATTCCTTGCATCTCTTCAGTGCCCTTGCGACCACAGTGCACCCAGAGGATAGCCAGAGGGTGGCCAAATCCTCTGGCAGCTGCCCCAGAGCCGTACAGTGCCGTAGCAACTGGTCTAAGGCTGTCTCCACGGCAGCACTGCTCTGACCCTCTACAGCATCCTCATTAGTTTGAGGAACTGTCTAGGTTGCCCTGGAGCTGGGACTGCAGGGCGTCTGAAGGCCAGGGGCTCAAGGCTTTGGGGGTCAAAAGTAAATTAAAGGCAGGCAAAGAATGACCAAATGGCATGGGGCCTCCTGCCACTGACAGTTGCCCTGGTGGGCAAATACCAGGAACGCTGGACAGAAAAGACTGTTGACTAACGTGAGAGAGAAGGCAGCGAGTCTGAGAACGGCAGAGAAGCAAATAGCAGCAGCCCAGACTCTTCTCCAATGGCCACTGTGGTTGCCAGTGCCTGTCCCTGCCTGGGATTCCCACACTGGCTGGAAAGCTGTGTTGTTCACAAGGGGAGAGATGGGGGTAGCGTCTTATCCCTCTGTAAAAGATGGGGCAGGGCGGGGACGGTAGTTAGTCTTGCATGACTGTCTGACTGGCATTCCTTGGAGACTGTTATCACTATTCACCCATCTCCACTCCCATTCATTATACCTTAGGGACCAAGCAAGCGCTGTATCTGAGCTGTTATAGTCACACTTGGGGTTAATTCCAGGGTGTCAGATTTAGTGAGTATCTTTCTAGGCAAGACTGGGGACTCATCTCAGAAGGGCAGGACATAGGCAGGAGAGTGTCACTGGAGATAGAGAGGTCCTGAGAAGGCCCACAAAGACCTGAGTTTTGTCTAAAAAAAAAGACTGAATCTGTGGGCAGTGGGTGCCCTGGACATGGAGGATGCTAAAGATGCAAAGAGAAATGTGGTACTCACTACCTGGAAACCACATCACCAAGCAGAGCATTCAGCTGGTTTCGCCATCTCTGTGGGGTCTTGTACGAGCTGGAGCAAAGCCTCTACAGTGTGAAGGAGGGTGGGCTGCTAAACTACACTTGTGGGTTTTCACATGCTGCAATGGGCACATAAACTTGCCTGGGCTCTTGAGATACATACCAGGCTGGAAGGGAGGAGGCCTACACACAGTTACCGCTGTTGTAAGTCTTGAGACTTTGCTCTGCCCCTTGACTTCTGATTCTGGTAGAAGTAAGAAGACCTGGGAGATCACATGTGGAGAGGGAATAGGCCAGATGAGCAGCTGGGAGCAGCGAGGGAGGCACCAGCAGGGGTGTTAGGCCAGGTGTGGGGTGGAGTGGTGGGACTAGAGAGGGGCTGTTAGGGTTTAGGGAGGGATACCTCAGCTGTGTCTCCTCATTTGGCCTGTCTGCTTGCCAGAGAGTGGTTGGCACTATGCATGAGAACTTCCCACATCTCCATCATGTGCTTGTGACATCAATCTTCCTCATGCTCGAGTATTGACTTTTTTCTATTTATTTAATATAAAAGATGCGCTTAATATTTATATTCAAGTCTTTCAACATTTTAATAATTCTGAAAATAAGCTGCTTTGTGCAGACGCAGCCACAGCTCTGCCCCAGACAGAAGTAGTCATCGAGCTCAGCAAGAGGGATCAAGCACACAATGGAGCCACAGGTACATTGGTGAGAGATGATTGTATGTTAAAGATTAAAGCTATTAATTTCTTTCTTTTCTTTATTTTTCTTTTTGGTTTTTTGAGACAGGGTTTTGCTGTGTAACAGCCATGGCTGTCCTGGAACTCCCTCTGTAGATCAGGCTGGCCTCAAACTCATAGAGATCCACCTGCCTCTGCCTCTCGAGTGCTGGGATCAAAGGCGTGCACCACCATTGCCTGGCAAAGCTATTGATTTCTAAGGTGTGACAATGACGTTAAGATCAAGCTCTTGAAAAGTTTTTGCTTTCAGTAGAGTTTATGGACAACATCGCACAATGAGTGGGGTCTGCATTGCGGCACACAGGGGAGCAGGAAGACATAGAGGAAATGGGGACTCTGTTGATGACTGTTGAAACTGGTTGGTGAAGAAGGAGTTCACTATACTATTTATTCCTCTTTTGTGTTAAATGATATTTTCCCCAATGAAAATGTTCAGTGATTTGCTTTATCCTGGATCTTTGATTTTGGTGCACCTGTGTGTATTTGCGAGACAATTAAGAAAACTATAAAAAATGTTAAATAAATACTATGACACTAGGGCGAGGGAGGAGTGTGGGAAGCTGCCTTGCTAAGAAGGCCTCCGCATGCACAGAAGGAGGAGCAGGCAGCACAGGGGCCTGTGGCCCAAGGGAGGGCGAGAAATGCTGGTGTCCCTCTGGAGGCTTGAGCAGACGTCGTGATTTAAAGTATGATCTGGGAGCAGGGGCATCATGGAGTCCAGCAGCAGCTGGGAAGAAGCGATAGTAGCTATACCAGGGCTGGAGATGGCTTTGTGTTTGTATGTGTGAAACTGCTGCCAGTCCTCGTCTAAGGAGTCCAAGGAAGAAGAACTTATAGCCCCTTCCTGGGAGGGACTTGGAACCTGCCCCAAAATGTGGCCACTGCCTCTGGCCTCCACCCTAAGGGGGCAGTGCCTGTGGACTGTGGTCACCCTTCTGCCACAGAGTTCCCTGTCTCTGAGGCCATGAGGGAGGTGTAGCTTTTATCTTTCTTGGGCTCTCCCTCTGCCCTGTCCAGGATGGCAAGCCTATCTCCCAAGACACCAGGGTCTCTTTTCTACTGTCCCTAGCATCTTGGAGTGAAGTGGTGGCTCAGGCTATGTTAGCTGCTGCCGCTTTCCTCCTTGGACAGAGAAAAGGTCACTGCATTCTAGGACATCTGAAGATCTACCTTTGGCTTTCTGTACAGAACCTGGAATATTATTTTAGTGAAAAAATGTTTTGCATTGGAATGCAGCAACCAGACAGCTGTCCCAAAGCCCTGGTTGATAGAGACTTTAGGTCATATGCTGTCTTTTGTGCTGTGTCCAGATCCAGAAGCCCCAGGTCTGCAGGGAATGAGAGTTCAGTTCAGCCTGGTAGTTCCAGAGACTGTCTGGAAACTGCTGAGAGGATTAGTTGCAACACGGCATGATAGGTGGGTGTGTCACATGTCGTTACCACATGCTTAGCACTGTAAAGATGTGTTGCTAAGGCAACAATGTACCCTGCTAGCAGGAAGCACTTGGGGCAATCCATACACTGCAGCCTCACCCTTGCCGTTGGACTCACATCTGCAGCAAGTGTAGCCTAAGTAGATTCCCACAGGATGGACTTAGGTAGGGCTCTGCTCAGTCTTTCTCTGGAGAATATAAGGGTTTGTCTTCAGGAGACCCCACATCTGCTTGCCATCTGTCCTGAAGCCTGGAAGGTCTCCTGTATGCCATGCTTGCTTCCTAGGTCAGGAAGTTTGGAGAGATCTCTTCAGTATGCTCGGGGTCACTCACACACTCATTCATCCAAAGTGCTCACCCATACTTCCCTGCACTCTCCAGAGCACTGGGGCCTGGTAAACCTGACCACTGCATGACTGTGGATAAGTCAGGCTGGGCAACTGGGATCAACTGCTTTTCAAGACACCTCCTCAGATAAGAAGCTGATTATGGAGGTGTGGCTGCAGCTGGGATTATTCTAGCCCTCCATGGTTCAATAAACTTGCACTTGAGCCTGACCTATATCTGTGGAGTAGCTGATGGTCAACAGAGGCTACAGTTCTGGTCTAGGCAGCCCTGAGGATGTAAGCAAATCACTTCTGGGAGTTCAGAGGCTGGGTAAATGTCTGGGTCCACTCTGTCCAGATAGCTTGGGTGTGGGTGGTTCATATAGGAAGTCACAGTTCAATCTAGTTTGTATCTAGAGACAAAGATTGCTATTTGTCATTTTTACAAAGAAAGTGAGTGTTTGTCTCATGGGAGGTTGCCAGATCTTCCAAAGTTATATTTTCAGACTGATTGCTACCCAGTGTATGCTGGTGGAGGCCTATGTCTATGGAAAAGAGCACCCTTGCTTTTGTTTTTCAACTATTTAGGTTTGTTCTGAATACACTTATTATTTCCTCATGGAATTCTGAAATTTTCTTTTTCAAAGAATGAACAGGAACAATTTGTAATCTTAAAAGTGTCCATAGGATTTCACCTCTCATGTAAACGGGAAGACCCTTTCAATATTTAAATATGTTGTAAATAACTGTTTTTCATTTACACATGAAGTCCTGAGTGAACTTTGTTTTGGAATTCTGCTCTGAGCCACCAACAGGTTTATGGGGAGATTGGGAAATCTACCTGGCACAAGTTTCAACCAGGATTCCGGGAAAGAAGATCTGTGTGTGGTATGGGTTTCACAGACAAGTTCAGTGTCCCCATATCTAAGGACTAATTTGAGTATACTGACTTTGAATTCTTCTAAATGAGGAAAAATATGTAAGAAATTAAGCAAGCAACAGCAACACCCCTACTTTGGGGAAGTGGGTGTCTTGGAAGACACTGTCAGCAGAAAGCCTTTGCCAGAACTCTCTACTCCACCTGCTTCTCTGCACAGCAGTGGGTGTGGCTTCCTCTCTGTGTACAGTCAATGGTGCCAGCATGCCCAGAAATGGCCTTGGATGCTTTGTGGACTTTTTGCAAACACCTCAGCACTTCAGACACTCAACAGGAGGAAAGTGGGGTGTACAGATCCCTTCCCTCTGTGGAATAGCAGGGCCCCAACACCGTTTCCAGAGTTTCCAGAGCTGCTCATGGAAAGCTTGTGCACTGGCCTCAGCTTTGTTCAGCCCTCACTGCACACCAGCTACTCAGACACCACACAGTTTTGAAGCTATACTGCCTAAAAATCTGCCATCTGGGAGGCTACAGTCATTCCCTTTGGGTTTGGTAGCCATGTTTGGAGAAGAGAAACCAGAAAGAGAAAGAGACAGACTTTAGGTTCAAGAGAGTTTGGGGAGGTTCCAATGCCAATGGACCACCCTTCATTTCCTAAGTCTAGTGTGTGGCTGCCATGTTGGTTGCTGTATTTACTAGACTGTGCTGAGGTTCTAGGGACAGCCATGGTTTTTGCAGAGCAAGGGCTTGGTTTGTGGCTGCATCATATTTGCCACCCTTGTAGGGGCTCACACAGAACCTCCTGCTTGGGTTTCCTTGATACTTGATTCTCAAACCTGGTTGATCCTAAGGACAGTTCATGCGACACCGAGTTTAGACAACTACCAGCGGAAGCCACAAGGAGCAAGCAGATGTTGGGCCCTGCCCAGAAGCTGATTCCTGAGAAAAGGGAAGTTGCCATTTGATAGCCTTGAGGTTTACAGTAATAGGGGAGAGGGCATTTACCCTCTCCCTGGGGCGAGACCAAGGCAGGAGACAACTGAAGAAAGTAACGTAGCTTGCCATACTTGGAGGTAGGCGGGCCTTGCCTGTTTCAAGAACTTTACCCTGAAGTCCCAGAGGCAAGTCTCTTTTCTTATTTTAACATCTTCATAGGTGATTCATTTATAAGTTTCTAACTGCAATATGTCTAAGAAAGCACTCTACTCCCACCTCCGCCACCCCCACCTGATTTCTTTCTTTTGTCTAGAGTTTAAGACATTTACAATCAAGTTTGTAAGACTAGTTTTAGATTTACAAAGAGCTTGGGGAGATGGAGTGTGTATCGCACCACCCCACAACTAACTACTCTGCTGCTCCATGTCCCGTGAGCTTGGCACCATTAGTGAATGATGGGACCCATTATCGAGAACACATTCACTCACATGTCCTGCTACTTTCTGTCTCTTTCTGTCAAGGACTTCACACAGGATCTTTACTAATCCCTCAGTCTCTTTGACTTCTCTGCACTGGGATATCTACTCAGAGTTGATGAGCTGGTGATGGATTTATGCTAGTGTGCAGGGTATTCATAGGAGTTCAGTGTAATACCCTTCACTGTGATTTGTTTGATGGTTTTCTCATGGTTGGATTGAGTTTGGGGCACCCAGAGACCAAACACCTTTCTCCTCACATCAAGGACATATAACCACATGACCTGCTGCATTTGACTCTGGTCCTGTACCCTGTCTAAGGTGAATTTTCCAGGTCACGTGTTGCAATGTTATTTTCTCTTTCTGTATTGATTCTTCATAAAGAAGTCACTGCATGTCTCAGGTTGACGTCTTCTTGGAAATCTTTTCATATGATACAAAGACAGCATTGAGTTCCTTTTCATTCCTGCTAGTAATCCACTGCATGTTTTCTGCATAATTGAATATATATTTAGTATGTAAAAATATTGAACACAACTTCTTTGAACATTATTTAACGTTGATTTGCTGAATTCTTAGAAACAGAGTTGCTGCATCATAGCTTTGTGTATTTTTAGTTTTACTGTGAAACCCCTTGCTGGTCTGTGTACCATTTCATAGTCCCATGTCCACTAAGTGGTTCCAATCAGAGGAAGTTTAAAGCGTCATCCTTTGAAGCACAGGATCCTCACAGCCCCTGTGCTTTGTGTAAGGTGGTGATCTTTGTGTCTTCTCAAGTGTCCTCCTTCAATTATTACCTGAGAGGTAACACTCTTGCTTGGGATGCGATCTGAGAGGTTCCTGACCTTGCCAGACAAATGGGCAAGCCTTGTTGGTGAGGAGCACAGGGCCTCAGCTAGTGATGTGTGTAGCACCTGTTTCTACCCACCCAGGAGGGCTACATACTGAGAAGGTAGGGACTTGAAGTTCCTCAAAAACATCATGCTCAGGACTTCAGAAAGTGAAGTCCACAGATAGAGCAGGATCTTAGATGACTGGTTCACAGTCCAGTTTATGTATCACAGATACTCATTTGATTTCAAGATACATTACACAATTGTTCCTCACTTTCAGTAAAAGATGACTGTATTGCTATGCTTCCTCTTGAGCCTGACATGTCAAAGGTATGTTATGTGTTTCTTGGTCTCAAACTTGATGACTCTGCTGTGGAATTAAGAAGACTTCTGAGATCTGAGGCATGCTTGTATCCGCACTTTACACTTTACGGGTGTGGCAAAGCTACAGAGTATCTCAAGCCGTGTCCTCTGGTGGGCTGAGTTTAGTGAGCATGAGGCCTACCTACAGACAGGTCCTAGTCTAAAGCTTTGTGGTCTTCTGATAGAGAATGTAGCATAGCCAGAAAGGATTGAGGGCTGAGTCCTACAAGTGGTGAAACTGAACCTGAAGGTTTACGTGGTGTCCTCCTGGTTTTAATCCAGTGTAATAAGTGTACATCTCGGTGAGTGCAAAGCTAAAACAGGAGTGGCTAAGACACGAAAGACTAGAGAACAACTATCTGTAATAGATAAGGAGATCACAAAAATTATTTTCAAAGCTGCACACCACCCCCACCCCGTCCTGTGAAGGAAGTATGGGGTTTTGTTCGGGGAGCCTGCACATAATTAGATAGAAAAGCAGTGTGAGGGTCAGCACATTCCTGAGTGTGCTCAATTTAAGTAGGAAAGTACTCAAGGTCAAGTAGAAAAGATGACACATTTTTTAGCACGCTTCATACAAATTATGGAACAAATGTTCTAAAGGGCTGACTATTTGAAAGGAACACCCCTAAGCATGCTTAATTTTCTCCAAAAGACTATAGCTGAAGCAAAAGAAAGGGGCACTGGGGCACTTTGAAGGTGTATGAACACAGGCATTTCTCCCTAAGGGTACTGCTTTAGTTAATGGGTAAAATCTTAGCAGCTGTAGGTCATTCACCTAATCTATATACCCAGGGGCTGTGTGGCACCACTCTGCGGCCACAACTGTCCTACTTCACTCCCAGTGTGGATATAGAGAGGGCCTGGCACACCCCGTCAGTGCAAGTTAATGTCTGAACCCTCTCCACCTAGGAACTCGGTTCCTTTCCTACCAACGCATTAATGTCCCTAGACTGCTTTACAGCCTCATTGTCACACGCACAGAATATGAAGCTCAGCAACGTTGTGCGGTCAAACATAAGTAAGCTATGCAGTTTATCTGTTATTTAACAAAACAGCGTGTTTGTCCTCGGTTTTATCTCATTAGGGAGTTGCATGTTCTTCATATTCAAAATACCACGTGTGTGAATAATGATAAATTCCTTCAAAGGGAAAACCATGGGCCCTTCAGAGCCTGAAAGTTTCCATCTATGGCCTACAATTGGCTATGAAGACAGTGTGGGTGTCTGTTTTGAGCAGGGCCGGGTCACTGAGCTGTGCTGGTCAAGTTGGGCTCTCTGGGGCCAGCAGCCACTGTCTCTCACTCACTTCCTTTTCTGTTAGTTGCATGACTCAAATCTCAGGGAATTCCAAGGGGAATCAGAGGGTAGAAGCAGTTAAACATGAACGGGATGCACTTTTCCTGGTGAATGATGCTTTGTTGGATGACTTATCCCCTAAGAATGCCTGAGTCAGATCCAGACAAATGGAAGAAATTAGTCTGGGATATTAGGAGACCCTTGATGCCTTGTCCCTAAGGACACACGTGGAGCTTATTCTGAAACCACTTTCTCCTCCTGTGAGGTTTCAGAGATCTTTGTTCCTCCTGCTTGGGCCCAAGGACAAATGATACTGTTGAGAGTGGACAACCAGGCTGTCACTGGAGAGAGAACTAAACTTTAGAGAGACCCTTCGAGGAAAGAATATAGAAATTGCTGGGGACGCCAGCATGATCTGTGCTTGCCCTTGAGCCAGTGAATGTGTCCAGTCTAAAATAAAATATAAGGAAGGACTTGAGAAGTGGCTCTGAGGATGCAACCTAGCCCTTTCCCCTGACTGTCATATCCATTTTATAGACTACTTCCACTGTAAAGTCAGACTTAATTTCCTAAAGTCTGACTTTACTATCAGAGAGGAAAAAACCTGTTTCTGTCCTACATTGACATTGCCCCATGATGCCCTTCTCAGGCTGCAAGGACCACAAGTGTGTGTGTGTGTGTGTGTGTGTGTGTGTGTGTGTGTGTGTGTATCAGAATATATTTTCATACATCCTTAGGAGTCTGCACTCCTGTAGGGTAGAGAGGCCAATAAGTAGGGGCAGTCCAAAATAGAGCAAGAGATGTCTGGGAGTTCCCTGCTTTGGGGACACCCCAGGGGTTAAGCAAGAGGAAGCTGTTTCATTTTGAACACAGTGCCACTGCTCTAGGGACAGGGGTGATGGGTAAGGACCATTGGGTGAGAGGGTGGGCAGCGGGTGTGTTGGGTACTGTATTAGGTAATTTTTTCATTTTTGTGGCAATATACCTGACAACCGTAGCTTAAGAAAGGGAGGGCTTATTTTGGGTCATAGTGTAAGGGTTCAGCTATCATGGTGGTAAGAGCCTGAGGCAGGTCACATGCAGCCACGATCAGGAAGGTCAGGGAGATGAATGCCCAGCTTGCTCTTTCCATCTTTACTCTAAATTTACCATGTGCACGGTGAAGAGCAAGCATTAAAGGGAACCACTGATGTCTGTAGCAGTCCCAAATGACACGGGAGAGGCCGTGTCTAAGTAGGGCTTTTTTCCTTACTCCTGGTCTGCACATTGACTCCGCTTGCCCTTGTCCTGTGGCTTGCTGTTCAGTGGACTGTGATGGAAACCAGTCAGATTCAGTGCTGTTTGTCCTCACTCTGGTGGTAAAGACCGTGATAACACTTTTCTAAGATGTGAGAGTGTCCCTGCACTAAACAGCTAGGGCTGAGCTGCCACGGTAAAGACTTGCGGCCACACAGTGAGGACCTCCTCTGGCTGCTGAGTTTCTCACCTTTTTTTTTTTCTTTCAAACACACCTAAGGACAAATTTCAGAATCACTCACAGCTCTCAAGGCCCTGGTTGCTGCATTTCCTGCTTTTGCTCCATCTAGTATTTTCTACTAATTTCGAAAGTTAATTATTGTCCTAGTTAGGTTTCTATTGCTGTGATAAAACACCATGACCGTAACAACTTGGGGAGGGAAGGGTTTATTTTAGTTTATACTTCCAGGTAGCAGTGTATCACTGAAGGAAGTTAGGGCAGGAATTCAAGGAGGGCAGGAACTTGGAAGAAGGAGCTGCTGCAGAAGCCATAAAGGAGTATAGCTCACTGACTTGCTCCCCATGGCCTGTTCAGTTTGCCTTCTATTGGCACCCAGGGCCACCCAGAGGGGGCACTTCCCACAGTGTCCTGAGCCCTCCCACATCAATCAACAGTCATGAAAGTACACAGAGGTTTGTTCCCAGACCAATCTGATGGGGCATTTTTATAACTGAGATTTCTGCTTCTAAAATGACTTTACCGTATGATCACATTGACAAAAAGCTACCCAGAACAATCATAGTAAATTATAACAATTAAAAGTCTTTATAAGGTAAAGGCTTTATGCTATTGGCTGTGTGAAGGCCTGTCGCTGGCTTTCATGTGTTATCTCATTCTTTACAGACAGAAACTTCACAGGTCATAATCACATCTGATTTTAAATCAGAAAATTGAATCCAGGGATGCTCATGACTCACTTGTATTGGACCAAGGTATAGTTTCACCTCAATAAATCCACCCATATTTTAGATCTTCTCAGTGGAATATATTGTTTTTCAAGTGTTTACTGTATTATCTTCCCAAGAATCTTGGGATGTTAATGGAATATGATAACGAAATAGGCAGGCAAGGAAGGGTGGAAGGTAGGTGGGAAGGCTCACATGCCCAAGTAGCATCAATGGTAGTTATAAAGAGGCACACTTGCCATTATCCAGGTCACTCTGTTCATATGGTCAGAATGCCAGGGGGACAATAGAAGCGAGATGTCAAGAGATTGAAGGGAAGCTCTTTAAGCTTGGAAGAGTAAACAATTCAATAGCTTCAGGAAATCCCTGAAACTGACCAGATTTACCAGGCCCCTTATTCCTCATATATATATATATATATATATACATACACACACATACATACATATATATTACAAGGACTGTTGAGAGGCACCCAGACAAGCTGAGTTCTCTGGAAGAAGCAGAGACTAGCCAAACTGCCTGGGAAGGACACTCTCCAGCCTGTTGAGCTGTCTGTAAGTTGTGCAGTGTACTTTCAAGTCTCCAGATTTTGTGAGCTGTCACCCATGTTGTGGCAGACTTTTGGTGATGAATCTGTCTTTGACTTATTTTTGCTTCTGTATGTAACTCCTCACCATATTCCTGTAAGTAACCCCAACAGAACTCAATGGTTCACCAAGTTGGACTCTGGTGGTACCCCTTCTTTAGTCTGTCATCAGTTTCCTATCTGGGGTAGTTTGTTCACATCCCCAGGAATAGTCTTCCTGGGCGTGCCCAGCATTTCCTGTGAGGGGCCGCACTGAGTGATCCTGTGATGTATTCCTGAGTGCATCCCAACCTCTCTTGTGAGGGATTTCATTCAAAGGCACTGTAGTACATTCCTCAGAGACTCCCAGTATCTCCTGTGAGGAGCCTTGCTGAATAACATGTGTTCTTTGAACATGTTTCAGAATCTTCTCCTTGGGAACCTCTTTGAGACAACACTTTAAAATCATGAACTAACTCCAAATTTGAGCTTGTGGAAGTCAGAAGTCTGTACTATGTGCCTGGGATATGCCCCATGAATGGAAAAATTGTATCATTCATTTTTGAAAGTTCCCAGGCCTAGATTTTCCCCACCATCAGTAAATTCTCCTGATGATCTTCTGAGGGTCACAGTGATCCTCTCTATGACAGGGGTGGTTTATGACAGGCCCCAATACACCTCCTGTGGCAGTCCATCATCTGTTAAGTATCCATAGTCTCTGGCTTTCTCTCGTGAGTGGTGACTTGGCCTTTATTGGAATCTGAACACATGCTGCCAGTCAGTGAGTTAATCTTAATGGTGTGGGCAGATATACAAACAGTACAGGTGACAAATGGTTCACTTCCTGAGCTCAATTTGTTTTGTTGGCTTGTGTCCTGTTCTGTTTTGTTTGGGACAGAGTCTCCTTATGTAGTTAGGCCATGCTGATCTTGGACATGCAGCAATCCTTCTGCCTCCTGAGTTCTGAGGGCTGCGATTATAGGTGTGTCACCATACCCATCTTTGTTATGTGTGTGTGTGTGTGTGTGTGTGTGTTTAATGTGTGTTGACAAACTTAATTTATTCCCACAATGAAGGCTGAAGGAAGATCAGAAGCAAGAGTCTGGTCTCCCGCCCCCTCTCCTTGTATCAGATGAACAGGAACTAGGCCTGAAAAGACCTAGGATTGTTCCTGGGCTACTGCAGGCTTGTTCAGGCAAGATAACAAGCAGATATTGTCAGGGACAGCAGCAAGCTCAGCATCAACAACATCTTGGGCCCCATGCATTTTAATGGTCATGCTCAACCTTTCAACCTATTTTGGGCAGGGGGCATGGGACAACATGCGACACGTTCCTTGTTCAACTGGTCTCCTTGGTTAACCACTTTGCTTCCAGCTCTAACAGGTCCCTAATGATCTTGCTTTTTATCAACAGACTTGATGGCTTTTGTTTGAGAACGAGTCAATATCACCTCCTTGAGCCCCTAGACAGACAGGACCCATGATTGAGTCCTGTCATTGGTACTTGTAAAGGGAAAAAAATGTAGGGTCCAGGGCAGCTTTCCCAGGTCAACTTGGTACACACCTGCCAAGATGGGTTTTATAGATCAAAGGTAGACCTGAGTCTCAGTTTGCCCTAGGGCAATGCTAGCTCTTAGACCCCTCCTGTTCCCATTTCACCTTAGGACCTGTTTCTTGCTTTTGCAGGAGACAACATTAACAGCTAGATATATACTTGTTCTGTGTTTACCCTGGAAATAACTAATTTGGTTTCTTTATTGGCTTTAGTTCAAAATCATTAGAGTGTGGAGTTCTAGTCTTGTAAAAGCTGGTAACTTATTATAGACTGTTAGGAAATACAAGTCAATCCTCTTTAAAGTACTGATATAATTAGTTACAGGAATAAGCCTTATTTAGTTTCCTATATACGTTTTCAAAGTCAAACTTAAAACAATAAAAAACAAAGTTTGTCTAATCAGACATACCCAGGCAGCCCTCATACTGCAGAGATCTGCAGGATATGGCATTTAAAATAATAATTAAAAAACTTATTATATCAGACAGAGACTCTGAGGTCCTAGCAGTTACCCAAGGTCTCCAAAAAGATTAGGAGACACCATGATGTCTCCACCTGGATTACGACTACGCTAACCACTGGACGAGATGCCCCAGTGCAACACCACCTGCCAGGACCAGGTACAGACTGTGGACAAACAGCAGGACCTTGGAGAATTGATTGCACCACTTTTGCCTAGACAATATAAGGTCAGTCTTTTCCATGTCCCTCTTCCACAGAAAAGGAAAAAGTTTACCTTATAGGCCTGGATTAGACGGTAAGACTGATGTTCTGGATATTTCTGCCTCCAATGCTATGGAGACCTTGGTATGACTAACTGTATATGGACTCTGGTCCCTGTCATTTTAATAGATTTAAAAACTATTTGGTCTGTACTCAGATATACTTTATTTATCCTTCTGAGTTCTCTGATAGTATTAATGGCTAGGACAGTATAATGTCAGTTTAGCAACAAAAGGTATCCAGATAAAAGTTCATAAGCTTTGAGGGCCTAAAAAAAATGACTTAAGATATAAAAAAATGTTTCTAATCCCCCCCACCATGGTAATTCTAATAAACTAATAGAGCAATGACTACTAACTGTATGGGTCACAAGCTCAAGATTTTAGATCTATTCTGATTGTCATTTAAATATTAACTTAAAGGTGTTTCTTATTGGGCCAAAGGCATCTCTGTCCAAACCATACATGGTTCTCTGGACAGCAGAAAAATATACATGCTTCTAACCAAAATCTGTAGTTTTTGCTAGGACTCAAAGGTAGGAGTCTATTCCTTCTGTTTACAGATACCCGTTATCTGTTCTTTTTCTACAATATGGGTTTTCTTTAAGTAAATAAATTTTAACTTCTGCTCCCAGTTTAAACTTATCTCAGTAGGCTTCCACTTGGCTGGCAGATGCATCTTAGCATCAGTTGCTGACTACAACCTGCTCTGAATGGTGGCGAGCCCTGGACTTCCTGAAAGCTGATGTGGACCAGTCCAGCTGATGTGAACATGAACACTCCCTGTCCCTTCAACGAAGTCTGGTGAGTGTCCCATTGCCTGAATTTCCTCCCCACCTTTGGCTAGTCTTTCAACCTTCTTGGGCCCGAATAACAATGCCCCAATGTCAGCTTGAAGTAGTTGTGGAAAGGAACACATCATCCCATGCCCCCTGCCCAAAATAGATTGAACGGCTGAGACTAGGGGAACTTCCTGGCATGGGGGACAAGATACCTACTATAGTGCCTGTTAATATACTAGGTCCAGAGTTGTCAATTAATAGGTTTATTAATTTAAATAGTTCCATGCCTCCTTAAAACCAGGGTCAAGCAGGACACAAGATTGGGTCCTGTCATTGGTGCTTGTGAAGGGGGAAATGTGGGAGTCAGCCATGATAAGCTAAACATGGGCAGGTCACCCAGAGGAAGTTCTTTACTTCCAACCATTATCACCTGCCAGAGTAAAACTTAGCCATTGATAAATTTCATAAGAAGCCTGAGTCTCAGTAGTTTACCCTAAAGCAATACCTGGTAGCAGAAAGAACCACAAGCTGAGATTACCCAACCACTACGCAGGAGCAGACCATCCCAAGGAAATGCTCAACATTCCAACCGCTGTAGATAGGATCACCTGCTAGCACACACTCACCAGGACACCCCTAGACAAATGTCTGCTAGTCAGGGGTCCTGAACCTCAGAAACCCCTCTCCCCCACCTTTAGCACTATAAAAACCCAATTGTAACTAAGCTTGGGGCTCTCCATTTATTCCAATATGTTGGACATGCGGAGAGACCGAGTTTGCAAACTTGCTTAAAATAAAGGCTCTTTGCTTTTATATATGGGACTCAGTCTCCTTGTTGGCTTTTCTGGGGACTTTGTGGATTTGGGCATAACAAGTATAATGAAATTTCATGCCATTAGCTAAGATCTGTCCAGATTGCAAATTATCCTTTGCTCAGCACACGCAGACCTGGCAGACACCATCGTACATGCTGGTCCAAATGCCCTTATATAGAAACAGAACCCTTCAATCAACATCTATCAACTCCCTCCCATCTCATCCTGAAGTATCCTGTCATTTTATGGCTTCCCAAGAAAGGTGAGTTCAATACATGACACTCCGGAGAAGCTACTCTCACAGTTTTCAAAATAGTATAATGATTGTTTTACTCGTTTGCTGGTGATGTCAGTCTCTTACCATACTTCATTTGTAAATTTAGTTTTATCAAAAGTTTGTATCTATAGGGAAAACATGATGGTTATAGGCAAAATATAGTATTTGTGGAATTTCCTACCATCTCTGGTGCCAGGGTCCTGGAATATATCCCCTGCAAATAAGAAGACATGACTGTGATATATGAAACTGTCAAGTTGGGGGCGTAGCTCCTTGCATCTATCCCAGCCCCCAGGCCTGGTCTGGGCTCCAAATCCCAGCAGGTCAGGGTATTTAAGTGATCTCCCAAGATCCTTCTGGGGATGGGAGGAGGTGGGGATGGGGTCGCGTTTTTTTGCGGTTTCCCGGTTTTCCCCCTCGGGGCCACCCGAGAGTGCAGAACTCCCATTAAACCTGGATATTTCTTAATTTGGCTTGTTTTGATTAGGCTTGATTGGGAATTTTTGCGTCGGCAGGTAGCTCATGTTAGGAAATATTCCTAACAGAAACCTTTCACACATGGACAGGAAAATGTCAATAAAAAGAATAGGAAAGTAGACAGAAGAGATAGTAAGGCCATCATAAAAGAAGAAGCTGTTCCACGCTCAAGACCTGAGAGCCTGCCATGATGTCATTCATCCTCATGACTTTTTAGGCAGCTGGCAAGAGTGAGAGAAGCGTGGATAAAACTGAGGTCATTGATGAGTGAATCCTGAGATGATTTAAACTAAGAGTCTCCTAGCTGGACTTGACCTGATTGGATGAACTCGTTAGAGCCTCGGGTTTCCCGAGACTGAGGCTCCTAAGGCAGTTTGTCCAGCTCTTTTCTTCTGGCCCTGAATAATTAAAGGTCCTTGAATTATATAGTATAACCACAAAGAAATAAATCTTACAAAAATCTGCAGGGTCATGGGAGAAGACCCTTAGCTGCCTAAATTTCCAGAAGAGAGGGCAGGCCAGTGAAAATTGTGATCTTAGATTGAGGCTGTGTAGAAACTGTGATAAAAATGGAGGTTGTGACTATGCAGTAAGTTATAATGCCCACACAGCCTAATCCACAGCCCTGCAGCAGACCACCTGTGGCAGTTTTCCTTGCCCCCACCCCCTGCTGCTTCCATTTCCTGTGGATTCCACAGATATCCTCTTTCTAACCTCTCTCCTCCCAGTTGTTGCTTTGTCCCAGCCCCCAACCCAGGTACCTCCTTCCAGGGCAGCAAAGGGACTCTCAGGAGATTCACTCCTCTCCCTCTCCTCCAGATCCAATCCCCTAGTCTCATCCCTACTTCTGCAGTCTCCCTTCTAACCCCACCCCCAATGTATCACAAAGATCTTCTCAACTTTCCTCCCCAACTCATCCCAGTAACCCAGCCTCCAGCTCCAGCAGGCTCTCCGTGCTAACCCGCAGGCCACTCCTACCAGGGAACCAAGGACTTGTAGGTAGATCTTCCTCTCTCCTGTTCCTCTAGATCCAACACCTCAGTCCCATCCACAGCTCTATAGCAGACCCTCTGTATTGGCTGCTTTTCACTGTCTCCCCCATTCCAAGGAGATAAAATAAGCAGATCCTTGTTGAATACTCTGCTCTCCTCCCTCCTGTGAGCCCCTTCAGATTATCCCCATTTCTAAACGTCAGCTTTCAGTACCCCAAACACGTTTTACCTGGCACTCCCAGTGGCCACAACTATCAGGTCCAAAGAACATTTCCTACCAGGCAATACACAGACACCACACTCTCAGCTTTCAGTACCCCAAACACGTTTTACCTGGCACTCCCAGTGGCCACAACTATCAGGTCCAAAGAACATTTCCTACCAGGCAATACACAGACACCACACTCTGAAAAATCCAGAGAGGAAACAGAAATGAAATTGCCTACCAAATCAAATTGCCTACCCAACAAAGACAAATCAGAAATCAGAACCTAGACCTATAACCATCCCAAGTCCAGAAACCTAAGACACTAACATAAAAACACAATAAGAATTAAAAAATAGAGGCCAGGGAATGAAGTGTTTTCTTTAAAAACATGCTTTTATTCTTGTAAGAAACAGGGAATTTATAAAAACTAGAATTAAAAAGTCTAAATCTAGGTGTAGAGACAAAAATTTACAAAGAAAATGCACATTTTGTACATAAGGAACTAATTTAATAAACAGCCTTTCCCTGTTAGCTTGTGCTTCAAACAATTTGCCAGCCTGAACTGTAGAGAATTTCAAATGTTAACACATTATATTGTGATCCCTCTTAATTTCTCCCAAAGAAAACGCAAAATGAATTCATTACACCGGAATAAGTGGAAAAAATGATGAGTCTCTCTGGAGAGTATACAATAAGGAAAGACTGGGTACAATGATTATACTGAGATATTTTAATAACTGGGCATTAGTGGGAGCATCCCCATTGCTCTGCGGATAGTTATGGCTCTTCTGCTATGACTTCCCATAGGGACTAATAGAATATTCCTGGTGCAGGAGATAATGAACACTGCCATGCAGGTGGTACGTTCATGCCAGCAGTAGAATGCAGAATTTCTTTCCTGCCTGGCTTTGGCTTCACCTGGACCCCATCAGCACAGACTACCTGTACCTTGACACTGTGAGAACTCACAGTTATTAGTACATGTTAATCTGTGTTTGTCTGTTTTGTACCGTGTACAGGAAGAATACATGTATCTGGAAAATGGAGTCCAATATAATTATATTTTGTTTTTAGAAGGCCTGGTGTTTGGCCAACCACATTTTTGTTAGCCATTATGAAAACAATTTTCAAAACCTACTTTAGTTCACAGTGAAGACAGTAGGTGGAATCTTATAAAAATAAAAATATTTTTTCTTTCATTGTAAAAAGAAAAAAACCACACCCAGTAATAACCAGGGCAATATGTCTCCCTAGAGCCCAGGTACCCTACCACAGCAGTCCCTGAATATTCCAGCATAGCCGAGGCACAAGAAAAGGCTTTATAAAAAAAAAAAAAAAACCACCTGTGCGAAGATGATAGAGGCACTTAAAAAGGAAATTAGTTAATCCTTTAAAGAAATCCAGGAAAAAACAGTGGAAGGAAATGCATTAAAACTGTTCAAGACCTGAAAATGGAAATAGAATAAAAAAAAACCCAAACTGAGAGGATTCTGGAAATGAAAAATTTAGAAATTCAAATAGGAACTTCTGAGGCAACTTCATCAACAGAATACAAGAGACGAAGAGAGAATCTTAGGTGTTGAAGACATGATAGAAGAAATGCATTATGATTTATGGCACGGGTGACCCTGGAAGGTCCCCCTGCTAGTATGGGGGGCTGTGCGGTGGGTAAGAGACAGACGGATATGTCTGCAGAGAGAGCTTGGATATGGAGAGCTTATTTAGTGGGTATTGGGAGAGTAAGAGAAATAGAGGGACAGAGAGAGAGAGAGGAAAGAGGAGGGGGAGGGGATGGAGGCAGAGGGCTGTTGCCTCGTCAGAAGACTTGTGTGTGTGTGTGTGTGTGTGTGTGTGTGTGTGTGAGAGAGAGAGAGAGAGAGAGAGAGAGACAGAGAAAGAGATCACCACCACCACCATGAACAACAAAATAACAAGGAATCAAGGAATCATTGATCATTATCAATGGTCTCAATTCTCCAATAAAAAGATACAGACTAACAGGATGGATGTGAAAACAGAATTCATCCTGCTGCTGCATTTAAGAAACACACTCCAATATTAAGGATAGACATTACCTCAGGATAACTGTTGGAAAAGATATTACAAGCAAATGAACCTAAGAAGCAAGTTGATGTAGCCATTTTTAATATCTAACATAATAGACTTCAAACAAAAACTAATCAAAAGACATTGGGAAGAATACTACACAGCAAAAGGAAAAAAAGTCCACCAAGACAAGATTTCAGTTCTTAACATCTATGTCCCCAAATAAAATGACACACCAGGTCTATATAAGAAACACTACTACAGCTTAAATTACATATTGACCCTCACACACTGATAGTGGGAGACTTCAATACTCCACTTTCAACAATGAACAGGTCATCTAGACAAAAACTGTAAACAGGGAAATGTTGGAGTTAACAGATGTTATAAACCAAATAGATCTAACAAATATTTACAGAACATTTCACCCAAACATAAAAGAATATACCTTCTTCTCTGCACCTCATGGAACTGCCTCCAAAACTGACCACATACTCAGACACAAAGAAAATCGCCACAGATACAAGAAAATTAAAATAACTCCCTTCATCCAATCAGATCACCATGGATCAAAGCTGAATATCATCAACAAAAACAACAGGAAACTTAAAAACTCATGAAAACTGAACAGCTTTCTACTGAATGGAAAAATGGGTTAAGACAGAAATAAAGAAATTAAAGACTTTGTAGAATTCAATGAAAATAAATGCATAATATACCCAAACTTATAGGACACAAAGGAAGCAGTTCTAAGAGGTAAGTTCACAGCATTAAGTACCTACCAAAAAAACAAAAACAAAAACAAAACTTGAGAGCTCTCATTCTAGCCACTTACCAGCACACCTGAAAGCTCTGGAACAAAAAGAAGAAACCACACCTAGAGGAGTAGAAGGCAAGAAATCATCAAACTGAGGGCTGAAATCATAAAACAGAATCAAAGAGAACAACACAAAGAATCACTAAAACAAAGAGTCTGTTCTTTGAGAAAAATCAAAAGATCAACAAACTCTTATTAAAATAAACTAAAAGATGGAGAGAAAATAGCCAAATTAACAAAATCAGAAATGAGAAGGTGGACATAACAAGACACCAAGGAAATTCAGAGAATCAATTATACAAGGGTGTACTTTGAAATCTGTACTCCACAGAATTGGAACGTCTAAAAGAAATGGATAATTTTCTTGATAGGTACCACTTATCAAACTTAAAATCAATTTAAATAGACCTATAAACTCTAGTGAAATAGAAACAATCATTAAAAGTCTCCCCTCCCAGAAACAAAAGCCCAGGGCCATATGATTGTAGTACAGAATTTGACCAAACTTTCAAAGGTGCGTTAATGCCAATACTCCTCAAAATACTACACAAAATAGAAGTAGAAAGAAGATTGCCTAATTAATTTTATGAGGAGGCCACAGTTACTCTGATACTCAAATCAACAAACAATAAAGACCCAATAAAGAGAATTACATATCAATTTCCTTTATAGATGCAAAAATGCTCAATAAAGTACTTGCAAACTGAATCCAAGAGCACATTAAAAAAAAATCATTCACCATGATCAAGTAGGCCTCATTACAGAGTTGCAGGAATGGTTTAATGTATGAAAAAACAATAAATGTAATTCATCACATAAACAAACTGAAAGGAAAAAAACCCACAGGATCATATCATTAGATGCAGAAAATGTCTTTGATAAAATCCATACCCCTTCATGATAAAAGTCCTGGAGAGCTTAGGGACACAATAGACATACCTAAATATAATAAAGGCAGTTTACAGCAATGCCATCGCCAACATCAAAATATTGGTGAGAAATTCAGAAAATTTTCACTAAAATCAGGAGCAAGACAAGGTTGTCTACTCTCTCCATGCCTACTCAATATAGTACTTGAAGTCTTAGCCAGAGCAGTAAGACAAGGGAAGGAGATCAGGCTATACAAATTGGAAAGAAGTCAAAGTATCTTTATTTGCAGGTGATATGATAGTATACATAAATGACCCTAAAAATTCTACTGGGGAACTCTTATATCTGGTAAACACTTTTAGCAAGAAACACTTTTAGCAAGATTAACTCCTAAAAATCAGTAGCCCTCCTATATACAAATGACAAATGGACTGAGAAAGAAATCAGGGAAACAACACTTTTCACAATAGCCTCAAATAACATAAAATATCTTGGGATAATTCTAACCGAGTAAGTGAAAGATTTGTATGATAAAAACTTCAAATCTTTGAATAAAATTCTTAAAAATATCTGAAGATAGAAAGATCTTCCATGCTCATGGATTGGTAGGATTAACGTAGTAAAAATGGTCATCCTTCCAAAAGAAATCTACAGATTTAATGCAATCCCCATCAAAATTTCAACATAATTCTTCACAGATCTTGAAAGGACAAATCTCAACTTTTTATGGAAAAATTAAAAAAAAACAGAATATATAATAATCCTGAATAATAAAGAACTGATAGAGATTTCACCATTACCTATTTCTTTTCTTTCCTTTTTTTGTTTTTTCAAGACAGGGTTTCTCTGTGACTTTGGAGCCTGTCCTGGAACTAGCTCTTGTAGACCAGACTGGCCTCGAACTCACAGAGATCCGCCTGCCTCTGCCTCCTGAGTGCTGAGATTAAAGGTGTGTGTCACCACCGCCCGACCCCATTCCCTACTTCAAGTTGTACTACAGAATTATAGAAATGAAAACTACCTAGTATTGGTATAAAACAAGACATGTTGATCAGTGTACTAGAACTGAAGATCCAGACATAAATGTCCATAAAAGATCCAGACATGACTATAGACACTTGATTTTTGATAAGGAAGCCAGAAATTCACACTGGAAAAAAGACAGCATCTACAACAAATGGTGCTGGTCAAACTGGATGTCTGTATGTAGAAGAATGCAAATAGATTTGTATTTATTACCCTGTACAAAACTCTATTATAAATGCGCCAAAGTCCTGAACATAAACCAGATACTGAATCTGATGGAAGAGAAACTCAGGAATTGCCTTGAACTTACTGGCACAGGAGAAGACTTCCTGAACAGAACTCTGTTGGTGCAGGCACTAAGATCAACAATTAATAAATGGGACCTCATGAAACTTCTGTAAGGCAAGGGATACCACCATTTGGACAAAGAGGCAGCCTACAGAATGGGAAAGGAGTTTTACCAATTCTACATCTGTTAGAGGACTAATGTCCAAAATATGTAAAGAACTCAAGATATCAAAACACCAAATAATCCAAATTCTATAGAATGTTGATTGGAACAAATACAGAAAAGTCACACCTAGGGACACCATAGTGAAACTACAGAAAATAAGATATTGAGAGAAGATCTTTAAGAAAACCAGGGAAAATGACATATTTTATACAGAAAAACAGCGATAAGATGGTTTCCAATTTCTCAGAAACGGTGGAGGACAGAGTGCTGACATTTTAAAGAAAGAAAATTAATCTGCTTGGCTGAGAAGATGGCACAATTGGTAAAACACCTTCCTCATAAACATTAGAACTTGCGCTGGATCCCTGGTACCACATAAAAGCTGGCACAGTGATTTACAAACCCCAGTGCTAGGGGCCAGGATAGAGACTGCTGGATCTCTGGAGCTCATTGGTCAGCCAGCCTGGTCAAATTAATGCATACTAGGGTCAGTGAAAAATTCTACGTCAAAAGTAAGGTGGAGAGAAATTGAGAAAGACATCTAATGTTGCCTCTGGCTTTATCTGTCAATCCAATGTTCTGTATTCAGAGAAAGCATGCTTCAACATCGAAGGCAATAAAAAGGGCAAACAATGTGCATCCTATCTGTTTGATCACAGAGCCTTTAGCTGACTCTCTGTGTCTCCCAGAAATCAGGCCACACTCCTTGGAGTTCTCCCCAGAGAGCTGATAAGCCTGCTGTGGCCTTGTGGCTCCCAGAGAGTTCTTTCCCTCCCCTTTGCTACTATAACTCCCCTTTCCTACTGTCCTGACCCAGATGGCCTTGAGTTATAATTCTGCTTTCGGCACATAGTCTAGCCACATCGTATAGAACTTAATTCCCTCATAGATCTATAAGAGCAAGATATTCCTTTTGTGCTGCTGAACAGACTGTCTGTCTCTCCCTTCTGGATGTCATTGTATAACTTTTTCATTCCATCAGGACTGAGAGAAACTGAGATGTCTTCTTCAGGACACATGCTGTACTATGCCTGTTCCTGTCCTACTTCAGGGCCTCAGCATGGCTGCCTATAACCACTAGGAGAGCCTATAACGCTCCTAATAAAGCCCTTCTGAAGAATAATTTTTTTCTCAACATCCTTCTATGGACCTGTTTTCTTTTATAAGTTATAACACTATCAGTGGACAAATGGTTAAAAAAATAGTCTACGTGTAATGGGTAGTGCCATTAACATGTTGGTTTAAAAACATGGATTAGAACTATGCCATTTGTATTT
This sequence comes from Myodes glareolus, assembly GCF_982192425.1. Taxonomy (NCBI): domain Eukaryota; kingdom Metazoa; phylum Chordata; class Mammalia; order Rodentia; family Cricetidae; genus Myodes; species Myodes glareolus. Next base: position 333,204 of record NC_142034.1, on the reverse strand, counting down.
CCCTGATTGCTAAAGAAGTTGAACATGACCTTAAGTATCTTTTGGCCATTTAAACTTCTTCTGTTGAGAATTCTCTGTTCAGTTCAGTACCCCATTTTTTAATTGGGTTGATTAGAATTTTAAAGTCTAGTTTCTTGAGTTCTTTATATATTTTGGAGGTCAGGCCTTTGTCTGATGTGGAGTTGGTGAAGATCTTCTCCCATTCAGTAGGATGCCTTTTTGTCTTAATGACAGTGTCCTTTGCTTTACAGAAGTTTCTCAGTTTCAGTTGGGTTCTAAGAATGGCATCTCTCCACCCTCAGCAGCTAGTTCTACAAAGCATGGACCAGCAGAATGCAATTTAAAAACTTTACAGATAGGTGCCTGATGAAAACTGGTGGGTTTCAGTTTGGCTGCAGTTTTGATAGTTCCAGCCCTGGGTGTCTGTTAAGGACCAACAAACTATGGACGCGATACCTCAGCAATGGAAAGGCCTCTGTGGTTGGTTCTGTCAGGACAAGACTACTACAGCACTCTTGGAAGCTCTGGCAATACCCATGGAAGATTATCTCTGCTGTTGATCTCTCTCTGTTGTTGTTACCCCTCCTGGTACCTGGCCATCTCTTTCTACTTCAATCTTCCTTTCCACTGTCTTCTTTGCTTTAGCCCTCATCTGAACTGGTCCTATGTGTGTGCTATATATTTAAAAAGTTTTTTTTCTCTCTCTCTGCTTTTAATTAAAATGTTTAAAATGTTTAATTCCACCCCAAAGCCTCCCATGTGACCCTTGGGATCTTGATGCCTTCACTATGTGTTATAAGTGATGAAGGGATGCCCTGGAAAACCAAGGGTTCTCTAGGACATTCCTGTTGGCTCTGCTGTCTGTAGCTCTACTGTGAGGCACAGCAGCTCCAGAATATTTGATATCTCTTTGGGGGTAGTCACTCCTGGCCTTGGGTAGCTCCATGGCTCTTTGGACCTCACAGCTCTGTGGGCTCTGTAGAGCTGGGTGAGTCAAGCTGAGGAGGCAGGAGTGTCCACACCCTGATGTGTTTTGGATTTCAGTTTTTTTCCCTCCTCAGAGGGGGCCTGGGAATCTCAGCTGGTGGCTGGTTTTTGACTTTGGCTGTCAGCAAACAGCGTGTGGGGCTCTGCCTGCCCACGCCCTATGTGTGTGCTGTGGAGGTCGTATGAGTCATGGTTGCATTTTTACAGGGTGGCCTGGTAACTCTTGGTTGGCCACCATGGAAACATGGACCTTAGGTGCAGAAGGTGGCAGGAGGAAGCCATGGCTGATGGCTGGTGCCCACTACAGTTTGGGCACTAGGAAGGTAGTCCCTGCCGTGTCCAACACCTGCTGAGTCTGACTATAGTAATCTATGAGCTCCATAATATACACAGAAACTCTGGGCATTATCTACTTAAAGCCACAGAGGAACAAGCTGCCTTCTGCAGGACAGCAGGTAAGTTAAGCAGAGGTCACGGACTGCTATGGTTTCATGACATTCACCCTTGGTTCTGCCAGCTAGATTCCCAACATAGGCATAGTCACTTTTAAACACTGACTTTGTGTCAGTGTAGCTAAGCTCTGCTACAGGGTGAACGGAGGACTGTGAACTAGTTCTTTGCAGATATGGTGAAAAGGCTCTTGTTCTACCTGTTCGACTTCTAGGAGAGATTGCAAAGAAAGGGTCCCTTGAGGCTGGGGAAGAGCTGTCATTAGGAGTCACACTGGAGAAACTTGCTTGGAGCATAACTTGGTCATGGGAGTGGCCATGTGACTGGAGTTGAAAGTCTATCTGGGGTTTCAAGGATCATGGGTAGTGTGTTCAGTGTTCCAGAAGTAACGAGGACATGGAGTTAAGGGAGGATACAAAGTTAAGAGAGCCTGTTTCCTGCATGTGTGTGTGTATGTACATCCATGTGTACCTAATGCCCTTGAAAGCTAGAAGAGGACATTGGACTCCCTGGAACTGGAGTTATGAATGGTTGTGAGCTGTCATGTGGGTGCTGGGAACAATCTGGGTCCTTTTCAAGAGCAGTAAGTGCTCTTAATGACTGAAACATCTCTCCAGTTCCCTAGTTTTAACTTTAAAAGAAACTACCAACATTTTTCTTCACAATTTGTATTTTCATTGGCAATGTATGAGGGTTTAAATTTCTCTAAATTTTTACCAATACTTGCTATTGTGCCATTTTTGTTGTACTCAGTGAGTATGAGATGGAACCTATTATGTTCTGTAGTTGACTGTTCTGTAACCAGTGGATGCTGAGCATCATCTTTCTCTGAGCATCTTTCTCTGAGCTATACACAGATCTAGTCAGACCTGCAACACATTTATCAAGCTGGGCTATTTTGGCTTCAAGAAACTTTACAAAGTTTTAAGAATTCTTTATATATTCTAAGTAGAACTCCATGCATATTATTGTCTGCATATTACCTTTTTATTTTTCCCCACTGGTGACTTTGAAGTGAAGGACTTTTTAGTTTTGAATAAGTCCAATTTGTCAATTAGTCGTTTTAAAGGTGATGATTTTTATATTATATAATAAAACTATCTAACACAAGGTCACAAAGATTTTTCTTCTAAAGATGCTTGTGATTTTCTTGATTTCTATTTATTGTCTATATCATATGAAAACATATTTGGTTCCAAAATATAGATCTTGTGATCTTTCCGAGATGGTTAATTTATTTCAGGAGTCATTTTGTTTGATTTCTTAGACTTTTGTATGTAAGGATAATCTGAAAATACAGTTTTACTTCTTTTTCAACAAAGATGGCTTTACATGTTTTGTCATGTAGTACTGACTAGAATATCCCATTCAAAGCCGGGAAGTGGTGGCGCACACCTTTAATCCCAGCACTCGGGAGGCAGAGGCAGGCGGATCTCTGTGAGTTCGAGGCCAGCCTGGTCTACAAGAGCTAGTTCCAGGACAGGCACCAAAAACTACAGAGAAACCCTGTCTCAAAAAATCAAAAAAATAAAAATAAAAATAAAAAATAAAAATAGAATATCCCGTTCAGAGCTTAAAGGAAGTGTGAGTGGGTGTTGCTTTAGCTCAAGTCTTAGAAGAAAAGTTTCCCTCCATCTTTGATCTTTAAATGTTTTGATATGAGATAAAGGTTTTATACAGATATCCTTTACAAACCAACAAAATCCTCTTTATAAATATACTTTTGAGGTATTTATAAATATATAAATATAAATCTACTTTATTGAAATGTTTTGCTATGAAAGAGTGCTGAATACTTTTTAAATCTCTATGTCTATTTAGATGATTGCATGTTTTAGTTATAAGTGATGTGTTTCATTAATTAAGTCTTGAATGTTAAACCAACATGTGGATGCCAGGATATAAATCCTCCTTGGGCTATTTTTATATGTTGTTGGGTTCAATTTTATTTTTATTACACCTTTATTTGTTGATTGTGGTGTGTGTGTGTGTGTGTGTGTGTGTGTGTGTGTGCGTGTGTGTGTCTCAGAGTACAACTTGCAGGAATTGATTCTTCTCTTCCTCTATGTGGCTCCTGGGGATGGAACTCAGGTTGTCATAGTAGCAATAAACCTTGACTTGCTGAGGAATCGTGCTGACACTCTGGGATATAACTATATTCATGGACATATTTCCTTTCCGTTGGTGAATTCCTCTATTTTCTTGACTAGTTTGTGAAGGATTCGTTTAATATTTGCTAGAATATAGCCAATGAAGCCATCTAGTTTTTCCTTACAGGATAATTTTAATTATTGATCCTGCTCTTTACTTAAGTATGCTACGTTTATATTTATTCTCGAGTCAGTGTTGGTAATTTGTATTTTTCTAGAAACTTGCTTATTTCACTTAAACTATGTAGTTTATTGGCATAAACATTCCATTGTATTGTACAATCCTTTTATTCTTTGTAGGATCAGAGATTAACGATGGGATGGCCACAGTGAAAGTCCCACTTTTCAGTCGAACCTGAAAAGAATTATTTGCCAATGAGGACCACACAGACTGATCCTAAAGTTTCTGATTTTTCATTTTCTCAGTCCCTTAAAGGGTCAGAAGGAAAGTATTATTTGAACCAAACACAATCTTGTGTGTATATTCTGCTATAAAATAGTCCCCCCCTCCGCCCCGTGCTTGCTGAGTGGTTGGAACCATGTGGCTTTGGCTTTCTGTCTCCTTCTTAACATTGTTTCTAACTAAACCTTTAAGTCATGAGTAGAAGAACAAGGATACGTAGATGTTGGAGAAGCTAATGACCTGTTGGAAGTCTTGTTTGTAGAGCTCATCTATTTGCCTTTGCAAGGGTAGAATTGTTTTGCCACTAAAGTCTGAGATGTATGTCTTGTCTTATCCAACGTGTTAGATGGTCCAGGTGCTGGGTTTTCAGATAATCCAAGTTTTGAGAGTCTGTGTAGATGTGAGGGAGTCCTACTGGCTTTGTGAAAATACCTCTAGAGTCTTACTAGAGACAAGCAAAGCTAAGGTAACCTCCAAGATTACCACTTCGCCTTGTATGTCTAAACCGGTCCTTGGAGTCCCATGTTATGTGGGAGTTTCTTGCTCTATAGCAGGGTGGGGTCAATAGGTACAGTGGGAAGACATATGAGGGATACCCAAGCTTTAAGGGACTTGCTTTCACACACACCCTCCAATGACCACCTGTTACTATGTATTACTCATTTTTCCTCTTTCAAAACTTGTTTCTCCTTGAAGGTGGCTGAACTTCTGAGACTCAGGAATTCAGGCAGAGGTCCCAGGGGTCATCTCATGCTCCTAATCTAGCTGTGTTTCGATGTAGGGGTGAGTAGGATAGCACCTGGCCTCCAGTGGCCAACCATTTTCTTATCACAGATTGACCCCTCAGCAGACAACAGTGGAGCTTGAGTTCAGGAGAGTTTAGATTCAGCTTTATTTCTCCCTAAGTTTTTCTCTGAAATCCACTTTTCTGTCTTCTGTCAAACTCCAAGTCTGAGTAGAGTGCTCCCCGTTAAGATTATGGTCATACCTTCAGCAAGGCCTAGGCTTACCCTGGACCAGAGCAGCCTAAGGGAGATGCCCTTTAAAGTATGAAGTGGAATACCCTTGGCTTTGTTTCTTTAGGAAGTTTTTTTCCCTGTAAATATTTGCAGAGAGTGGATCTGTCTTCTCCCACCAGTTCACCCTCAGTGTATCTTGTGCCTCTCACATTCATATTTCTACCAAAACTTTTATTCTTATAATGAAATTGAGTCTCTGGAGTGTCTTTCTTTCTTTCCTAAGAATGTCTTCCTAAAAACTCTGACACTTTCCTCTCCCCTGTGGCCTTTGTGTGATGTTCTACAGAGCATTCATCCCATGACATCCCCATGATTCTCTCCAGAACAGAAAAGTGTCAAGACTCTTTGGGTTCAGGAAGTCACCATGTGTCATTGACCTCCACACAATCAAGTCAAACACCTAGATTGTAAGCAAGACCCACTCAGACTCAAGTGGAAGAGGAAGAAAACACTACTGGAAAAGTCTAGAAGTAGTGGTTTTTCTAGATAGTGAAAGTTGTTTTTAAAGATATAAACTTTCTGTATGTAAAAGCTGGTTGTGTACTATTATGAGGCCCAAGACAGCTGTACTGAGTGAGTCTCAGGAGTGGCTGCAGTTCTGTGTGAGGGTCACTGACCTTGCCTGAGGCTGGGATAATATATTTACATTCTGATGGGGGGACCTCCAACATTCCTCAAATAGTTAGGAACTAGGCAGAGATCAGAAAAGATTTGAACTTCTCCACACAGACACGAACTCTGTGGGCTCTATGGGGACAGCTGGCTGGGTGAGGCTTGCCTGGGTAAGTAACAGTGGCAGAACAAGTTGGTGGTGGAGACAGAGACTGAGTGACCTTAGGACCAACAAGTCTTTTCTTGGCACCTGAGAGGCTGGGTCCTGGTGGATTGAGGGTAGGCTCTGCAAAGCTGCCCTGTGAGTAGCTCAAGGCTGTCAGCACCCTTCCTATTTGTGCAAGGAGCTGTGGAGACCACATGCTTGGGATCCTGTCATTCAGATGCCACAGGGCCTAGAAAGAGTAGAGAAGGTATGATCATGATCTTGGCTCAGATCAGGGCATCACCAAAGCTCTTGCTTGGACTGCTTGATGAACTGGATATGCAGGACCTGCAGAGAGAAGACTGCTGAAGCTGCCTAAAGAAGGTGAGAAAGTCCTTCGGAGTTCCTGCTTCATAAAAAATTCTGCCAGACATTCTACAGGACACAAAAGAAAGTGACTGACAAACTGCCAATATAGGCGGAACTGTTTTTGAAATTTCCTGCAAAGCGGAGGCTGAGTTGGGAAAGACCTCAACCATAGAGTTCTTATATAGTGACAATATCCTAGTTCCTAGACATAAGGCAGTCTGCTGGGATCTTTGTGTTCAATCCAAGGTTGGTTTTCAGAGAATCTCAACAAAAGCCTCTAATTTTTCCTGACTCTTCCCAGGGTTCCCTGGGTGTGGACATGGGAATATCTGCCCTCAGGTTGGGCAGGGTGGAACACTGTTAAAAAATTCCACCCCAATTTTGTTTGCAAAGTGGACCCCAGTTCACCTCCATAGTTCACCTGGGTCTTAATGTTTTTCCCTGTTAATCCTTCAGCTTTTTAATAATGAGCACTCCCCCACTCCCCAAGAAACTTTCAGCACCAGGGCTCCCAAGTTTTGTTGTATGTACTGGGAGGGTAGATTTATCAGAGCATTGAACAGAAATTTTGTAGAGAGGCATGGTCCCTACCAAGGATGAGTATTAGGCATGCCATGTTTTACCCAAGTCAGTGGTGAGTCACCAGGCTCAGAATTTGACTAGGTGCCCATGGTGAGTTTTTGGGACCACCTGTCTAGATCCTGTATGGTCACATGACTCTCAAAGGGAATAGGAGAAAACCAGGCTTTCTCCTTGGTCACAATCTCTATCAGATTCAGATAAGCCACATCTTATTAAATATGAAAATTAACATCCTTGAGACCATTAACTAATACATTTTTAATGATAAAAGATGTTGTATATTGTTAGAAAGCCCTGAAATGCAAATCTTGATTGGAATTCCTAGTCTTCTGCCTGGTCTTGTCCATGAATCTTACTTAGCCTGTTCAGTCACCAGACTTCTTTCTGGAACCACAGGTTTACAATATCTAAATGTTTATATTGCTGCAAGAACCACCAATGAAAATGCTGAGAGCAAAAATACAAGCAACATAACCTTAGACCTGTAAGATTAAAAAAAGCAAAAGAAAGACAGATTTAAATCATATCTTTCAACTCTCTCTCTCTGGTCAGAAGGATGAGATTTTATATAGTCTTAGAAAATTGTCATATACGCAGAAAGATAATATCCCCCAATGTTTGTAGAGAGCTTAAAGGGTCACAGAATAATTACCTTTTTCCCTCAGTCTTCTGCATTGATCTTGTGTCCCTGATCTGGTGCAACTGAGTACCTCACATTTCAGTCTTCCTTGAGTCTCGTGACTATCTGTGAGATTTGTCACCTCATCGAGATCAGTGTCTTCCATTCCTTGTCCTTACTCCACGTGATCCTTTGCCAGCAATGTGAGCTGATGGTCTTCCAGCTCATAACTCATCCTCTCACTATATTTTGTCTTTAATATTTAACTTCCAGTAGGGAGCTTGCCAGCTTTTTCTTTTATGCTGCTTCTCTGTTGCATGGTAACAAATCTTTACTAGCTTTGGGCACACAGGGATACTCTCCTATGAGACCTACTCTAAAGGTTTGTCCTCTGCAGGCCCATCTGTTTGGAAGTAATCTCGTCTTCTCAAGTTTGCTGAGGCTGGATCCAGATTCACTTTTTCTCACGAGCACAATCAGATCCTGGTGTCTCTTAGGGTTCTGCATTTTAGCTCTGCCGTGTACCAGAGTATCTCTGTGCACAGGACCATTTCTGGGCTCCTTTCTGTTCGATCAGTCTGTCTATCCTGCACCAACACAGCCTATCCTGACTTCTCATAGATTGTTTCTTGTATTCCTGGGTGGGGGAAAGTCCTCATTCTACATCGGCACACTCAGGTATGTATAAGCATCTCTGATCTGTCACTAAAGCTGACCTCAAGCTGGGACTGTGCATGCAGGAGAGAGTGAAAGCTGAATGTAAGGATAGGCGGTCAATGGAGCTGAGGTCAGTAGGTGGGTGCTCTTTACACTACAACTTCTTAAAAATTTTCCACCTGAGAAGATTTTATGTGTCTGCATATTTAGGTATATAAAAATAGGCATACAAGGGGGCTGGAGAGATGGCTCAGAGGTTAAGAGCACTGACTGCTCTTCCAGAGGTCCTGAGTTCAATTCCCAGCAACCACATGGTGGCTCACAACCATCTGTAATGAGATCTGGTTCCCTCTTCTGGCCTGGAGGGACACATGGAGGCTGAACATTGTGTACATAATAAATAAATAAGTCTTTAAAAAAAATAGGCATACAAATAAAACTTTTACTAATAAAAGGTCATAAAGAATTTTTTTTTACAATTCTTTGCTATACATAAAATTTTACAACTTATTAATGACAAAAGCAAGCTTCCATATTAATGAGATGGATGTACTTGTTTAACTTTGCATAAATAATTAAATTTTAGCAAGACATGGGGGAGTCCATCTTTAATCCCAGCACTCAGGAGGCAGATCTTTCTGAGTTCAAGGTTACCTTGTCTACATAGCTAGTTTCAGGTCACCCAGAACTACATAGTGAAACCTTCCTTTTAAAAAGAAAAAGAAGAAAACAGAAAGAAAAGAAAATGAATTAAATATTGTCTGAATATTTAAAATGGATGGATATAGAACATTTTTGATGTTTTTCACATTTTATCAATATTTTGAGTTTATAATTGTTAATGCTGAGAGTGCCACTTCACATAAATATATAACACAAAATAGCAGAAAGAGGTTTAGGAAAACATCAGAAATCACTGGAAATTGTTCTGATTCCAAGACAAATTCATTTAACGATATTTTTATTTTACTTATTTATTTATTTTTTATTTATTTATTAAAATTTTTCACCTCCCCCCCTACTCCCATTTCCCTTCCACTCCCCCCACTGCCCCTCTCCCTCCCTCTCCAGTCCTAAGAGAAGTCAGGGTTCCCTGTCCTGTGGGAAGTCCAAGGTCCTTCCCCCTCCATCCAGGTCTAGGAAGGTGAGTATCCAAACAGACTAGGCTCCCACAAAGCCAGTCCATGCAGTAGAATCAAAACCCAGTGCCATTGTCCTTGACTTCTCAATCAGCCCTCATTGTCAGCCACATTCAGAGAGTCCGGTTTGATCAATTTAAGCCAACAACTCAAACAATAGTATTTAAGATAAAAATTTAGCATATATTTTTAGTAACTAATTCATATGTTTATGAAAGAGTAGAAAATGTTGTATGCATAGTTAAAAAAACATCCATGACCCACAAGTCTCAAATCTGAGAATAGTTATTTTGGGCTGTGTTTGTTGGTTATTGAACAGTGTGATACTGTTCACAATGTCCAAGTGTGAATGTGTGTGCTCAGAACTAAGGCTGGAGGGAAATCATGTGATACAGGCCCGGTAAACAGCTCAGCTTCACGTGGAATGAGAGTTCAGACCACTGCTCTTTGCCTGGCCTGCCAGTTACACAGCTGCGCAGTGTGGGACCAGTAGATCCCCGGAGATGCTGCGCAGGTCCGTCTACGTTGCTCTTTTTCTGCAAAGCTCTCATAGTCTGTTACGCCGCTCCAGCCTCTCTGAACTCAGTCTGTTTGCCTGGCTCCTGTGGTATTCCTCTACCTATGCAGAGCCAGAACATGTGTCTGGGAGAAAGCTAAGGGGGTCTGTGGCCACCTGGTCTAGACTACCGTTTTACAATGTCTGTCACCTACTGTCTTAAAACCTGTGTTTCTAATCTGGTACCATGGCATGAAGCTAATCAGAAAGCTTACTATCACCTGAGCTCAAGAATTTGAGACCAGCATGGCCAATGAAGCAAGATATTGATTCAGATAAATAAGTAAATAAATAAAGAAGAGAAAAGAAAATAAATGTTTCCTGTGTTTCCATTTTTTCTGATGCAGGTGGACAGATAACTTATCCCAGGCACCCTGTAGCAGGTATCTCTTCACCTGCTACCTCATTTTATATTTTCCTTTCCTTTGTTCCTTTCTTCTGCATTCTGGATAATGCCATCAGATCTGTCATCAAGGTCGTTAACTCTCTTTGCTGCTTATCCTACCTAAGAATTCAATTTTGTATGGCTCTTGAATCTTAAGTCATTAGGATCACCTGGCTCTAAAGGTACATTTTTAAATTCTTGACTCTCTAATATCATATCTCTCCATCTCCCTGAACAAAAACATCCTATCCCTTCGAAATTCTGAAAAGCCATGTCCCATGGTTGGACTTTACGGCATCCCGGCAACCTCTGTCCATGTGCTTGTTCTTAGATTCTTCTTACCCTCCCTGTTCTCAATGTTACCTCTGATGTGTTCTTGGCCTTGCTTTGTGTGCCCAGCATCAGTTAGTCCTTCTCTTTAGCTTTCCAAGCTGTGATCCGCTAGATACTGTCTGTGGCTTTTCACTCATGATGTCTGGGATCTTTTCCCACTCCTTGCATTGTTTTTCTTGACTCTCAGCTCTCAGTGGCCTTTGTTGAGGCCTTTTCTTCCTCAATGTACCTTGAATTTTCTTAGTAATAAAATACTGCCTGGGACAGGTGAAGTGTTGGGTTGGAGGGAAGAGAAGGCTGAGCAGAGGTGGACAAGGTAGTTCTGGGGATGACAGGAGTTGGAGGTAAGAGTGTGGGGTTTGAGGAGAAGGCTACATGGGATTGGGTTGGGGAGGGTGGTGTTGTAGATGGAAATTTCTGTCCTGCCTGGTTCCATAGTTGTTCAGTCCTAAATAAACACACAAAGGCTTATATTAATTATAAACTGTTTGGCTTATTAGTTAAGGCTTATTATTAACTATTTCTTACAACTAAAATTAGCCCATAAATTTTGTCTATGTTTAGCCACCTGGCTTAATACCTTTCCTCAGTGAGGCATTCTTACCTTGCTTCCTCTCTGTCTAGCTGATGACTGTGTATCTGTCTTTCCTCCTCCCAGAATTCTCCTAGTCTTGTTGCCCCTCCTATACTTCTTACTTGGCTATTGACCAATCAGTGTTTTATTAAACCAATATTAGTGACAAATCTTTACAGTATACAAAAGCATTACCCCACAGCATGGTACAGAGGCCAGAAGTGCTTTGGAAGGATTAAAGACTCCTAAATAGAAACACTGGACACCCATGGTAGGTGAGTGTGCATTTGTGCAGGCTCAAACCAGCCACAGCCAGAGCTGCTGAGGCAGCTTATACCACCAGGGCACACCTTGCAAGGCTAGAGTTCTCAGCAGACAAGGCACTTAGCTGAGATTCAGCTGAAGCTGCTGATCCAGCTGAGCCTTGTTCGTGACTGTTTCATATTCAAAACACGGCTTGCATTAGCACAGTCACCCATGATTCCTTTTCCTATTCTGGGTGCAGACTTCTGTCTCCTCTGCATTGTCCGCTGACATCTCTCTTTAAAGGATCCAGCTCCCCTTCAAAGGACCAGTGCTTATTAAACCCCACTGCATTCCAGGGCTGCCTTCAACTCCCGTCAGGGCCCACCATATTGTGTTTCTAAAACCAAAATTGTTTCCTCTGTTGGGGGACCCACCGCAGATTCATGTTATTGGGTTTGTACTATGACCACTGGCCCCACTGGGCACATGGTGTGCCCTGTGTCAGGTGAGTAGCTACACAATAGGTAGAGTAGTCTACATTTTGGCCCAAGGGAGAAGTTTTTGCTTACTGTATCCTGCCAATGCAACATCGGATCTCACAGCAGCACTCTCCATGTTCTGATTCATTTGTTTATTAAACATGTGGATTTTTGATTTGTAGTTTGGGGTCTGCATAGGCCTGGTGGCACCAGCTGTTTATAATCTATCATCCAACACAGCCTCCATGTGGTGGTCATGCTGGTTTGCTCTGAGAATAAGAATCTCAGAGTCCAAACACTGGGCTTTCAGCTTGAAAGCAACTACATCCTTAGCATTCACAGTCCCACAGGGACTGGAAATGTGCATGTTCTCCCTACTTGATTTGCTTTACAAAGTCAGCATTATAGTCAAGATAGATTTCTTAGAAGGTGACCTGAGAACACAGTAGAAATTAGCCAGCATCGCATAGTTGAGGCTACCTCAGGCTCCTAGAGGGCTGCCCAGGCCCTGAAGCCATTCAGTGAGTACTGACCCCCTGAACTGAGAGTGATGTGAGATTCCCCTCTATGTGCCGTGGATATGTTTTATTACCAGTGGTTAGTGAATAAAGCTGTTTCGACCAATGGCTTAGCAGAGTAAAGCCAGGCGGGAAATCTGAACAAAGATATAGAGTGAAAGTAGGTGGAAAATACGTCTATAACCATGAAAAGTGCAGTTAAGAAAAAGAAAGCGCTGGCAATCTACAGTGAGGGTTTAGCCATATCATATTCCAGAGTGAGGAGAGGTGATGGATGAATCTACAGTGCAGGGGGAATGCATCTCCTTGGTGGTTGGTCAGGCCTGCAGGCTCCTTTCCTCTCCCTTTTCCTAACTGGTTATAACAAAGAATAAAGCTAGTTTCAACAGCACTCTGAAAGGATCAAATTCGAGGGATGTGAGGCAGTTTAGCATACATAAATTAGCAAATGAGAGACACAGATTAACAAAATGAGAAACGAAATCATTATCATCAACTCAGTGGACCCAGGAAAGGCATTTAACAGATTTCAACATTTCTTCATGATAAAACTTCCAACTAATTAAGTACAAGATGAATTAAGGAAGATCATATTCAATGAGTTCACAGCTGATATCACGCTCAACGGAAAAGAACTAAAGGTTTTTCCTCAGATTAGGAGAAGACAATAATTCCCACTTAAAACTCGCAGTCAGCACAGTGGGCAGTCTTAGATAGAGGGTGCAACCAGAAGGAAAAGACATCTAGATCTGAAATTTGCACACATATGAGCTAGTAGACTTGTAACATGAAGGTGCCTGTTTGTTGGGGGTTTTCTGTCCTGCCCAGTTCCCCCAGCTGTTTAGTCCCAGAGAAAAATCACACAAAGGACTCTGTAAGTTATAATGCTGATTGGCCCATTAGGTCAGGCTTCTTCCTGGCTAACTCTCACATCTTGATTAACCCATTTTTCTGATCTATGTTAGCTATGTGGCTCAGTACCTTTTTCAGCGGGGCAGCTCACATCCTGCTGCTTTGGTGATCTGGGCAGGAGTGGGAGAAATCAGCTTCCTCCTCCCCAGAATTCTCCCGCTCTCCTTGCATCATTTCCACTTCCTGTCTGGTTTTCCTGCCTACACCTCCTGCCTGGCCAATCAGCGTTTATTTAAAACATGACTGACAGAATACAGACAATTCTCCCGCACCATAGACTGAAAACACTAAAGGCTTCACCAAAATTCTAGTAGAATTTGTAAGTGAATTCAAAATATTGCAGGATGCAAAATCAAACTGTGCCAACAAAAATTGGCGAGGTTTCTATGTATTTATGATGAGCTATTAAAATAAGAAATCAAGAAAAATTCCATTTACAATAGCTCCAAATGGTGCAAAACTCTTATGAATAAATGCAGGCAATAAGAATCCAAAACCTAAGAAGTAAAGTTGCATTTTAAAATGTACTGTTATCCCTACTGAGTCAAGTTTATCTTTCTTAACTCTATTTTTAATTGTTCTGCCCTATCCTTTGCTGCACTGATAACAGTGTGTGGTTTGCCTCTCCCCAGACTGAGCTGGGTGCCTCCCACACATTGGCACCCTTACCTCTCATTTACTTCCTTCCATGGGCAATTGTCCAGCCAAAAGCTTATCTTGAACAACTTTCTTCTTCAGGCAGCTACTCACTCAGCCATCCCCAGTTCTTAGCTTTTATTCTGCTCCCATGAGTTTCTGAGGCCCAGACCTAACTCCCCAAATTGCCATTTTTGACTTTTCACCTACATGAAGTGTAAGAATTTATTTGTCCTCCATACTTGGAATATGCCCCCTATTATTCCCAAAGGCCTCATCCCCTTTCTAATTGAAGTAGTGACGGCTTTGGCTTAACTTTTATACCTGTCCACATACCCCAGAGTAGTCCCCAGTATCTCTTGAAACCCAGCAAGTTCCCAGGGCTCTAGTTTGAGCCCCATTTTCTGTGACTTAAGTAGCATTGGGGCCATCTTACTCTGAAAATCTAATGCATTTCCTCCTCAATTTGCTGAGACTGTGACTTAGCCCAGTGGATTGCCCTGTGCTGTCTCCTCCTCCCCCGTCAGCCTCACCCAGCCCTAATCTTGCCTGGGCAGTATGACAGAGTCACCCTGTACATGGATTTTCAGATGCCTAAAGTTGTCTCTTAAGTTGAAGAATTGAAACAGAGACTCCCTACATCATGATAGTTGCAGACGATTACCCATCAGGTTTTCCCCCAAATCCTCCAATCTCCATAAAGGCCATCTTAGTCAAAATCTCAGGACCTCCTGCATTCTCTTTCCCTTTCAGTGGCCTTCCCCACACATCCAGCCCCTGCCAAAGTCTTCCTTTCCCTTGCTGATGAACATTTGGGAAAGTTATTCACGCTTCCCAAAATGGGTGCTAAGTCTGCTAACATCACCTTTGTCACTGTGGTGTCCCATCTCTGTGGATCTCATGTTTGCCTTCATTGAGACACAGCGGACATGAGTTTTTTTGTTTGGTTGGTTTTTGAGATAGAATTTCTCTGTTTGACAATCCTAGCTGTCCTGGAATTCATTTTGTAGAGTAGTCTGGCCTCGAACTCACAGATGAAGCATGATTAATAAAAACTCAGAGACAGAAATTGGGGGGTTCAACCTGAAGGTCAGAAAAGCAAAAGAGTCAGCTACTGGCTCTTACCTCTACCTCAGTCCAAAATGGCGATCCTGCCTCCAGGAATCTCTGAATGAGACTAAGAGCTGTCCCTCTCATTTTATAATCCTCTCAAGTTCTGGGATTAAGGTCATGCACCACTGCCACTTGGTTTCTA
Organism: Myodes glareolus; assembly: GCF_982192425.1. Classification (NCBI taxonomy): domain Eukaryota; kingdom Metazoa; phylum Chordata; class Mammalia; order Rodentia; family Cricetidae; genus Myodes; species Myodes glareolus. Next base: position 318,178 of record NC_142034.1, on the reverse strand, counting down.
TGGCAAACTAGTGTGGTTACTGGGATTAAAGGTGTGAATCGTTGCTGCCTGGTCTATAAGGTTGGCCTGTGTGGCTATTTTACTTTTCTGATACTCAGGCAAGTTTTATTTATTAAAATACAAATGAAATAGCATGATATTTCCCCTTTTTGTTTAAAATAAAAAAGAAGGCTATAACTAGTATAAGAAAAACTATATATAATAAGTACAATCACTATATATAATATATACAGGCAATAAATATATCAACCATGTCTAGTCCATTTGCATTTGACAAACTCAGAGAAAATACTCCATATCTATCCTCTCTTGGTGAGTCCAAAGTCTTGTACCTAATTTACTTTCCATCATAACTTGCTTTCTGCGTCAGGTAAACGAGGAAAACTGTATCTATCCAGTCTTCAACTCCTTCAGAGACCCAAGGAGGAAATAATATTAACTGAGCAAGCAGGATGTGCAAGCAAGTAACTTCCAAAAATGTGAGTAATGGCAGAAACAGCTGGCTGCCTGGACAGTCACCCAAAGTTCTTCTGCAATAGTGGGGCATCCATCTTCAGCCTACAGGCCTAGCATATCTGACAGACTGTTCTGTGAAGCAGGATATTCTGAAGGGCTGTTGCTCCTTTTCTTGACAATGTTTGGCAGTCACTTTCTTTTGTGTCCTGCTTGTCTAATTAGGACAGAATACTGTCAACAGTTGAGGCAGGGGAATTTTCTTACTTTTGCCACAAAGAAAATAAACTCTGTGTGGAATTTCTTCAGTGCCTATTATCTTCTTTGAAGTAGATTAGTGTTGCCAGGAGTAGACATGTCTCATTGTCATAAAAAAGAAGAACCTAGGGTATTAAAAAATATTAAATGCCGTATTCTGTAGATCTCTGAAGTGTTTGGAGATGACCTGTCTATCTAAAATATATTTTTGTTTGATCTTGTAAACATACCTAATGTGACAAGTTTGATTATACTAGGTGATTAACTACTAACCTATATTTCCTTATCATCCTAAACAGTTGGTAATAATAGTTTTCAAGGACTAGAAATTTGAATTACATTATTAAATGAGTTATATAGGTACAATACCTTGAACAAGAGTAGAAATACATGTACAGTATGTTCTAACAAAATTAATCTCACATTTGTATCAATATACAAAATTTGTATACAATATATGAAGGTCTAATCCAATGTAAACATTTAAAACTGGTATCTACTTTTAAAAAGGTAGACTCATTAGTCTACCTTTTTATAGTATCATATCTATATCCTCCCTTTTTTTCAGAGTAGATTCAATAATCTACCTTTTTATCTGATCATATCTATATCCCTCTTTTTTCTTTTTAAAACAAAAACCTTGAATCTAGTTTCCTTCGTTTAGTTTTTTTCCTGATTGTTATCCACAACAACTTGTAACCAACACACTAAACAAAGACAAACATCCCTAATCCATTGAGGGGGGGATGTGGGCATTTTCTAGGCTACTTCTTGCTGATTGGAGGTGCTGATAATCTTATGAGGACCAAAATAAAATTAAGGATTATGGTCAAATCCTAACTGGAGTATTCTGTGAGGCTGGATCATCTTAGCCAGCAGTCTCGAAGCTGTTCTGGATGTAAAACTCAGAGGAAAGTGCAACAGAGGTGCTCTAAAATGTTGGATCATCTGGGCCATCTTTTGGAGATTTTTTAGGGAGTCTTTCTTGATCAAACCTTATTTTTCTTTACCTAGTATGAATCCACAGCCTCTCACTTCCTGTAGAAACAAAAGCAAAACTTCTTCTCTAAAGTAATATCTTTTGACTTAAATTTCGAAGTCAAGGCCTTTTCAAAATATTTATATTGGATTAATCCAGCAGCATTTATAATCAAATGTGTTTTAGCAGCTGCTGCTCCTTCCTCAGCAGTCAAACAATTCAAAGACAACACAATAACATGCTGTAGCCAGATTCTCTGTGTATTTTCCATCTTTACATGGACGCTAAGCTGGGACAGTTGGGAGTTGGGAGTGCTAGTTTTTCTCCTGAACCCAGGTGGATAGGTTTGGGTACAGCTCTGGCCTGTACTGGTGGCTAAAAAGTCTCAGGCAAATGACTTCTTATTTGTGAATCCGTACCCCAAAAGATGGGTGCCAAATGAAGCATGATTAAAAAAACTCAGAGACAGAAATTGGGGTTCTGATGTGGGATTCCTCTCTATGATGTGAATGTGTTTTGTTACCATTGGTTAATAAAAAAAGCCTCTTTGGGCCTATGGCATGGCAGAATAGAGCAAGGCAGGAATTCCAAGCAGAGAAAGAGGAGAAAAGAAGGTGGTATCAGGGAGACACCATGTAGTTGCCTAAGGAGAACAACACTCACCGGAAACTTACCAGTAAACCACGAACCTCATGGTAAAATATAAAATAATAGGAATGGGTTAATTTAAGATGTAAGAGTTTGTTAATAAGAAACCTAAGCTATTGGCCAAGTAGCGCTGTAATTAATACAGTTTCTGTGTGATTATTCTGAAGCTGGGAAATGAACAAGCAGTCTCTGTCTATAGTGTTCAACCTGAAGTTCAGAGAAGCAAAACAACCAGCCACTGGCTCTTACCTCTTCCTAAGTCCGAAATAGTGATCCTGCCTTCAGGAATCTCTGAATGAGACTGAGACTGAGAGCTGTCTCTCCCATTTTACAATCCTCTCTAGTTCTGGGATTAAGGGTATACACCACTACAGCCTGGTTTCTATGGCAAACTGTCATTGGTTACTGGGATTGATTAAAAGTGTGTGCCATTGCTGCCTGGTTTGAAAGGCTGGCCAATGTGGTTGTTTTACTTTCCTGATCCTCAGGCAAGTTTTATTTATTAAAATACAAATGAAATGTCACTACACTCAGAGATCCACCTGCCTCTACCTCCCAAGTGCTGGGATTAAGGGCCTGTGCTACCACCACCTGACTAGCAAGCACAGGGTTAAGCCCAATTCTGGAGTTTAAACCAGAATGTCCATCAACTTTTTGTGCATATGTGTGTAGTGTATATGGATGTGGTGTGTGCACTCGTGTGTACAAATGTGTATGCCCACATGAATGCAGAGAGTGTTAAGTGTCCTGATCCATCACTCTTTACCTTACTTCCTTAAGACAGAGTCTGTCAATGAGCTTGATGCTAGGCTGTAGCTAACAAGCCTCAGTCCAGTAGTCCTCCCATCTCCACCCACTTTCCCCCAGTAGTCCTGGGGTTATAGGCACAAGCATGGCTATGCTGACCTTTTCACTTGGGTCCTGGGGATTCAAACTTGGGTCCTCATGCTTGTGCTCAGCCAGTCTAACACATAGAGTTATTTCTCTATTCCTCTCCTGCTTTATTTACCTGTGACCCATGCTCTTTTTTTGACTTTATATTTTTCTGCACTCTGCCTGACTTTCTCCACAGGTGGCATTCTCAGACATTCTTCAGAATTACTCCACAGCAGGAGGGGGCTTGGCTGTGGGCCTCTTTTTTTTTCCTCAATATTTGCTCACCTAAAGAGAGTCTCCAGACTGTGGCACGCCTAGGGAGAGGCTATATACTCCATCACAAGTGCATCTCAGGGTCATGAGTTACATCAGGGCTGAGGCAAAGAAGGGTGGGGCAGGGGTCATACCCAAAAGCCAGAACTATTTACTCATTTTCTCTGCAGAATATTGCCATGGTGATAGGGCAGGCATATGCTGATATCACATAGGCTGGGGCTTTTATGTTTCTGCTGGATCCGCTTAGAACTCTGAGATACCCTAGGATGCTATTGCATTATGTGAGAAATGGGACTTAGATGATCTTGGACACAGGTCTCTGAGATAACGCATATCCTATGTGAACCTTTTCATAGAAGACACTGTATCTAGCATAATGGGCAATGGTCACTTAAAGTCAGGAGGAATTGTCTGGAGTTGCTGAATGGGTGCAGAAGAAAAGACACTGTGTGCATCTTAGAAGAGCAAGTCACAAAATCTGTGGGAGAAAGGTGCAGAAGGACAGAGAGGCTGGCCCATCAGATGTTAGTCAGGATAGCTAGGGCCCTAGCCCTGTTGCATCAAGGAGTTTTTTATTTTTTTTTTTGTATCTTTATTTTGACTTTAGAGGGATTAAGGAACAGTGTGTATAAATCTGGAAGGGAAGGCAAATTCCTTGATGTGACTACTTCCTAGGGCCTCCTTCCTCAGCAGGGCTCTTTAAGGTTCTGTTGGCTTCTACAGAGATGTCTGTGGCCATATGTGACTTGGGCTTATTTCTTAGCCTGACCTTCACAAACGTGTCTGGTCCTTTGTCTATGGAGAGTGTATACAGCTAACAGGTAAGAGTTGGTACCCTGTGTTGAAGAGGCTACTTTGTGTTAAAGATACTACTTAGGCATTCTACCTTTATGGTAGATGTGCTGGTTAGTTTTTTGTCTACTTGATCAAAATCTAGACATATCTGGGAAGATCCAAATCTAGACATATCTCAATTGAAGATTGGCTTCCATCAGTTTAATCTGTAAGTAAATCTTTAGGAATAGTTTCTTTATTAATGATTGATGTGAGAGGACCCAGATTGCTATGGGAGGTGCTACCCTGGTCAAGTGGTCCTGGAGTGTATAAGAAAGCAAACTGAAAAAGCCAGAGGGAACTCACCAATAAGCAACATTCCTCCATGGCTTCTGTTTCAGTGTCTATCTCCAGGTTCGTGCCTTGAGTTGAGAGTTGTAAGCTTAAATAAACTCTTTCCTTCCCGAGCTGCTTTTGGTCATGGGGTCTATGATTTTAACAGGGTTCTCTCATCTTGAATGTTCCACGGATTTGGATAAATTTGTAACGACACTATAGTGTCACCGAGTAATTTCATTGTCCCCTGCACTCTACTTGGTTCTTGTTTCTGCTTAGTCCTGACAACCATGGATCGTTTACCAAATCTATCTATCTATCTATCTATCTATCTATCTATCTATCTATCTATCTATCTACCTATCTATCTATCAAATAAAATTGTCATATATAATATTTTATTGATTATTTTTATAATTTAAATTTAAATAAATATTAAATAAAAATTTATAACAAAATTTAAATAAATTTACTAATTTTCAGTGAGAAATTGGTTAATTTTGATACAAGCAATACATATTTTTGCCTATGATCATTAGTAACAAAAAGTTTCATTTTTAAGGAAGTCATAAATGGGAGTATAAATGATATTTGATACTTCTAATCATACTATAGTATTTTTATTCAAATGTAATATTTCACTAGGCACACTTATACATATTTTGACAGAAGGATTTTTTGTTTTTTGCTTTTTTCCAGAATGTCATGCAGCCTTTTCAGATTGGCTTCTTTTTGTTAATAATAAATATCTAAGATTTCCCTACATCTTTTCAGTTTGTCTCATTTCTTTTTAGTATTGAAAACGTTTGGACCAAAATTTATCCAGTTACCTACTAAAGGGTATCTTGGTTGCTTTCAGCTTTCAGCGGTTATGAATAAAAAAAATCTATGAAGTCTGTTCTGGTTTTCATGTGTGCATGTATTTTAGGTTTATTTGGATAAATACCGAGAGGAACAATTGCTGCATTATATTGGTAAGAGTGTGCTTTATTTTACAAGAATCCACCAAATTACCTTCAACCGTATCTGTACCGTTGTGCCCCTCAGAGCAATGAATGAGAATTCTTGTTATGTCACATTTGGCATTCTCAGGGCTTTGGGTTGAGGCAATTTTAAAAGATGTATAGATGCATTTTATTTTAGTTTGCCATTTCCGAATGGCATATGATGCTGATGATATGGTCATTTACTCAGTTGCCATCTGAATATCTTTCCTGACGAGATGTGTGTGTATTCGGGTCTTTTGCCCATTTTAAAATCCATTGTGTATTTCTTATTGTTGACTATCAAAGGTTCCTCATATATTTTGGTGAATGATCTTTTATTGGTTATATCTGTGGTTTGCTTGCTTATATTCTTGAAAACGTCAGCCACAGAGTAGACATTTTCTTTTTTCTTTTTTTAAATTGATTTTTATTGAGCTCTACATTTTTCTCTGCAGAGTAGACATTTTCAGTGAACCCCAGTTTATTAACTATTTCTTTCACGGGTTGTGTCTTTGGTACTGAAACAAGAAAATCATTGCTCTACCCAACCAAGGTCATGTGGGTTTTCTACTACGCTATATTCTAGGAGTTTTGCCATTTTATATTAAATACTTACTTTTTTTATATATATTTGAAGCTGGCTCTGTTTAGAATTAGTGAATATTCTTTTTTTTGGTGAGTTTAAGTATGGTAAATATTTTTCTGTCCATTATTTTAATTTGTACATGTTTCTAAATTTAAAGTAGGTTGCATTATAAAATACATAGTTGAGACTTCTTTTTTTGAGAAAAAAAAAAACAAACTTTTTTGCCCAGTTTGGTGGCACTTGCCACTAATCCCAGCACTCGGGAGGCAGGGGCAGGAAGATCTCTGTGAGTTTGAGGCCAGCCTGGTCTACAAAGCAAATTCTAGGACATCCAGGTTACAAAGAGAAACCCTGTCTTGAAAAACAAACAAGCAAAAATCTTCTCTGACAGTCTCTGTCTTCAGATCATTGATATTTTTATAATAGAGTTAGATTAATATCTGCAGTATTTGTTACTGTTTCTGGTTGATGTTCTTGTTCTTCGCTCCCACTTTTACTCCTTTTCTTTTTCCTATTTTTAATTGTTTGAGCATTTTGTATTATTATATTTCCTCTGCATTCTTAGCATATCAATTGTATTTGTTTTTAAAGTTTTGGTAATTATCCTTCATAAACAATAAAGCATCTTTCAATAAACTGTCAACCCTACAGGTAATAATGTAATAATGTAATAAAAGCTTACAATAACAAAGCTTTTCCAGTTTGTTCTCCACCTCTTATTCCTGTACCACTGCTGTTGTACATTTCACATATATGTAGGTGTTCATATATATATATACATATATATATATATATATATATAGTGTTTAGTGTGTGCATAAGCAAACTCACCACAGCTGCCATTACTTCAGACAAACTTATCTGCTAAATAAGTTAATAATAAGAAAGAGAACTGTAGCTATAGCTCAGTGGCAGAGGACCCACTTTCCTGTTTCAAAAATAGGAAATGTGGATGCTTTAACCAAATGTGGTGGTGCACGCCTTTTATCCCAGCACTCAAGAGACAGAGGCAGCAGGATCTCTGGGAGTTCAAGACCAACATAGGCAGGGCTGTATAGAGAGCCCTCCAAAAACAAAAGAAAAAAAGAAAAAGGTTTTTGTTTTATTTTCATGCACTCTTTCTCTAATGCCTTTCTTTTCCCTTTTTTACTGTATGTTTTCCTTTCTTTCTGAAGAGATTTTAACATTATACAAAAGGCAGATCTTGCTTCATCCCTGAAGGACAGTATTACAGGTGCAGATTCAAGCTTGGCCTTTTCTTCAAAATTTATTTACTATTTATTTGTTTGCTTGTTTTTGAGACAGTGTTTCTCTATGTAGCCTTGGCTGTCTAGGAGCTCACTCTGTAGACTGGGTTGGCCTTAAACTCAGAGATCTGACTCCCAAGTGCTGGGAGTAAAGTGTGTACTACCACCACTGCCCAGGTTATTTACTTATTTTTCATTATTAGTTATGTGTTTTTGTGTGAGTCTGTTTGTGTGGTGGCCTTCAGAGGCCAGAAGAGGGTGCTGGGTTTCCTGAAGCTGGAGCGGCAGGTGACAGTGAGGTGGTTGCTGTGAATTGAGCTCGAGTTCTCGGGAAGAGGAGCAGGCTCTCCTGACCGCCCATGGCAGTGTCTTTTCTAGTACTTTAAACATTAAACTATGCTCTGCAGGATCTCTGAGGAATGAGAGGCAGTTTTTACTCTTGCTCCTCTGAAGAGCAGTTCTTTTCTTCTGGACTCTTTCATGACTTTTCTCCTTATCTTTTTTTAAATTATTATTATTAAGCTGAATATAGTAGGCCTAGGGGATATCTTTGGAACTGTTTCAGTTTGCTCTTGGTGTTCATTCTCTGAGATTACAGAGATGGCAGCCTGATGTCTGGCAACGAGTCTCAGTCACTCTGACTCCAGACCTCTTCCATTTCCTTTTCATATTCATGTGTGACCTTCTGCAGAGGTCTCACAGATCATGGGCATTCAACACTTTTCTTTATTTCAGTCTTTTTCTCTTTGCTTTTCCAAGTTTGGTAGTTTCTAATGTCGTATGTGTAAATTCAAATATTCTTCCATCAGTTACGTCTTATGGGCTAATGAATTTACTAAGGGGAGCCTTCGTTTCTCTCATGGTATTTTGATCTCAGTACTTCATTTTGATTCTTTCTGAAAATTTCTATTATCTGCTTGCTTACGTTGCTCATCTGTTCTTGCAGTTCCTGTTCTGGTTGCTCCAAGCTACCTGTCAAGACCAGTTCTGGCTCTGACACAGCCTCATTTTATTTGATCTGTTTGCCTTTCTGTGTGCCTGATGATTTTCTGGGGAGAGACAAGAGCTGATAGTATCAGGCACGGGAGTTTCAGTGAGTTCTTTTTAATAATAAGGTAGTAAAACGGGATGGGAGAGCATTTAATGTCTGTTAAACAGATGCTATTCTTTGACACCGATGGGAATAATGTAAGCTTCTACGTGAATGTTGGGAGGACCTGAGGGGAATTTTGTCTTTATAAGAATGGAGGTTCAAAAGGGACAGGATCATGGAGGGAAAAGAGGGCAATCCCTGTTCTGCCAAAACTTCAACACCCCTTTAGAAGGACATCTAAGGACCTGTCAGACCTGCTCTTCAGGAAGGCGGCCTGCCAGCTCAGAACATCCCTGGGCATGATGCTCTGACTCAGATTCCCCAGCTGTGTAGTTTGAGGGTGGTCAGATACTGTCAGATCAGTCTGCATGGAGACGTTGTGCCTGCAGGTCAGACTGGCGCAACTGCAGCTCGTGGCTCTGACTCAGAAAGAGAGAAGATGCTATTTGGTTTCTCCAGTTGGTTAGGGAGTCAGCTTAAGTCATCTGACCGCCACACCCCATTCTAAGACGCAGTTTCACTCACACTCAGGCCTTGTGTAAAGATAAGTTGAGCCATCAGCTGTGCCTAGAGTCTCTCATTATTTGTGAAGAGCTGGCTGTGGCAAAGAACAAAGTTAATTAAAGTGTGTTGCTTCTTTTTCACAGTTGCTGATGGTGAGTTTAGAGTTCATTACATTTTCTAAAATAGTGTACCCGGTGGTATCCTGAGACAGATGTCTGTTTGGGTGGTGGCCAGAGTAGAGCAGCAGGAAGGATGGAAGGTTCTTGGAATGAGGTAGGTCTGTGTGTCCCAAGTCTCTGCCTCACACTTCATGACTGTGCTGTCTCTGTGGTCAGGCATGGAGTGAGGATGATGTGACACCATGCTCGCCTTTCCCTCTGCCTGGAACTAGGTGGAGGATTTTACTGTTGGAAGAACCAGCTGTTATGAAGCAATCCAGCAGGGTTGTGGCAGAGGGACCAACTTTAGAGTCTAGAATGATGTTGGATACATAATGTTAATTGCTGACCAACAGTGCTGGCTAAGAGTCCATAGATGCTTTGCTTGAGTGTCTGGGTCAGTGCCAGGGAAGTATTGGGGAACTCACTCCGACTTTGAGGCCAAATCAGGCCCCATGGGGTGCAGCTGCACAAAGGACCCTCTCACTGAACTCTGACTCTTAGTTGGGCAATATTCCCTGGATCAGAAAGACTTCCTTTGAACGTTGAATTGAGATACAAATAGTATAACTAATTCCGGGGTGGAATCTCTCTCTTATAGCTGTATTGTGAGGGTAAGAGGCTGTGAGAAATCATTACGTGAAACTATGAAGGTGGAGACCCCAAGATTTTGGAGATGCAGAACCAAGAAATACCTGTCAAGGAGAGTTGCATACGGGGAGTGGAACCAGTCCAAGAGAAAGGTGTATGTTGCAAGTAGAAAAAAATGGGAAGAAAAGAGACATATAAGCCTTTTGATACAGGACATGGAGCTATTAAGATTTGGTGCTTCCCCTGCTGGGTTCTGGTCTAGCTTTGATCCAGTATTTCCTCACTATGTTCCCACTCCTCCTTTTTGGAATGGTTATATATTCTGTCCCATCAAATGTTGGAAATAAGTTAAATGCTTTTTGATTTTGCAGAGGTTATAATTAAGAGATTTCCTTGAATCTCAGCAAAGATTTTGGATTTTGAATGCTTAAATTTCATGTTAAGAGTGTAAAGGATAATGGGAACTTTTGAAGTGAGATAGTGTGCATTTTACATGATGATATGGACATGAGCCTATGTAAATAAGAGAGTGGAATGTTGTGGTTTGGATGAGAAATGTCCCTCATCATCTCAGACATTTGAACACTTTTTCTTCAGTTGGTGGTGCTTTCTAGGGAGGTTTAGAATGTTTAGCTTTGCTGGAGGAAGCATGGTACTGGAAGCAGGTTTTGAGATTAAAAGCTCAGTACCACTCCACTTCCAATTCTCTCTCTGTTTCTTTGTCTGTCTCTGTCTCTGTCTCTGTCTCTCTCTTTCTCTGTCTGTCTCTGTCTCTGACTCTCTCTGTTTCTGTCTCTCTCTCTCTCTCTCTCTTTCTCTCTGTCTGTCTCTGTCTCTCTCTCTTTCTGCTTTGTGTTTATGGCTGAGATGCAAGCTCCCAGCTACTTCCTCCTGTTGCCATGCCTCCATACCTTGATTGACTCTTGTCTCTCTGGAATCATAATGTCAGATAAACCCTTCCTTCTCTAAGTTGCCTTGATCATGGTATCTTATTATCACACAAGAAAAATAACTAATAAAGTCTGTCTTTCCTTCCTGGGCAGACCATGATTGTCTCAGCCCCCTTCCTGGGCCCTACTGTCTGGGAGTGACCTATAGGTGTCTGCTTTTACCGTCTTCCCAGCTGTATTCAGTATAAGACATCTCTCACTTACTAGGACACTGCCATCATGGCACTTGGCTCCCTCTTCACAGCATGTTATTGCCAAAACAAAGTCCGTAGAGTGACTCATGCTCAACAACTCTCTGGTGCTCTCCTCATCCAGACGCCCTTAGAGAATAGGAAATAGTGATCCACTGCAAGCAAATCAATGGGTTTCTAGTGGTGAGGTAGCAGCTGGCAGGGAGAGATTCCAGAATGAAGATCCTTTTCCACCTCCTTGTCTTCCCTTTCTCCATCCTCCTACTTCTTGCTCTAGAGGCTGAGTTCATCTGCCCTTTCATGACCCTCCTTGGAAGGTTCCCACCCAAGATGAAAGCATAGATAAGCCTGGTTCCTCTCTAGCTCTGCATAGCTGTACACACAAGTGACTGGGCTGCACCAAAACTTGCCTCAGTGTGTGATATTTCTTCATAAGATTGATTTTCATCATTCTAAATGTGTTGACACCGCCCGTAGATTCTGAGGAAATAAAATTAGAATAGTTTTGTTGTTGTTTATTTTAAAGAGAATGTAGTCTATGGAGAGGGAGGGAGGAGGCCCCTAGGCTGTAAAGTTCTAAGCTTCCTAACGGCTTAAACATAGGACAAAAAAATGTGTCCCCTAGAACCAGACCTCATACCCAGCCATCTTCAGGTGGTCTTTTTGTAGGAGAAGGACGTGGTCCTGTTTAACCCTAGCACGTGCTGAGTTGTACACTATTCTCCCTAGGCCTGAGCCATCTAGGTCTTTCCCACTCGGTGTGGGTCTCAGCTAGGGATATCATCTTGCCTACTGCAGTTCAGGGCTCTTGGGCTTTTTCTCCCAGAAGCCTTGAGGATCTGCAGCTTGGATATCCACAGACAGGCCTGATCTACAGTGAGCTGGGTAGGTGCTTGGAGCCGGGGTGCAGATCGTCTTCAGCAGAAAGTGTTTCTAGCATGCTCAGTAGGATTAGCGGAGTCTGGAAGGGAGATAATTCACCTTGTGCTTAGCAGCAGAGGGAACCCTGTGATTGTCATGCTCAGTAAAGGAGCAGCTTTTCTGAGAGTCAATGTGGGGCCCTGATCCCAGCCATTGTGCTGGTCAGGAATCTTCATTGGTTCTGGATGCCCAGGTCCATGAACATAAACTTAGGGCCTCTGTGTACTTCCAACCCTACTTGAACTTCTCAAACCTGAGGTTCAATGCATGATACAAACAGGAGTTTCTGTGGTCCAGAGAGGGGCTGAGCTGTATTGATGAGGAAGCCAGATGGCAACTCTAGGTGAGTCAGGGGAAATGACTCAGAAACATGTGAGTTTTGTGTCTTGAAAGAGGTGAAGAAGGCATTTCAGCACACAAAATTTGGGTTTGACTGGAGTCAGCAAAAGGTGAACGGAATTGGGACAACTTTCCAAGCCTCTTTAGTTTTGCGTGCAGCTAATCCACAGAGTAGGACAACATATTAATGGAATCTCATTTATGGTGGTTAGAAGATATTTCTGCCCGTTGTGCACAGTAGGACTTTAATTTTCAATTAATTAGTAATTTTTGGGTGTGCATGTGTGGGTGTGCACATTCCACAGTGTGCATTTAGAGGTCAGAGAAATGGGTTCTATCCTCTCACTATGTACCTCTCTGGGATTGAACTCAGATTGTCAGGATGCACAGAGGTGCCTTTATCCACTTAGCTACCTTGAAGGCCCAATGGGAAAGATTTAAGGAGAGGTTTCTGGCTTGCTTTCTGTTGCATTATGTTTTCCTGGATACATGGCTACTCACCCCAAATAGGATATTGGTGACAGACCAAAAACTACAATCCTAACTGAGTATAGCTTAGTGAATCCAGAGCAGTTATATACTGTTTACAGGAACATGTGTAAGGCTCTATTTACAGGAGTATTGGTAGCCCTAAAATAACTGCCTTACCAAAAAGTCTAACCCAGCTTTGATTATGACCTTTCTAGCTACATAGGTAGAGTTCTTTTTCAGTTAAATTTCTACCCTTTATATACTCTAGCATCTCTTGAGACTATGAGTAGTTGTGACAGAATTACACATGGCTGGATTGGGTGCTGCTATATGACACTATTTCTGGGGTGATGTGAACACATTGTCTACTCCTGTCTGATAGGGAACCAATGATGAGCCAAAATCCAATTTAGTCAATCACTGAGTTTATTGGGGATACTTCTAGGCATATATGTGAGAGGTTATTTACAAAAACAGGGATGACTTAAACTGTACCACCAAAAGTCTACCACACATGACTCATAAAAGCTACCCTGGAGCTCTCTGTACAATGTCGAGGCAGCTTAACAGGTTGGAGAATTTCATCTTCTTATACAGCCTTATGAAGTGGCCTTGTGGGTCTGGTAAGTTTCAGGGTCTTCCTGAATCTTATGAGTTGTTCACTTTCTGAGACTCAAGGAGCCTTACTTTAGAATCTAAAGGAAGTTTAGACTTCTTTAGATAGAAACTATATATATATATATATATATATATATAATGTAAGTTATATAAAACTGTATATGTAGTTAGATATAAACTATATAGCTTATATTTATAAAGTTTATATATGTATATATATTGTTTATATCTATGTAAAACTGTATATAGTCATCTATCATCTGTCTACCTACCTATCTGTTTGTCTGTCTGTCTTAGTTTAGACCTTAGAAATATTGATGAGTTTTCTCCAGAATGAAATGTTTCAATTAGGAGGAAATTGCACACAACAGGGCACACGAAAGAAAGAATGACTGGAGTTTTAAGCAAGGATCTAATCTATCCCAATCCTTTCTATCAGGGACCATCAACAGGCCTGATCTTAAGGGTGTCTTATGGGTAATCTCAGCTGCTCCGATTAAGACAATGTCTGTTATGTTTGTACTCCGAAGACAGCGAGCAGTTGTGTGTGTTCAGCTCCATAACCCATGTCCTGAGTGATGGGGACATATATGCTCCTGAAGGCTGGCATGTCAGGTTGATGGATTTCCAGGCCTTAACTAGGTCTGCATCATGTGTCCCTTCCTCTCAAAGAACAGACTCCTTATGTTCTAGGGTTAGCTTCAGGAAAATGGGTTCACCGGAGACCTGGACATCAGGAATTAACTATAGTAGATGCTTGCCTTCTATAGATGCCATTGCAAGGCATACTCAGCAGCAAAGCACACCACATAACAGTTTAGGGGAACCCCATCTTAGCCTATATGTGAAATGCCACAGTCAACTTCCCTGGCTGCAGAGGGAGATCAGTTAGTTCTGAAGTATATGAGGTTCCTTGAGAAGTTCCCAGGGTTTGACTGGAATCAGGATCCTCTGGCCCCCACCTAAGCCTTCCTTCAACTTGTTCTCTAGGATGGTGATTTATGGGCATGTGGTCCACATCTACACTCCACTTTACCAGAAGAATAGAGTTGAGTAGTGCCATACCAATGTTCTTGAAGTTCTTTGAGTGGCTCCAACCCTACCCTCCTTGCTGCCAGGATTATTGGAGCTTTATGCAAGGCGGCAAGCATTGTACAAGGTGGTGTGTTCTGTGTGGGTTTTTGTGTACTATTTAGGGTGGTACACACTGTTCGGGAGATGTACATTATGCAGGGTGACATACTTAATGTGGAATGGGTTTGGGCTTCTGGAATTGAATGTCTATGTAGGGACAGAGATGTAACAGACAACCAGGCTATGTCTTGAGTGTTTGAAAGATACCACTCATTTCTTTCATAATAATCATTTTTC